>NC_059492.1:0-330202 GCF_018139145.2 Gymnogyps californianus
GTGGGAAAAGTAGCTGTCTCTATCGTAGTTCTGTTCAGTAGTTCAGTAGCCATCTGGTTCAGGGTGAGCACGTAGCTGAGCGTGACAGTTACGTCATAGAGGAAGAGCAGTGGCCAGTGTTGGTGGGGGTCTTCAAGGGCTGCTAGGAGAAGATTACGACCATCAACAGTTTACAGTCCTGGGTAGATCTACCCTGGAAAGAACTGTGGAGAACTAGCTCGTGGCTGTCTCTGTTGGAGTTACCCTTTAGTTAAGGTTGAGCAGGTAGCTGAGTGTGATTCATCGGTTGTAGAGGAAGCGCAGACACCCAGTGCTGGTGGGGCTCACAAGCAGTTGCCAAGTGTATTGGGTTTGCGTGGCCACAAAAAACTTTCATTCCTGGAACCTTCTATGTGCGAAGCCATGGTGGTGCTTCTCCAGCTACCAGCAGGGCTGTTTCGACAGTAAGCAATACATGATAGAGGAGGTGTAGAGCCCCACTGTTGGCGGGGCTGTGAAAGGGCTGCCAAGGGAATATGAGGGCAGAATTAGCTTTCAGTCCTGGCCAGCTCTCTGTGGAAGAAGTAGCTGGCAGCTGTCTGTATTGGAAATACCATCTGGTTCAAGGTGAGCAGGTAGCTGAGTGTGATGGTTACATCATAAAGGAAGAGCAGAGACCCGGTGTTGGTGGGGCTCATAAGCAGTTGCCAAGGAAAGATTACAGCCAGCAACAGCTTTCATACCTGGCACCTTCTGTGTGAGAGCCTTCGCTTGGAAGGTTTTCACTTTTTGATGTAGTTCATGGCAAGAGGGAGAGAGTGGTTGAGGCAGTAGAATCAGCGCAATGCCGCAGTGTTGGTGCAGCTGCGACAGAGGCTGCCAAGGAAAATTGAGAGCCGCAGACAGCATTCCTGCCTCTTCTGAGTGGAAGGCGTAGCTGGTGGCTTTGGATTTTGTTGGTTGCTGAGGCAAGGTCGAGGGGTAGAGGGTAGAGGTAACGTAGATCCCCGTTACTGATGGGGCTCTTCATCAGTTGCCAAGGAAAGATTATGGCCACCAACAGCTTTCAGTCCTGGCCAGATCTCTGTGGGAAAAGTAGCTGGCTGTTGTGTCTATTGGAGCTATCCTCTGGTTAATGGTGAGCAGTTTCAGAGTGTGACGGTTAGTTTGTAGGGGAAGAGCAGGCCGTAGTGTTGGTGGGGCTCTTAAGGGGCTGCTAGGGAAAGATTACGGCCACCAACAGCTTTCAGTCATGGCCAGATCTGTGGGAGAAGTAGCTGGCGGATGTCTCTGTTGGAACTACCAACTGGCTCAGTGTGAGCACGTAGCTGAGTGTGATGGTTATGTCACAGAGGAAGCACAGAGCCCTGGGGAGGGGGGGGGGGGGGGCCCTTAAGCAGTTGCCAAGGAAACATTATGGCCAGCAACAGCTTTCATTCCTGGCACCTTCTGTGTGAGAGCCTTCGCTTGGAGGTTTTTCGCTTTTTGACCTATTCCCTGGCAAGAGGGAGAGAGAGGTTGAGGCAGTAAAAGAAGCACAGTGCCACAGTGTTGGTGCAGCTGCGACAGAGGCTGCCAAGGAAAATTGAGAGCCGCAGACAGCATTCCTGCCTCTTCTGAGTGGAAGGCGTAGCTGGTGGCTTTGGATTTTGTTGGTTGCTGAGGCAACGTTTAAGGGTAGGTGGCAGAGGTAATGCAGATCCCTGTTATTGGTGGGGCTCTTAAGCAGTTGCCAAGGAAAGATTACGGCCACCAACTGCTTGCAGTCCTGGCACCTTCTGTGTGAGATCCCTTGGTGGTGCGTCTGCATTTAGGAACAGGGCTGTTACGAGGGCGAGTGCTAGGCAGTATAGGAAGAGCAGAGACCCAGTGTTGGTGGGGCTGTGAAAGGGCTGTCAAGGGAGTATGAGGGCCAGCATTAGCAGTCAGTCCTGGCCAGATCTCTGTGGGAGAACTTGCTGGTGGCTGTCTCTATTGGAACTGTGGTCTGGTTCAGGGTGAGTAGGTAGCTGAGTGTGATGGTTAGTTCGTAGAGGAAGAGTAGGGCCCAGTGTTGGTGGGGCTCTTAAGAGGCTGCCAGGGAAAGATTACGGCCAGCAACAGCTTTCAGTCATGGCCAGATCTAGCCTGGAGAGAACTGTGGAGAACTAGCTCGCGGATGTCTCTACTGGAGCTACCCTGTGGTAAAGGGTGAGCAGGTAGCTGAGTGTTACGGATAGGTTGTAGAGGAAGAGCACAGACCCAGTGTTGGTGGGGCTCTTAAGCAGTTGACAAGGAGAGATTACGGCCAGTGACAGCTTTCAATCCTGGCACCTTCTATGTGAGACCCCTTGGTGGTGCTTCTCTGTTTAGGGGAAGGGTTGTTACAAGGGTGAGAGTTAGGCAGTAGAGCAAGAGCAGAACCCCAGTGTTGGTGGGGCTGTGAAAGGGCTGCCAAGGAAATATGATGGCCAGCATTAGCAGCCAGTCCTAGCCAGATCTCTGTGGGAGAAGTAGCTGCAGCTGTCTCTATTGGAGCTATCGCTCACATGCCCAAAAGCCGCGCCACTGAAGAACATCAGAACAATGAACAGCTAGACAAGGCTGTCAAAATTGAAGTAGCTCAGGTGGACTTGGACTGGGAGTATACATGCGAGCCATTTGTAGCTCGATGGGCCCACGAAACATCAGAACATGGATGGGCTCACGATCGAGGGGTGGACCTGACCATGGAGGCCATCACACAGGTCACTCATGAATGTGAAACATGTGCTGCCATCAAGCGAGCCACACGAGTAAAGTCTCCCTGGAATAGAGGGTGGTGGCCGGGTTTTCGATATGGTGAGGCCTGGCAAATTGACTACATTGGACCACTGCCACGAACACACCAAGGCAAGCACTACATATTCACCACGGTGGAAGCAACTACTTGTTGGCTAGAAACATACCCTGTAAACCATGCCACTGCCGGAAACATCATCTTAGGCCTTGAACGGCAAATTTTGTGGCAACACGGTACCCCAGAAAGAACTGAATCAGACAATGGGACTCATTTCCGAAATAACCTCAAACTCCTGGGCCAAGAAACATGGCTTTGACTGGGTGTATCACATCCCCAACACCCACAAGACTCTGGAAAGATTGAGAGGGGATAGAAGTTAATAGGAATGTATAAATCTGTATGTTGGGTATAAAGATGGTTTAAGTACACAGTGTAAGTTTTAAGTGTTGGTAAGAAGAGATTTCACTAATGAGAATTAGATACAACGGGATGCTTAGAAGACACATAACTGTATTAAATTATGTGGGACCTGGGCATGACACAAATGGTATGGAATAAGGGGTGGGGATTGTATTGGGTCTGGCTGGGATTGAGTTAACTTTCCCAATAGCAGCCCTCACAGTGCTTTGTATTTGTAGCTAGAAAGGTGCTGACAACACACCACCTAATTCTCCCGCAGCAGAAGCAGGCACACAGCTTGTTGAGCACAAAATGGACAACAAACTCATCCCGTACCCATAACAACTCATCTCCTTCTGTACTTTCAGATCACCACCACGTCCCAGCAGCTCCCCAGGCAGGAAAACACCTGAAGACTGACTCCAGCTGGCATACGCTGTTTGTGAAGGATGTCTGAGAGCTGGACACGTACATTGTACAGGTACATTCCAAGCCAACAAAGGAAACCTCGTGGCTGGTGTTTACCCCAGGCCACCCCATCAAGGGGAGCCTGCTGACAAAGCGTTCTTACTTCAATTACAGGAAGCATCACGCTCACAGGCTCTGGTCCGGCTGGGGGACTTCAATCACCCTGACTTCTGCTGGAAAAGCAGCATGGCAAGCTATAAGCAGTGCAGAAAACTCTTGGAGTGTGTCAAGGATAATTTAATCCAGGTGACAGACAGCCCGACCAGAGGAGAAGCATTATTAGACCTGTTGCTTACCAACATGGATGAACTAATTAAAGATGTCAAGATCAGTGTCAGCCTGGGCTGCAGTGATCGTGCCCTAGTGGAATTCACAATCTTGAGGGATATGGGCCAGGTGAAGAGTAGAGTTGGGACCCTGAATTTCAGGAGAGCAAAGAGTTGTTTAAGTGGGGATGGGACTGCTGGGAAACTGCCCTCAGGGATAAAGGAGCTGAACAGAGCTGGCAGCTCTTCAAGGACATTTTTCTTAAAGCACAAGAGCTCTCGATTCCTACGTGTAAGAAATCAGGAAAGGAAGGCAGGAGATCAGCACAGCTGAGTAAGGACCTCCTGGGTCAAATGAAAGTGTAAGAAGGAAATGCACGGGCAGTGGAACCAGGGACACGTATCCTGGCAAGAATATAGGGACGCTGCCCAGATGTGTAGGGAGGGGATGAGGAAAGCTAAGGCACAGTTGGAACTGTATTTGGTGAGAGATGTGAAGAATAATAAGAAGGGCTTCTACAGGTACATTGGTCAGAAAAGGAAGATTAAAGAAAATTTAACACACACCCCCGCCCCTGATAAGTAAGAGAGAACTACATGGAGAAGGCTGATGTGCTCAACAATGTTTTGGCCTCACTTGTCAATGGTAATCTCTCTTCCCACATCTCTCAAGACCCTGACCCTCAAGGCAGGGACTAGGGGAACAACATTGTAAGTGAAGATCAAGTTCAAGACCACCTGAGGAGTCTGAGCATATATAAGTCCATGGGACCTGACAAGATGCATCCCAGAGCCCTGAGGGAATTGGCTGATGTAGTTGCCAGGCCACTCTCCATCATATTTGAAAAGGTGTGGCAGTGAGGTAAAGTCCCCAGTGACTGGAAAAACGGAAACATTACACCCATGTTTAAAAAGGGTAGAAAGGAGGACCCTGGGAACTACTAACCAGGCAGCTTCACCTCTGTGTCTGCTAAGATCATGGAATAGATCTTCCTGGAAGACATGTCGAAACATATGGAAGACAGGGAGGTGACTGGAGACAGCCAACATGGCTTTACCAAGGGCAAATCATGCCTGACTAATCCAGAGGCCTTCTATGACGGAGTGACTGCATCAGTGGACAAAGGAAGAGCTATGGATGTCATCTACCTGGACTTCTAGAAGGCCTTTGATACGGTCCCACACAACATTCTTGCCACTAAATTGGAGAGATATGGGTTTGATGGATGAATTGTTAGATGGATAAGGAACTGGCAGAACGGCCATGTCCAAAGAGTTACAGTCAATAGCTCAATATCCAAGTAGTAACGAGTGGTGCCCCTCGAGGATCAGTACTGGGACCAATATTATTTAATATCTTCATCAGTGACATAAATAGTGGGATTGAGTGCACCCTCAGCAAGTTTGCAGATGACACCAAGCTCAGTGGTGCAGTTAATACGCAAGAGGGAAGCGATGCCATCCAGGGCGACCTTGACAGACTGGGAGTGGGCCCGTGCAAACCTCATGAAGTTCAACAAGGCCAAGTGCAAGGTCCTGCACCTGGGTCAGGGCAATCCCCAGCATCAGTACAGACTGGGGACGAATGGATTGAGAGCAGCCCTGCAGAGAAGGACTTGGGGATACTGGTTGATGAAAAATTGGATATGAGCTGGCAATGTGCACTTGCAGCCCAGAAACCCAACCATATCCTGTGCTACATCAAAAGAAGCATGGCCAGCAGGTGGAGGGAGGTGATTCTCCCCCTCTACTCTGCTCTCATGAGACCCCACTTGGAGTACTGCATTCAGTTCTGGGGTCCCCAGTACAAGAAAGACATGGACCTGTTAGAGTGGGTACAAACGAGGGCCACAAGTACAGAGTACAACCTTCATGCCTATGGTCTCATGAAATACATTAGAATGCTTCCTTTGGGCATTGTTTATATTAGAAATGTTATTTGCAGGCTTTTATGGGGTAGAAAAAGTGCAATTTCTTTTTAGACCACTGATCATTCAGCTCATTGGTCAAAGTAGAAGGGCCTTCCAGTTGTGCCTTGAGGGCAAAACATTGCTGACAGAAAGACTCAAAGAGAAGGGCAAAGAGAGAAGTCACCCCTTGGGGGCGGGGGAAGAGCTGAGACTCATACTGCATGCTGTTGCATTTCTGTGGCTCTCCAGGAAATGTGCCACCATTGTCAGCAGGAGCAGCAAAGAAACTTCTGGGCTTCTGTGCCTGTAGATATACAAAAGAAAGGAATGGATGAAAGAAAGAAATGGCAAAAGAGGCAGAAAGCAATCTAAAATGGAAACATCATTCAAACAAATGGTATTTTATACTTCGGCTTTTCCTGCCTGTGAGAGATGAGTTAGGCAACTTTCCAGCAGCCATTGGTGTTACTGGATACCTATTGGAAAGTCCAACCCTGACGGTAGCTCCCTGCATTGCATACAGATTCCTGACTCTTCAGCTGTGCTCCTCTGGCAATGCGCAGTCCTGATTTTGAAAGACTTTCTTAATGGTTGTGGTACTCTGTGCATAAGTGAATGTGTGCATATCTGTTTTTCTCCCCACTTGACCACACATTTCTTCTCCAAAATCTTGTTGAAGCTAAATATCAATGACTGATGACAGAAGCAGAGAACTGAAATTCTAGTTTTGGCAAAACAGCGTGAAGTTAAAGTGAGCATAATTCTAAAAAGTCTGTAAATTCATACAGGTTTTTTTTGCCAGCACCTCGGGCCAGTGAAACACATACGACTAGCTAGGACAAAGACTGCTTTTGGCAGAGCAAGAGTAGGGAGGGAGGTTGGTTGGGCCTCTTGGTTAGACTCACAGATGAGTCTCTCCTTTGGATGAGCAAGGGCCGAGTGGGGGTCCCTTTACTTGACTCACAGGACTGGCCCTTTGCCCCGCTCCCTCTTCAACGCACACTTACCCCAAATCTGTTAAAGCTTCTGTGGCAGACTTGTAGAAAAGGTGGCCAATGAAGCCACATTTTATTTTTATGTAATTTTCTTTCAGTCAATGTTTAAAATTTACAATTAATTCCATTATCTCTCATAAAAAAACCCCAACCACCAATGAAACCTTTTATACCTTTTTATGTGTGTATATATATGTAGCTATATTATAAAAACTGCATGTAAACAAAAAGCTTGGACTTCAGCTGGCAACTAGTGGCAAGGAGTTGTTAAATCCCAGATATCCTCTGTGTGACAGAACATGGGCTAAGGACAATGGCCGGGCCCTAAGGGCCTTCAATGTTTCTCCAGGGTAAAGGGAAAGGTTTATCTTCCAACTACTTTAATTGCTCTCATACACACGTATAAGTATAAACATATATTTTATCTATCCATATATATGTATGCATTTAAACATGTATAACTTACACACACGTATGAAGCTGTGCATATAAAATTAATGTATCTCTGTTATATATACGGATGTACATATAAGCACTCCACTGTCATCCTCCACCGCCCTCCATGCAATGTCTGCTATTCGCCTCCAGGTGTACTCAGATCCTCACTTTTTCCCTCTGTGTGTCTTCAGTGCTCAGTCCTGCTGCTGGAGGATGAAATGCAGAGGCTTGCCTCTGCCTCAGCCTCACTTCAACAGGGGAGCAGAATCAAGACCCGGGGAGAGGGGAGAAGGTTAAAAACAGCAGAGAGGACGGATGGAAAAGAGGCCTTTCTACAAGGATCTGTCCTCGTCGCTTCTTTCCTAATAGCTGCTGGGAGACACATAAGGCTCAAAGTTGTATGTACTGGCTCTTAGGTTGGCTCTTCGCTGCAGCCGCTCCATGTAATGGATGTCCTGCAGGATCACACAGTTGGCTGCTCTCCCCCAGTGCTTGGGGGTGATGGGCAGGGGAGCTGCCGGCATGCGGAGGGCCTGGCAGCAGGCTATGGTGGCCTACAGTTAATAGAGAGAGTCAGATGTGCTAGGTCAAGTGCGCCTGGCAGGCTGCTGTGGTTCTCTCCTGAGCATGGTGTGAGAGAGAAACCAAGGAGTAACATTCCCCAGGGGCCCGAGGGACTATCACAAGCCAGCCAGCTCTACCAACTGATTTGATGACCTGGTCGCTCTTTGTCGACTTTGTGGATCTGCCATGAGGAGTCCTTCTGCCTGCCAGAAGAGGTGTTGTCATTGACAGTGCAGGCCTGGTAGATGTCCTTTGCCTCTTCCAGCTGAAAGGAAGGACAGCAGGACATGAGCAAGCTCAGAGGGGAGGAGGACAACCTCTCTAGCCATGCATTCACCTTCTTGTGCTCCCAGCCCAGGACTCTGTACCAAACTAAAAAATGTCAGAATGACAGAATAATTCCAGTTGGAAGGGACCCCAGGAGGTTTCTAGTCCAACTTCCTATGCAAACCAGGGTCAGGTGAGGCTGTTCAGAGCTTTACCCAGTCTTGTCTTGGACACCTCTAAGAGCAGAGACTGCACAAGCTTTTTCAGCACCCTACTCCACTGCTTGACCATCCTCACAGTTGAAAAGTTCTTCCTTATATCCATGGCCCCATATAATGTCTTGTGCAAGGAGGGGACTTCCCCAGATTTTAGGAAGGGAGAAGTGTCCATTCTGAAGGGGTAACAATAGCCCTAGCCCTCCCCCCCCAGCAGCAGATTTCTCATACTTAAAGACTGTTCTTCATGCTACCATGCAATCCAGACTGGTATCTAGGAGACACCCTGCCCCAACAGGAAAACTACAGACCTTTTAACTTGTAGGAGAATAATGGGGATGTGCAAAAGCTCATGGGCAGATCTGTGGCCCAGGAGCTCCAGGCTCTTTGTTTTACATCTCTTCTCTCCTTCCCAGGACACCTCTTAAGGCCCCCTTTGGCTTTAAATCTGCAGAATAGTTTTCCTATTCCTAACCCATCTCTTAGTTTTCACCCACCTCTCCAAACGTTAAGCACTTCACTTGCTTCGTACCACAAAGCTATGAGCTGAAATCATACAACTTGCTTGCAGCTAGGAAAAGCTTCCCAAATGGTTCCATGTCAATTCACCCCAGGTCTTCCTGATTTATCCACTACTCTCCCTTTCTCATTTGCCTTACAGAGACTGAGGTGGAAAACAGCAGGTAATTCTTACCAGGCGGACAGAGACATGTTTCCCTCCTACTATTCATGCCCAATTAGGCAGAGTATGAAAAGGAAAAAGAGAGATTCCCATCTCACCGGAGGGTAGAAATCCCAACCTTATGCTCATAAGCCAGCCAGGGGCCCCCCAACCTGAATTCTCAAATCAAAAAAGGAAATAGCACACCTTTGAGTTACCCAGACTAAAACCAAAGGAAAATGTTTTGTTTGTTGGTTTTTGGTTGTGGGTTTGTTTTTTTTTTCCCTGCAGAAAGAGCTAGGACTTCGCCTCCCCTCTCTCCTAAGCAAGACAAATGAAGGAAGCCAAAATGCCTGTCAGCAGATTTCTGGCCTGGGAGCTCCAGGCAACTGCGTACCATTTCAGCCTCTACTTCTGGGTGCACTTCAGGGATTCCCTTCGCAGTCAGATGTGGTAAAAGCAAGACTTGCTGGCACTGATCACTTCCTGTGAGGTTTCACAACCTCTACTGCTGGGCTTGCCCTCCTGTTTTTTTACCCTGGCAGGTCAACTTGTCAACCAGAGGGCTCCATGGCAATGCACTGCAGAGCTTCCAGACCCATGGGCATACCATCTTATTTAATGGGACATGCTGCAAGTTGCAAGTTCTTGGTAAAACCTATTTACTGTTCTCCTGGTTCTTGTGTTTGGCTGGGCATTGGACCCTCCACGGCTTTCCTCAATTCACAAATGTTCTGCTTTCAACAACACGCTTTTAAACAAGAGATTAAAATAAACGCAATCTAAGTTAAAAAGTTGACTCTCCCCGGTGTCCATCATTATCTTTCAAGTAATCTTGCTCTGCAATTACCTTTATAACACATGGGTACCTATTGGTGCTAGTTCTGGGACCAGCAGCGACCTGAAAACTTCCAGCCCCTCTCAGTGACCTTCTCCCACAGCGCCGGAAGAACACCGGTGCCAATATCCACCGGCGTGGTGTTGCGTTTCTGCGTCGTAGCGAGGGAAGGAGAACCGCCCGCGGAGACGCCCCGCGAAACCCCACTCCACAGACCACGCGGAGAGCTAGGCTCAAGCGAGCGCCGGACTGGCCCGCGCGCTGCCCGCCCCGCCGCCCCGCTCCTCCCCTGCGCTCCCGCGCACCCCGGCCGCGCAGGACGCCCCTGGCCGGGGCCGGGGCCGCGGCCGGGGCGGGCAGCACCGTGCAGGCAGCACCGTGCAGGCAGCTCCCAGAGCCGCGGCGACCCCGACCCCGACCCCGACCCCGACCCCGGCCCCGGCCCCGGCCGCGGGGGCTCTGAGGCGCGCGGAGGGCGCGGCCGCCGCCGGCGGGAGACGGACGGCCCCGCCCCCCGCTTCCCGCAGGAGACCTGCGCGCACGCGCGCTTGCGGCGGGCTCCTGTCGCGTCATGTGACGCCGCTCGCCAGGAGGCGTTCGCTCGCTGCCGCAGAGGGCGAGTCGCGTGGACAGCGACACGCGCGCCGTGTCACGTGTGCGTCACGTGACGCCGTCCCGGGACGATGAGGTCAGTGGCTGCGAGTCACGTGATCCTTGCCTACGCGCAGTGGGGCCGGGTGCAGATGGCGGACGTTGAGGCCGAGGCGGCTCCGCGGCCCGAGATGCAGCGGCTGGTGGCGGCGCTCCGAGCCCGCCTCTGGCAGCTGCAGACGGAGCTGCGCGAGCAGGAGGTGTCGGAGGCTTCGTCCCGGGCCTACTGCCGGGGCTTCTGCCAGGTAGGGGCCGCGCAGGGGTGGGCCGCGGCGCGGGCTGCGGGCCGGGTGCCGGGCGGCGGGGATGGGGCCGGGGCGGGCCCGGCGGGCCTCCCCCGCCGCGGTGCGTGTCCAGCGCTGCCGGCGGCAAAGGGCCCCCGTCCCGGGGGCTCCGCTCGGCCCTCCGGAGCTGCCGCGGGGCTCGCGGCGGCGTGCGCCGCTGCCGAGCGGGGACGTGCGCGGCCTGCCCGAGGGGTGCCCCCGCGGGCGCTCCGCTGCCAGCCTGGGGCCGGGCCCGTTGCACCGAGGGAGCCGCTCGCCTTTGGGCGCTGGCAGCGCCTCGAGCCTGGACAGCTGGTAGCCTTGGGGAGGTTCTCTGGGGCAGGCGGGCCACACCGCGTTTTCTCAGTGAGGCCTTGGCTCGGTTCCTAGATCTGCGCTTTTCTGTTCTTTACCTGCCCCAGGATCAAAACTGTGTGTTCCGCCTTGATTGAGATCTGCCGCGGAATAAGCAATGCTTGCTGGTTTGTGGAGGCCTGCAGTTCACTCAAGTTACTGAATGAGCTTCTGTGATCTGGTGATCTTGTTTGAATACTTGCTTAATGCAACTCAGGCTAAGGGTCAGCAGTTTCTGAATTGAGCCACTACCTTCCAGAAGAAGAGCTGAACTTCATTAAAGTTGCTGTGATGGAGATAACTTAAACAAACTCTTTCAATGGTTAATTAGTTTTTGCTTCCCCTACAGCATCATTTACTGTGAGCTCTAAGGTTGAATAATTGTTGTTAGGTTGCTGGGTTGGAGAACCATCCCTGTTGAACCTGAAGAGATTGTGGTTTCTAAAATTAAAAAAATCTGGTTTATAAGCTAGTTTAACCACACCTCAGCTCATACAGCCTCTGTATTTGAATGGTGAATGGCAAAATCGGATGCCAAATGAGACAAAAAATTCTACTGGTGTGTTACAGATGAGTGATATTACCTTTCACAGTCTTCCTTTTTACATCCACAGGTTGTGTACTTTGTCATACTGTTCTGGGAGGATGTTTAGCTCATCATTTACCGAAACAACAAAAGGAGTTTGTTTGTTAGGTTTCAAAACTCTTGCTTCTCAAACTGCAGGCTGCTGCTGCATACTGCTATGTATGTATGTCCCAAGTTAAGCATACTGTTAAGATCTGTGACCTTGCACAGAGCCCAGTATAATGTGTGTGACTTTCTCCATGTTTCAGGTTTTGCTAAAATTATTTCCGGTGGCATTCGTTGCATCAGAACATTGAAACAAATATTCAGCTAACACTTAGTAGGGGTTGTCAAGATGATCAATATATGTAGACGTCCAGTTGCCCAGATTAGTTTGGTACAAATAAAGCTTTAGAGGTACTTGATCAATGAAGTTTGATGGAAGACAGTTCTGTTACCTAAAAACCAACCAACCAACCAAAAAAAAAACCAAAACCCGAACCCTGTCTCACAAAAAAGGTAGACCTCTTTAGGTCTTTGTGCTGTTATTGAATGGTAGTCTCATTTTAGAACACTGTGATAGTACCGATAAAAATGAAGATGATCTGTCGTGGGTTGCCATCAGTTTGGGACATTTCTCATTGTCATGACTGTACACCAAGAGATACAGTGGAAAACATGAAATTGGTAGTCTGTCATGCAGCAACTTCAATGGAGTATGAATTTGTGATGTCATTGTGCAGTCAAACCACCGTGGTTAGGACGTAATTTTACATCTTGGTTTCTTCTTCTGACGGGGGATGTTTGTGAATGTTGCACAGAGTAAGTGATAAAGCTTAAAAATAACTTAAGGTCTGCCCCTAAGTGAAATTTAAGGAGCTCAACTTAATTTTGTGTTAATGACTTGGAGGGTGCCACTGGTATCTTGTCATAAGCTTATTAGCTACAGCAGAACATGCCTAGAGAGAAGCTGAATTTAACTGGGCTTAAATACGATCTTGGGAAGTAGCTGCGATGAGGGTAGCTGAAATGTTTTAGGGCAGCGATGGATTTGCCATCCTGTGTGTACATCTGTGGCATGGTCCTGAAAGGTGCTCTCTTTTGCTGTGGAAGTTACTGAGGCTGTTGGGACGCAACAAACTGTGAACCAAATCAGTAGCTCTCCGGTGCTTTGAGCTGTCTGGATGCTATGTTTTTCTACATGTAAACTTGTGCTGCCATGTGTAGCTTTCCAGTAGCTTTTCCTGGGAGTGATGCTGAATGGCACGATTTCCTCGAAGATCCCTAGTTTTGAGCAGGGGAGTAAGATTGGTCCAAGATAACACAGCGAAGAAACTCATGAAGCCTAAATAGTGGGTTGACTCTGCAATTTTATGTTGTACAAGCATGAATGCTTTGCATATTCACCTTAGGAAAAAACATGTCTGTTGGGGAGCTCAGTATGTACCCAGACAGCCAACTAGAATGGACTCTGTGTGTGTGTGTGAGGTTGCACTATCACAAATATGAAGAACAGTTATCAGTGAAGCGGAGATTGTAGGACAGCAGAGCATCCCATCTGCCAGTACCCAGCACCTGTTGGCTTTCTGAAATTATTAAAGGTGACACAGTTGAGGACTGTCAATTGCAATCAGATATGTTTAAGAAGAGGTGGAAGTTTTTTTTCTTAAACAGAGACTTAAAGCTGTAATAACAAGTCAGGCAACTTGGACATGTTTAAATTGGTTCTGAGCAAAAAATTGATGCTTCAGAAGAAATGCAGCTAAGCAGGTATTCCAGCATTGCAGGACATGAGAATCTGTGCAGTGTTGAGGACCTAGGCTGGTCTGTAGATTACACAGTAAGTGGATGTGTGTGGCCTCTGCTCTTCTCACCCCACTCACCAATTAGGTGTGTTATTGTAGTCAAAGGAAGGAGGATAGGATTAAGTGTAAGTGGATGTGTGTTATCCAGACTTAAAATGTTTGAATACTCTCTTCAGGTAATTAGACTATAAGGTGGTAATTGCTTATAAAATTGTTACTTGACTGTTTGTTAAGGATGTAGATTATATATTTCTGACAAGTTACAAATTGTCTAATTTTATCTTGTATATAGACTGCCAGGAAAAGTCTGTAGTGGACTACTAAAACTTGTACTTATATTGCTTGTGACATAGCAGAAGGGCTTTTAAGAGCCTCTGTAATACAGTTTCTGCATTTTGCTTATTTGTCAGTATGCTAATACTAATAGCATAATAATGTTCAAAACTACGTATCTTTGAAGTTCAAGCTATTAATGAGTCTCTTGGTTTCACTGTATAAGACAGATTCAAGGCATCATCTATTTGGGGAGAAGTTTCTGATAAATGGTTACTCAACAAATTGCTAATATTAGCTATAAGACTTTGATCTCAACGCTAGGAATGCACTCAAGCAAGGGTGCAGTGTTTTCTAGTAAGTTTATGTAATCTCAGGAAATATTCTACCATGTTTTATGGTTTACATAGACCAGATAGTTTATGATCTAAGTGTCTGTCAGAATAATTGAGTACTAAATTTGACTTTTAAATAGATTGGTTTTGATGGATGTATTTTTAGAAAAGTGCAGAGATTTGTATGTTTGATCTTCTATTTCTGTAGTCGCTATTATGATAGCATTACTGCTGGGTTTACTAAACAGATGACTTTATGATAGTCATCAATTGAGTCTCTCTAGGGATTACATCTCGACAGCCTTTGGATGCAATTTAATGCTTCTGAAGCCATATATAATTTGAGTTATATTATCAAATCCTTCATTAATCTGTTAGAGAAGCACTTAGACTGGTTAGTTACTAGTCATTCATTGCTTCTGCTAATGATCTTTGTGTTGTGTTTAAGGATGATTTCTGTAAACTCCCAATCTTCCCTTCCCCTGCCCTCCTTATGTCTGTATTAATAAATGTGTGGTTTTTTGGAGAGTTTGTAACTTTCATTCACCTAGGAGTTATATTGCTGATACTGAGTTCTAGGAGAATAATCTACCAAACGGTCTTGATTTTTACTGATTCTTAGATGGTATTTTTTATAGATTTTTTTTTTTCCTTAAACATCACACATGGTTGTGCCAGTCTAGTGGATATCTGCTTTTTTTTTTTTTTTTTACCCTAGGACTAATATTGTATAGTTAGATCACTGACATAACACCAGATAGTCCGCAAAATAGTGTGTAGCTGGCCACTTATTTCTTGCTGTGTTCAAAGTTAGGCTTTGTCTTAGAAGTTTCTGACCATTATAATGACTGCATTTGGTTTTAGTAAGTGCATTGTAGGGTCTGTTCAGTAGTGTCCTCCTTCCAGTCATAATATGATATGATCATGTGTGTGTTTAAGGTGTTAAAATAAATTGGTTGTGTCAGAGTCCCAACTTGAAGTGAAGTAATTTGAAGCCTGATATGACCTGATCATCCTCTTAGGACAATTTGGCTTGTATTGTATTATAGCGTGGGGCACTCTGAACTTTTTTTCCATACAGTCTTGGCCCTAAGGGTTCCAGAAAGCACAGTCTTTTTCATTGTTTTTTTGTTTTCTTCGCAGCTGGCCTTAATCAAGATTGGTACCTTGTTTGGTCTAGGGAGGGTGCAACATGAGAGAGGGATTGTAACTGGTAAGAACACAAGCATAACTGGTTTGGAGTTGTAGGAGGGTGTGCATACAGAGAAGGGATGTTACTTGCGAAGCAAGCTGTCAGTAGAGCTAAGATGTCCTTAGCTCAGTGCCCTGCTTGCTCTCAATATTACTTTATAACCTGTAGGAAAATAACATGGTAGTGTAGTGAAGTTTTAAAAAGGTTGGGAGATACTACTGTTGTCCCTGTGCTGATTTTTGAAACTTATTTTGATTTCTCTTAAAACTGGCTACATTTTTACATTGCTTCTTCAGTACAGTGCCTGGATAATGTAGGATTGCTGTGGTCAAGTAGTAAAATCTAGGGTAATTTTGCATTTGAAAAATGACTACATAACGGTCTGATCTGGGTTTTGTATACCCTTCTAACGGCTTCATGTTTGCTGTATGGTTAATGCATGTATCTTTAAAATACTACGGCTGGAATAATGTTCTTAATCTTTAACTTCTCGCCTATTTTTCTGCATTCTCACTAGTAATAAAGATTCCAGTGTTACATATGTGGTTCTGTCTCCATGGCAGTTGTACAAAAGCAGCTGAGTGCAGAACTCCCTGAATTATTTTTAACTTAACAGTTCACATTTCTGCCAATTGCATCTAGCTTGCTCCCCAGTAGAAATTCTGATAACTTCATCAAAATAATAAAATAAATGAAAATATTTTTTAATAAAAGGGAGAACGTCTGTTGAGGAGAAAAGCTACCATTTTTAAATCTCCTTCAGAGTGAAAACTTCTTACTTCCAGAATTCTTCCACTGTGTATGCTTGATATTGCATATTGATATTTGTTTTTGAGACAAAAGTGTGTTATGAGAACTTCTAATGGTAACTCATTTTCTTTCAGACACTACTTCAGTATGCTGGCAGTCGGGGTGCATCGGAACATATTTTACCTTTTTTGGAAGTATATCGAATCTCCATCCAAAGCTTTGCTAATGCACGACCTTACTTGACTACAGAATGTGAAGATGTTCTTTTGGTACTTGGCAGGCTAGTGCTGTAAGTTTTAAGTTGGTACATTAATATTTAAAAAAAAAAAACTGTACTTTATAAATGAAAGGGCAAGTTGTTGAAATAGTGTAATGCTTAATTTGACAACTATTTACGATTTATTATCTAGTAAATGTCTTTAGTACTTTTTTAATCATACCACAAAAATGTACTTGAGCATTTTGTTAATTAATGTGAACAAGTGGTGAGGCTTCGTTGTTCTGTATTTGGATAATCATGCAGATATTAGGAAGGTTCTGTTCTTTCTTAAACATTCTGAAAATTATTATTTTCTGTAGAAAAAGCTTAGTGTGGTTCTCATTAAACAGAAGCTTTATTTAATATTAGACCTTCATGCATGGATTAATAACCTGTATCACTTGCTCTGCAGTTGCTGCTTTCCTGTGTCCTCTCACATGTAATGCAGGGTAGTTCTGAACATGTCCCTTTCAGAAAAGGATAAGCTGTTTTGTACTTATGGCAATCTGAAGTTGTGCGTGTGGGCTCTTGCTACAGGACAGCAAAACAGAGCAGAGTAATTCAACCTGAGCTCTTTGAGAAGTGTCTGTAGACATGACTTAAAGCACAGCAATTCTTCGAACAAAAGAGAGAACTATTTTACAGTCCATCAGCTAAGTTGGAATAACTTGTGGTTCCTCAAAGACAGTTTTAAGTGCAAAGCAGCTATTTGTAATTGAAGAGTGTAGCCTCAGGGCTTTCACATACATTGGAGCGTAATCAGTTACAACCCTTAGCCTGAGGAGGATAACTTGATGCGCTGGTCATTCCTTGCTGGTAAGGTTTCATTCGAGGGGGGAGGGTGAAGATCTAGAACCTTGAATATAAAGATCATCCTAGAATAAAAGTAATTCTGTGACAGTTTTTCAATGGGCTATTTTTTCTTTGTTATCAGTAGCTTACTTGCTTTGTGGTCTAAAGTCAAGTGCTCTTTTTGAGAAGGATTTTGCAATGAACTCCTTGGTCACATGCTTTTTTTGTAATGTACTAACTTTCAATATAAATCAACAGCTCAGAACCAGATATCTCCATATGGTGCCTTGATTTTTTTTTTTTTAAGAGCTATGAGGAATATGTGAACTAGGAGTGATTTTTTTTTATTTTTTAAACTTTCTGTCAAGAAGGGAAATTGTGTGAAATCAGGAAAAGTCTGTCTTAACTTCTTAATATGGGAACTGAAGACTTAAACTGCTAAATCATTTACCTGGTACATAATACATGTATTTTTGGCAAAATATCTTAATTGCTTTTGCAGGCTGTCCCTTTATGGATAGAGTATTGTCATCTTCATCATATTATCGTTAATTAGCTTATGTAGTCTGCCATTTCCTGCTCATGTCACTTAAAAAGCTTGTCTTTCACCATCTTTGGATGCAGGTCATCCATACGTGGAGTACTTTCTATATATTTTGCCACTGTTATATACTTTGGGGCAGGAATCCCAATTCTGTGTCAAAATTGCTTATCAAAATTACTTTTCTCTTGAGAAAAATCAGAATATTCTGCTTCTGCCAATATGGTTTCTTCCATCTTTCAGTGTGAGGAGTTTGTTTGCTGTTGCTTGTATATTGAGAAAACTTTGTGGTGGAGGACAGTAGAGAGGCTGACTTGCTGGAACCTCTCCTGTTCTTGTTATGATTACATTTGAGAGGAATCTAAAGAATGAGAAAGACAACGAGTGAGGTTGCAGATAGGGTGAGGTAAATGGCATACCTAACTCAACTGTCCCACATTTTTCTTTTACATAAGCGTTTCCAAGGGAGGGAGAGAGAAGTTAGAGCAGGGGATTAAAGCTAAAAATTAAATTCCATGAGGGAGGAAGACTATTACCTGGTTAGGGACATGAAAGCGTACTGTTCCCATGTAACTGTGATTTTTGGGGAGGCAGTTGGGTTACCCACAGCTGTTGTACATGCTGTGTATTTTCAGACTTGAACCCTGATCAGAAATGAAACAAGCAAGCTTCCTGTTTTAAAGCAAAAGTGCTCTACTTAGTATTGAAATCATCCTTCATTTCCAACACCCCTTCTGGAGAAGGGGGAAAGAACTTCCGCCTCCTGACATCCTTCTCAGCAGGGTGAGCCAGTAACAGCAAAACTCAGTATACTGTGGCTTTCCCTGCCACCTGACCAGGTCAATTGTGTTTTCACAGTAAATCTGACATGACGTAGAGACTGTGCTCCCCATAAGAAACATGGTGCTGATGCCGTGTGAGACCTTGTTGGTCCACTGTCTAGCCTTAGGAAATAAAAGGAAAGCTTGGAGTGGTTGCTCTTGTAGTTTGCAGATTTGGCAAATGGTTGTGGGGGAACAGGAATGTTCTTCTTGGCCATGGCCATGAGGGGACATACCTGCTTTGGTCGAGTAGAACTCAGACTGCTCGTTTCCACAGTCACAAAGCACAACACATTCCCCTCGCCCCCCAATATTACTATACCAAAGAGTAAAGCCTCTGTAGAAGAATTAATAAAGAATTAGCCATATCAAAAGTGTCTTTCACAGAGATTTGGTTAGCTGGCTATCCTTGTGAATCTTAGGAGGCCTTTGAAGCTGATTGTTCACTCGAGCTTTTGTGAGTGCTTTTTTTCTGAGGATACTGTGTGAGGGAGAAGGTGCCATTCATGTTACCATCGGTATGAAAATTTTACTTCCATCTGAAAATGGTTTATATGGTCCTAAGATTAATAGATTAAAGTTTAAAAAGTAGAAAGAATTGTTCCTAGTTCACATTGTGTTTGCCAGAAGCTAATATTTGACTGCTTTCTACTTTTTCCCGTTTGCTGTGATGGCACTGGTCTGAAAGGGAGTTTACCATTTCTACATCTTTGAGAAGGTGTTTATATGCTTTTTAAACCATAAAAAGAGAAAGGAGATCTGAATGTCATCTGGTCTAAGTAGCAAAACTGGATTTATCTGATAAGACCAGTCTACCTCAAACTTCTTGAGCTGTATCTCACCTACTGGTTGTACCTACTGAGTCTAACACACGTTGCTTCCAGGAAGAGTGTGCTTGCTTTCCATAACACCTCTGTGAGGAGGCATATGTGACGGTTCGCTGCTTTGTCTATCTAACAAAGCATTTCTCAACGTAATAAACTGTTGTAATTTGATTCAGTAACTTACATTTACCACTCTGCTATCATTAAGAGCTAACTCAACTCTTAACAAATGCAGGATAATTCCTGGCAACAAGTTAACTATTCCTGCTGATCATCCAATGTATAATTAGTCACCTTTTTAACTCTAAGAAGCTTAGGATAAGAAAAGTTTTCTAATACAATCTAAAGATGAACACAATTCTGAAAGCTTTTAAAATTTACTTTTTAAAATTTCTGTCTTAAAATAATAGTGAATGAGGTATATAGTGATTACAGAATAATTGTGTGCAAATAATGTGTTCATTTTTGCCTAGGGTTATTCCTTCCAAAATAAAGAAATTCAAATCTAGGAGACCTTCTCCTAAAAGATATTTTGAAGTTGAGTGTTTGAGATGAATGATATTTTTAATAATGGAAGCATTCAAGCACCCATTACACTTTATTTGCAAAAATTGTGATTAAAGTTTGGAATTGAGTTTTGTGTAGGTAAGTATTGTGGTGGTACTGGTAGAGTGGGGTAGAAAGGCTTGACTTCATGAAGTGATCCTGGTATTTTGATTTGTGGTCTTAGTCATGATACCTAAAATCTGTTTAGTTTTGCATTACAATAAAGAAGGAAATGGGCTTTCAGGGATAGAGGTGCGTTTTGAAGTATTGTATAATAAGGACCAGAAGGAAGAATTAAGCTAAACGGCCATTCTTTCCCCTTGCTAGTAGAGAAGGCTGGCTAGTTTTTATGTAGCTGTGTGTTTGGGTCAATTCTCTTAACAAAAACTTAGGCAGTTGACTTAGAACTCTAATTATTTTTCTGCCAAGGAAATTGTAATTGGATTATCCTGGACATTACTTTTGCAGTTGTGCTGTAAGTTGTTTTAATGTGGTGGGTATACACCCAGAGCTCCAGATTTCTCATGGAGTGATTTCCAAACTAGAGTGCTTGGTGTTAGGATCCTAAGGAAGACTTAAGGACTCATAACAAAAGCATTTTCGGTTCTTGGTTCAGCTCAGTCCTGTGTTACTACAACAAACGATAACTCCTGAGGCATAAATTCAGCCCTCTTGTCTTCACAGACTGTCGTCTCACTCTGTATACACAGTGCTTTGAAAATCTAATTTCAGATTTTTTTCACTGTCCAAGTAGCACCTTAAGGGTTAAGTACAGAAAAATGATTTGTAAAACCTTGCTTTGCCATTTTGTTTAAACCTGCTATTTTATATAAGCAATATCATATATATGAAAAAGTAATATTCTAGAAAAAGTATTTCCAGGAATCAAGAGTGGAAGTAGGTAGGATTGCTTGACTTTGTTTAAGTCTGAAAATGAGGTATGCACCGAAACACTTTTCAAAAGCACGTTGACCATGAAGTTTGCAAATCTTTTATTTGATTAAAAGAGTCTCTGTATGACATGCATGAAAATTGGACACGTACCCAGTGATTTTTGGTTTGTTTTTTTTCTTATGTTAAAATAGAGTTCAGCTGCTGTAAGACTTTGTAAAGTTGGTTTTGATAGTCTAGTAGCAACCACCTGGGTCTAGACATATGGACTGGTGAATTAACTTGTGTTACCAAGCTTGAGTACAAGGGAAAAGTAAGTCCTGATTATTTTATAGTACTGAGACCTATGACAGTTGGAATATCTGGCGATCCTGTTGCCCACTTTGTCATGGGCATAGTAATGATTGAGATTCTAGTGCCTGATGATGTGAATAATTGCTGAATGACAGTCATGAAGGCTATTGTATTTTCTGCCTAATAGAAGTGTTTAGAGCTTTTGCAGGTCTAAACCTCTCTTTAAAGGAACAGGATTGGGCAGTGAAGGCAAACTTCTGAAATGTGAAAAGGATGGCCAGATGTTAATTTGGTATTTGTCCATTTGATCTTGTTTATGTATATGACTGCTGAATCTGGCTAAAAACTTGTTAGACATAGCATTTTGCAGGTAACTGTTCAATGTATTTATCAAAAGCCAGGAGGAAGGGGGAAAGGAAAGTCATTCTTTTTGGGTACTAAGCAGTTTTGAAACTCATGTTTACTTTATGGTCATCTCTTCCTTTTCCCCTTCCCCAAGCTCAGCTCTTTTGTCTATGGTAAGACTGAATGTGTTGTCCTGTCATTCTTCTATTTAATATTTGGGAGTGGAGGTTTTGGGGGGAAAAAAAAAAAAAAATTAGCATGAGTTGGAACTATCTAACAATGTAGGCGTAGCTTATAGCAATTATTCAGTGCACGTATTATATGTGGAGTCTTAGACGAGTTTTCTTCTGTTATATTGTCATGATTTATGAGAACATTTTTGCTGTGTGTAAATCTTGTTACTCTCTAGACAGAGTGTCATAGTTAACACATTTAGTTTGATTAGGTCAAATTGTTCTGTGCGGCAGTTGGGGTTTAGGTAATCCGTATGTCCCGTACAAGGTTAGATAGCCCTGTTTGAGAACAATATAGGCAGTAGTCCTGCCATTGCTTTGTCTCCTAGAAAACAGTGATTCTTGTTCTCCAAGACTTTTCCCTGAAATGACATGGATGTACTAAATACGTAGAGTTGTTTCCTTTTTGTTTCTGAAAAGGGGTAGCATTGACCTGATGGTCTAAATGAGGGAATATCAAGTAGGTCTTGCTTTCCCCCACTTCTGTTTTTGGAATCTGAACTTATGTATGGAATATATAGGTCTCAAATTTGCTGGATATTTCAGAGATGTTAAAACTTTCTGAACCTTTCCCGCTTTCCTGAATTTTCATTTGGAAAACCTGATACACAGCAGAAGTTCACATGCCACTGTGATGGGTCTGAATCATACTAACATTAATCATTGACGCAGTTGAAAATGGGTTGTAACAAACTTTACTGGGTATAAAATCAAGACTGCGTGACTAGTGTCCTATTTTTAAGCAGGAGCTTGGCTTAATGAAGAAATAAGCGGATGTTCTCCACCTGCGTTGTGTAGGTAACTGAGCTACACAAATACAGCAGCTCCCTGAATTAATGAACTGGGAATTTTACAATCTGATCTGTGTAACTCTGACTTTAATCTGAAAATCTTTGATATGCATATCAATGTGGGTGGGGGGGTTTTGGTTTGATAAGCTCTTGAGCTTGTTGCAGTTCGCACCATAGGTATTTGAATGCTTCCTCCCTCCCCCCATGCTATCAAAGACTCCTGTCATTTCTAGGAATCTATTCTGCGGGTCCATTTCTGTGCTGATGCACCTCTTGACATAGCTTGTCAGTCTGTTACTTTTAGGATACTGTTAGGGATCTGTTCTCTAGGTCCATTTCTGTGCTGATGCATGTGTCTTCCTCTGTCAAGCTGTTCTTCTTTAGTTTTATTTTCTTACGTATGTCAGCACTGAAACTTTTAAGTTAGGTAAAGCTGGCTTTCATTTTCACTCTAGGCAAAGAGACCATGCTGGGGTCAAATGAGTTGTATTCCGAGTGGATATTAGGTTTCCTTTGTGAGAGGAAAGAGCAGAAATTCTGTAATGTAGCGTTCCTGAGCCATGTTGAACAGACTATCTTGGATTATAAAAGTAGCTGCAATCTTATCCTAGCAAGATTGTGCATAGTAAAAAGGAGCACTCTTTCCACATGATGACTCACACCTGATTCTGGGGCTGTTTCTGGCCTTTGACTGATTTGTACAGTCAGACATGTTTCAATGTTACTGTCATGTCTTATCTGAATGCTAAGTAATGTGTGCCACAACTATTACTTAATGTAACAACAGAATGTGTTCAGGTAGCTTGCTTACTTGCCTCTTACTTTTCCAGGAGTTGTTTTGAGCTACTGCTTTCAATTCCTGAAAGTGAATTGCCCCATGAGGTGTGGTTAGGATTCCATCAGTCCATACAGGTAAGTGTTCTGAATTTCTTTTTTAAATTTACATTTAAAAAAAAAAAAAAAAGTCTGCTGTTGTGCTCCTCTTCTAGCCTTCCCCTGAATTCTACCTGTCCTGCATTGCTGTTATCTAGGCAGCAAGAATTTCTGAGCAGCAAAAGACTAACTGCATCAGCAGTATTGGCAGCCTTAGGCCCAACAGCAAATTTATAACTACACAATCAATGGCAACTGCAGCAAGAGAACTGTAGCAAGTCTTGATCTGTCTAATGGTTTGTGTGAGAGAAAGACTGAGTTAGATGGAGTGATAGCTCTGAAGTATTACTTTGAAGATGACTGAAAAAGCTTTTGTGGGTATCTGAGTGACAAGTTAGTGTATATATCTGATTTGAGAGGGATGAAAATAGTAGGACAGGTCTTTAGTCCAGGTGGTTCCTAGAAGTGTTTGTTCTGAGGTGGTGCTGAAACAAGCTCATAATACTACTATTCCTGCACTCAAGTGAAGATGGCTACTGTAGACTATGTAGGAGGAAGAGATGTTTTCAGGGTTTTAGTCTAGAAGTAGTACCTAGCTGTCTGCAAGGACTTGTGTCCTTCCAGGACCAGGGACTGATCTGTTGCTGCTATTGCCTATTCTGGCTTTAACTGTGACTGATGAAGTTGGAAGCTAATATCAGTTATAAGTTACTGAAGTGAAGACTTTGGTGGGAAGTAATTGGAATGAAGTGAACTTAGACCTTGCAGCTGTCCTTGTGCAGACCTTACCACAAGACCTTATACCCGTATGACTGGGGATTTCCTCAGTCCCTGAGGCTTGGCTGCTGCTGCTGCTTCAGTAGCTCTGAAGATGCAAGTGTAGAGGTTCTGAAGGAGCTTCTACTTTTGTTTCACCTGCGGTTAGGGAAATTGCAGGTGCAGAAACTCTTCAGTAGACTGAAGGTGAATAAACCTGGCACTTTAAACTGAGAGAAACAGACTAGTAGAGCTTTGTAGTCCTCCTAGTAGTGGAAGGGACAGAAGTGGTCTGTGGCTGGTGACTTCAAGTGTGGGCAGACCTCCTTTTCCTGAAATACCATGGAATACTTACTATCGTGGCAACCCTAAAAACAGTTGGGTGTGCCATGTACTTGGTAGTAGAAAGAAGAGCAGTAGGTACAGTTTAAATCCTATGGCCTTAGTGGCATCAAAGATTTGTCCTTTATTTTGAGTGCTGGTATGTAAGTCCTGTGACTCCCTTAGTGACTATGGCAGATCATAGTGGACATTGCAGCACTCCAGAACCAAGTTTGAAGGTACGTCAGTTTATTTTGACAATACCTGGCTATGCCATCTATTACGCGTAGTCTGTAGCTATTAGCCATGGTGTTGCAGATGCTAGGTCTGTGCTCCCAACCCATTCATTTGTGGGGATGCCACAAATAAGGGTGGTCAGCCACAGGTTCATCTTTTGTGTTAGGGCTGATGGAAGAAGTTGAAACTTACTGTTTCAAAGGTAGCTCTTAAATTCACTAATCCACTCATCATTGGATAAAGAGGAGTGAATCACAGAATACCAAATTGGAAGGGACCTCAAGGATCATCTGGTCCAACCTTTCGTGGCAAAAGCATGGTCTAGACAAGATGGCCCAGCACCCTGTCCAGCTGAATCTTAAAAGTGTCCAGTGTTGGGGAATCCACCACTTCCCTGGGGAGATTATTCCAATGGCTGATTGTTCTGATTGTGAAAAATTTTTCTCTTGTGTCCAATCGGAATCTCCCCAGGAGTAACTTGTACCCATTACCCCTCGTCTTTTCCATGTGACTCCTGGTAAAAAGGGAGTCTCCATCTTCTTTGTAGCCACCCTTTAAATACTGGAACATGGTGATAAGGTCTCCCCTAAGCCTTATGAGCTTATCATACACTAAAAGGCATATAATAAGTTTCTAACTGAGATGGCCTAGATCTGAAACAAGATGTTCTCTCGTATTCAGAGTATGGGAGGGCATATACAGGCTTTTTCCCATTATAGCAGAGGTATAAAGCAGCTCTAAGAATTACTAGCTTTTAACTGGAGGGATCTGCAATGAGAATTCTTGTTACCAAGGAGAATCAGTAACCAGCCTGTGCGTTTCTAGGTTTCTGAAGCAAGTGATCGAGCTTTGATACTTCTGTCAATAGAGAGCAAGTTTTTAGTCAGATGAGATGGCTTTATTCAGGCTGAATATGTTGGAAAGAAACTATTAAATTCCAGAGGTAGAAGGGTGACACAAGCCCAGATCTCTCATGTTAACTTTTAGAACTAAGGGAAAATTCAAGATGTGCTGCTGCCAGGTGTAGTAATATACTTGGCTTTTGTACTGACTTTTTGAAACTGTGGCTTCCAAGTTTAGCACTCATCTAATGCTCCCCATAGTTCAGATAGTAAAAGATTTGGGCAAAGCTTATTAAACACGGTAGTACTCTGAAACCTTGCTGAAGAGGTTTGTGGACTTTTGCAAACAGGTGCTTCTAATGAGATTTTGAAGTAGCACTCTTGCAGAAATATGAGAATCAGAACATTTGTACCCTGCCCTGGAATACAGTAGGAACCCACTCTTCATCAGAGAAGAGAGTAACAGAGAAGGAGTATGCAGTCATACAGAGGACAGTATAGACCTTTAGACAGGAATCTCATAGGCTCTCATGTGAGGACTTGTAGGTTTAAAGCCTGTGACCTTGTTAATGTGCCAGTCTCCAGGCAAATCCAGTAGAAAAGCACTGCAAAATTATATATTAGCAAGTAGACAGATGTGAATGTGGTTATTCCTTTCCTAACAAAAGGGGCAAGTGTGGCTGATGAGGAATATAACTCCAAATGTAACGGGTGGTTGCAGCAGATGTGGGACAGAGGTATTTCCTTTAGGTCTGCCTTCTGTAATTGTTGCTCTATAACAATCTGCACAGGTAGTGAGAGTTAGTGAAACTTCAAATAAATTTTCATCCCAGGAGTGAAAAAGGTAAGGGCTTGCATTTCAAAGCAGCAAGGTGTAGGGACTGTTCTAAAGCTGAAAGTGGAGTGTCACTGGTGTCCAGATATAAAATGGTATCAAAAGCTTTGTTTGGTGTCTGAACCTGTTTGTTCCTTCATCCTAAATAACAGTAGTTATGCCCTGCAGTCTACCATGAGTCCAGTTTTCCTTGTCTCTAAGCAAGACCAGAGGCAGCCTGTGTGAAATGAACAGAAGATGTGAGATTGTATGGCAGGAGTCTCAGCACAGATTTTATACAGTGGCAGCAGGCAAAAGGATGCAGGGAAATGCTGTAAAATACAAGTGAAAGTATTGGGGCAGAATTACAACAGGGCTCTTGATACAGGTAGGCTCAATTAATCTGGGAGAGGACCTCAGTGGGGAGGTACTGTGGGGATGGATGTGATCTGGCCAGTTGTGGAAGATAAAACAGTGCATTCAAAGATGGCTTTAGTAGGAGTAGAGATGTATTGTCATGGGAATTGAATATGGATTGTGGAACAGGGTTCCCTTCAAGCCTTACAAAGAGCATGAATGCTTTCTTTAGAAAAGTTGTGTATTGAGGGTGATTATAAAATGAAAACTTTTGTGACATTGTAGTACTTGCTGATCACTTTAAATTGCCAGGACTAGAAAAATCCTGGTATCTTCGTAAACTGTTCCAAGGATTGTATTTTCTCTTTATCCATAGGCTCTTACTATATTATCCTTTCCTGACTTCATTTAGAATGAAATGCTTTGTGTCCCTCTCTTCAAGATCTGTTTATGGTGGTGTCCTAACTTCTTCTGGAGAAACAGGCTGCTCGTGGCTTGGACGGGCATACTCTTCGCTGGGTAAAAGACTGGCTGGATGGCTGGGCCCAAAGAGTTGTGGTGAATGGAGTTCAATCCAGTTGGCGGCTGGTCACAAGTGGTGTTCCGCAGGGCTCAGTATTGGGGCCAGTTCTGTTTAATATGTTTATCAGTCATCTGGACAAGGAGATCGAGTGCACCCTCAGTAAGTTTGCAGACACCACCAAGTTGGGCGGGAGTGTTGATCTGCTTGAGGGTAGGAAGGCTCTGCAGAGGGATCTGGACAGGCTGGATCCATGGGCCCAGGCCAATTGTATGAGGTTCAGCAAGGCTCAGTGTTGGGTCCTGCACTTGGGTCACAACAACCCCATGCAACGCTACAGGCTTGGGGAAGAGTGGCTGGAAAGCTGCCCGGCGGAAAAGGACCTGGGGGTGTTGGTCGACAGTCGGCTGAACATGAGCCGGCAGAGTGCCCAGGTGGCCAAGAAGGCCAATACCATCCTGGCTTGTATCAGAAATAGCGTGGCCAGCAGGACTAGGGATGTGATCATCCCCCTGTACTTGGCCCTGGTGAGGCCGCACCTCGAATACTGTGTTCAGTTTTGGGCCCCTCACTACAAGAAAGACACTGAGGTGCTGGAGCGTGTCCAAAGAAGGGCAATGAAGCTGGTGAAGGGTCTGGAGAACAAGTCTTATGAGGAGCGGCTGAGGGAACTGGGGTTGTTTAGTCTGGAGGAAAGGAGGCTGAGGGGAGACCTTCTCGCTCTCTACAGCTACCTGAAAGGAGGCTGTAGCGAGGTGGGGGTTGGTCTCTTTTCCCAAGTAACAAGTGATAGGACAAGAGGAAATGGGCTCAAGTTGTGCCAGGGGAGGTTTAGATTGGATATAGGGAAAAATTTCTTCACCGAAAGGGTTGTCAAGCATTGGAACAGGCTGCCGAGGGAAGTGGTGGAGTCACCATCCCTGGAGGTATTGAAAAGACGTGTAGATGTGGCACTTAGGGACATGGTTTAGTGGTGGACTTGGCAGTGTGAGGTTAACGGTTGGACTTGATGATCTTAAAGGTCTTTTCCAACCTAAACGATTCTATGATATACTTAAATTTTGCATTAGATTTCTTCAAAGACTTTTGAAGTATTCATAGTAGATTTTCATAAATATTTCCATTAATTAGCCTTATATTCTTCAGTAGGTTCAATAAGGAAAGGTTCAGCTAACCATCTAGAATAGAAGTGGAGTGTATTGTCAGTAGTTAGTTACTTATGCTACATACATTGGTGAATTTCATATTTGGTATTTCAGTATTGATACCCTGAATATCAAACAGTGCTGACTCAGCAAATCAGTTGACTTGTATAATAGGCCCCTTCTTTCTCACCTTCTAAGGTTGTTCTTTCAGCCCTTAGTGCAAAGGTGCTGAAATGTGAATGATCCTCATAACTGAACTGGGCTCTGCTAGCTCTGTACTGCATCCTGAAGCCCTCAGATTAGGGAAGAGTTGCTGTTGGGAAAACGCTGTTTACATTGGATGTCTGGATCACAGAATGTCATGATCTGATGGATAGCAGTCTTCTCAGTAGTAGTACCTCATCCTTGTCCAAGTTGTATGATAATTTTTTTTTTTTTGTCAGCTACGACATTCCAGCGGTGGCAGCAGGTAAATGGCCTATTCTGTCTTTCTCTGAGGCAGTGGCTTCTAGCTCCTCAGAACACGCAACCCAGTAGCAGAGGGACTTGGGATAAGTATCACTAAGAGGCAATGAATCTCAGCTAGTGTAATGTGCCATTACAAAATCTGCTTGTATGGTCTGTGGCACTTGTTGGTTGGCGAGTGGTTGCGGGGGCCAGGATGGGTATAACCCTGTCCTGTCAGCAGAGAGGATGGGTTCATACAATCAGGAGTTGGTGTTTTCCTTTGCCTTTCAGAACTGTGCGGAGCTGAAAATCCTGTTTGTAGTTCAATCTTCTTCACTGATAAAAATCTTGGAGTTGCTGGAACAGATATTTGGGTGACACCACTGTATGTAATATGTGCTGAGAGCTCTCCATGGCTTCCTAAAGCTATGTCTCTTGCAGTACATTTAAGTACAGTAAAGCACTGGTAATTTAAGAGATGATTCTTTGTCTCATGTTTGTTAAACTATTTCTCAACAGTAAGAGCTGGGAATGTCTGAGTTGCATCCTTTTATTCAAATGATGCCAGGAAATAGCATACATTCTCAAGACTTGCAGTAAAATTGTTAAATTTTTATTGATTATTAATGCTTCGTTGAAGCTCTTTGTGAAGAATCTGAACATACAAACGATACCCTCAAAGGAAATGTAGGCTGATTACCAAAGGTCTTCTGATAACGAGAATTCTTCTGATTTGGCCGTTGTTTTTCTTCAAGAAAACATGATGTTTAAAAGATGTGGTGTCCTTTCTCCTCTTAGAAGTCATAACTGTGAGGAACCTGGCACTTCTTGCCTTTATTTGATACAAACTGATTGGAAGGGCTTTGCTAGTCAGTTCCACCTTTTTCCAAGGCATAACATGTGCGGAATGCTGTCGCAGAGTGCTGTAGCCCAGTGAAGCTCACTGAGTTCAGTCTTCCAGGTGAAATTCAAAGTCATAGGCTGTTAAATGCTGATGGTTTTTTGGACTTAGTCTTTGACCTGATCTATGACCTGATCTTCACTTGAGACTGATACAGGTTAAAGCTGTAATGTTAGTATATGGGAGAGGAATGCACAATGGGTGGTCTGGCAACCTATTGTATTGAAAAGACTTAATGCATGGTGCCATACAGTTGAGAAAGGTCAAAAGTAGAGGTTGTCAAAATGGGCTTGTGTTTATTTTGTGGGTAAGATACAGTATCCCTTCTACCTGCACACCCGTAATTGTTTTCTTAATCATCCAAGTCTGAGGATAAGATGATATACATAGACTTCCTATATGATCATAACTGCCACTTACGGAAACTCTGGTCTGTGGTTGCATACTTCATAGATATAGATTTAGATCAGTTTGTTTTCCACTGACATTTTTTAAAGCTGTCCTGAGGCTATAACTTGAGCATCTTTTGGCAGCAGCACTGACTTAAGCATTAAGTCTGTTATTCACCTGCCTGATTCTACTGGCATGCCATTTAGCTGTGTGTGAAGTGGGGAACTGATCCTGCTTTCATTTTTAAAAACAAAAAACCCCACTCCTCCCCTGAGGCTCTTTCTGCTGAATTTGGTTTCCTGATCCAGCTTGCACAGGAAGGAAAGACTTGAGAGGAGGAACAGCTGTGTGAGCATAAAGATTGCTTAAGTGATGTTTTCAAATGCTTAAATATGGCCTGAAACCTTTGTGTGTTGTCGCTCATGTATTAGTCTCTCAATGCTGTTAGTTAAGAGCAGTTTGAGCTCTGGTTAAGGATATATAAAGTCACTTGCATCTTCAGGGTGCAGCTGTGACACTCCAAATTTTTTTTGTTTGTTTTTCCTTTGACCTTGTGAGTAATATTTCAGGCTCAAGGCCAGAAATGAATCATTGTAAGCCTCATACTTGGCTATCTTTGGATCTGCAAATTAGCACCAGCTCTTCTACTGATACCAACAACTGATTTTGAAGTGGTCTTACCTATAGCTGACTTGCTAGTTTTACTGCCTTTATAATAATTTTTAGAAGTAACTTAGTCTTTAGTAATTGATTTTAGTTAGCAAGTATGCTAGGAGCTAAGAGTTAGAACACAGTTACAGCAGTTACCTAAAAATAAAATCAAAGTTGGGGCAATATTTACAGAAAATCTTGGGTATTGCTAAGGAAGATGAGATGGTTAAAGTTATCAAAACTGCTTGATTGTTGCATTCAGCTATGAGGCTTTTAACTTTGGTGCTCCTTAGAAGGTGGAAGTCTGCACTATAGTTCTGCGTTTGGAAAGAACTCCTAATGTGTGCTTTTTCACTCACTTCTGGTGCAGTTTGGTTTTCTTCTTGCAGTCAGAGAAGAGCGAGCATAGGGCAGAACTAGTGACTCCCACTAAGTGTGCTTTCAGTATGTCTAGTAAATGCATTGAATATGCAGCCCTCTGAAGGTGTCTATTGTAGAAAGAGTCATGAGGTAGCTGGAGCTGGAAGGTAGCTCAAGTTATCTGATCCACCTCTTCACTCAGAATAAGGGCTATCTTGAATCAGGTTGCTTAGGGTCCTGCCCCACCAAGTTTTAAGTGTCTCTAAGAATGGAGATTGCACAAACTTTGAGTAGTCCTTTTAAAGTGAGGTTATTTAAACGTTGATACACTTCCCACACACACACTTTACAGAATTTCCCTTTATGTGACTTGTCTGTTGACTCACTCACTAGACAGAAAGAAGAGTCCAGCTGCAACTACCTACTGGGGCGTATAGCAAAGATAAAGACAGCTCTAAAATTTCCCTCTTCACCCTCTCTTCCGAAGATTGTATAGGCCCTCTGGTGGCCTTTGCTGGACTTGTTCTACTATGGCAAATGAGTTGTACAGGACAGCCGCAAACGGAGTGTTGTACTCCAGCGCAGTCTCAAAAGTACCAAACAGAGGGGAATAAACGCTTCACCGACCTTCTGTTTATGCTCTGAAACTGTTCAGGATAGTTTGCCTTGTTTGCAGTAAGGGCTGACTGCTGACCTACACTTAAATTACAGACCCTAGAGGCCTGTTGAGCCAAACTGGAACCTAGCCAGCTGGTCACCAGCCTCTCCTGATGCTTGGGATTGTGCCAGGTGCAGCACTTTGCATTTGCCTGTGTTGATCTTGAGTGAGTCCCTGTCAGTGATGTTGTGCAGCCTGTTGAATGTCTTTCTGAAAGACAGCCCTGCACTCCAGTGTCAGCTGCTCTCCCAAGTTCTGTATGAGCTGTGGACTGGCAGAGAATGTGCTTTGTCCCATTATTCAGACAATAAAGATGTTAAAAGTATCAGTTCAGTGTTGACCCCTGAGAAGTGCTACCAGGAGACAGCTGCCAGTTGTTTTTTGTACAATTGGTCACAAGCCTTCCGAGCCTGGCAGTTGAGCTGATTTTTCCACCTGCATTATTGTCCACTCTTCCATATTTTAACAATTTGGTTTTAAAGATACTATGGGAGACTGTCAGAAGCCTTGCTAAGTCTGACTGCTCTAATGTCGTCTGTAGCCTGTTATCTCATCACAGAAGGTAGTCAGGTTGATAAAATGTGACTTGTACTTGGCAAATCCTGGGTGTCTCCAGTCACATTTTTGTTCTTCAGGTGCCTGGATGTGGTTTCCAGGAGAATTTGCCCCATAGTCTTTCTGGGGACAGGTTATGCTGACTGGCCTGTAGTTCCCCAGGGTCTCCTCCCCTTGGTCTTGAAAATAGGCATGGTGGTTTCTTCCAGTCACCAGGAACCTTCCCCCAGTGGCCATGACCTTTCAGAGCTCGTATAGGTCTTGCAGTGACATCCATGATCTCCGCTGACACCCTTGGCTTCTGTTTGGTCCCATGGATGCTAACATGATTGTCTTAATATCTCCTCTATTGTGCTGCTTCATACCTGTTCCCCGCCCCCAACTTTGCCACTAGTCATAGGGACCAGGAAAGCCAGAGTGCAGACCTTGAAAAAGTTGAGGCAAAGTTATTGAGTACCTTAGCCTCTTCAGTGTCCTCTGTTACTTGATGCCCTGTCCTATTGAGCTGTTCTCACACTTTCCTTGGCCTTCATTTTGCTTTCAGTCTTATATTTTCCTCAGCAAACTGAAGAAAACCAGATGGATGCTTGTGTCCTTCAGCTCGGCCCCCAGAGCCTTGTGTTTACTCTGGATGTGTGGTGTGATTGGTGTCCAGGTGTGTGAGCAGCATGTGGTGATAGTCTGAGGACAAGCCTTGGCAGCTTCTCTTTTTGACAGCCCACGATACAAGGCCCTTTGGTTACTGTGGTATTCCCGGTGGTCATAGCATTAGCCCCATTTAATTCTGATAATTCAGAACATGGAATTGATTCTGGTATATATAGAGGATACAACAGAGGCTATCGAAAGCAAACGTGAGGTTAATAATAGTGTTAAAAGTACTGCCAACTTAAAACACAGCTCACTAGAACTAGGGGACATTGTCACATATCAAACTAATTCTTAAACTTAAGATGTGTTGTGACTGATGTGAGAAGCATTTTTACTGAACATGCAGCCACAAACTGTGTACAGTTAGTTGGCTTCAATTTGTCAGCGTTAGGAAATTCTGCATGGTGATATCTTAATTTTTTCAGTGCAAGTCACCCTACATCAGTTTTCCTGCTAGGGACATTAAGTGCTGGAATCTGTTTCCAGTTGCTTTTTCTTCTGTGTTAGACTCTAGACTTCTTTCCATGTGTAACATCTCTTTTTTTTTTTTTCTTCCCTCCTTCACTCCTCAGATTTCCAGAATTAAAAGTGGTAGGGCCTTGTGCTCTGTATACAGTTTGGTGGATGAACTTCAGCTGGAGACCTGTTCAGTGTGGAGGGTCTCTGGGTCAGCCTTCACAGCATCAAAACTGTCAGGATCAGAAATCCCTGGATCTTAGAGTAAATGCACTGGACATGGATTAGTTTCTAAGGAAATGGTGTATCTATATCCAGTAGAAGGATGTTTTCATCTTAATAAAGGAAATTATTCATGATCCAGTTTGGTCTGGATTGTGAGTGTTGTACAGAAGTCTCTGCTGTGTATATTGTGCTCTGCTTTCTCTTAAGTTCCCTGAGATGTCTTGCATCTCTAACCACCAGGAAACCTGCATCTTCATATGACCCCAGCCTCACCCTTTTCGTAGATAGGAGTCCTTTCTGAGCCTCTCCCATTGCACTGCTGCTTATGTAGCTTAAGAATGTTCCCCCCCACCCCCCCCCTTTTCCTCAGACTAGTGAGTGGCAGCTTTAATAATACTCAGAGAAGTGAATTGATTGGCCCATCTCACTCATGTTAACACTAAATGTAAAATTTTACACTCTTGGCATTTTGTTATTCATTTTGAAAACTATAGTCTTCATTCTGTTTTCTTAAATGGCACTAAATGCTTTGATATAAAATCATCCTTTGTCTTTTATACAACAATTTTTGTAATTTTATTTATATGTACATGTGTACATGGAGAAACATAAAAATTGCAGAAGAGTTACAACTGCAGAATAGGCTTTTTGAGTTAAGCCATTTCAGTTAACTTTCAGTACTTCAAAATTGGGAAGTTTTGCTGTAGGATTAGAGAAGTGAAAGGACGTTGTACTGTTAAAATCCCAATGCAAACATGTCAAAACAGTAATAACTTTGAAGAATGGTGTGAAACTATGAGAATACAGTCAAATATTAGGACAGGTAATGTGAAATTACGTTGGTTTAATTTTTAGCAAAGACTTTTAATGATTTTTTTTTCCCTTTTTTCATTTTATAGGATTCACATGATGCTTTACTGGAATTTGGGAATAACAACCTCCAAATATTGGTGGATATCACAAGGGAAGGAGTATGGAAAAATCCAGTTCTTCTTAAAATTCTATCCCAGCAACCAGTAGAAACTGAGGAAGGTAAGAATATGATTTTAGAGATGATAAGTGGTTATTAAGAAATTACTTGGTGGAGTTTTGGTGGGGAACCAGTGATTTGAAGTCAGAAGAGAGTTGTATTTTAAATTGCGTTGTGCAGTAGTATTTGTATGTTGCTAAACGATATTTATGATGAAACTGTCTCACTGGCACTGAGTAATGTGTCCTTGCTAATGCATCTCTGCTTGAGCTATACTATCCATCAGTTTGAATGTTTTGAAACTCCATGTTTAAAAAGAATTATTTCTTTTTCCATCATAAAAATACAGAAATTTTGCTCCCTGAGGTGGTTTATTCTTCATAACTCTGTGCTTTTAAATGTTTTCCTGAATGCTTCACAGGGCAGAATTGTGTATGTCCACACCTTTCAGAGGCATAAAAGATGCGTGTGGAGGTTTCCTTTTATTAAGCTTTGGGCTGGGAAGCTCATTGTGTTTAGACTATGGAAATAAGATCTTGAATCAGCAAATGTTGAGACATGAGGGAAAAGGCGTTTTTAGCATCACTTTATGTAATTTTTGAATGTCTTCTCTTAAATTCTCTTCTTTTACTCACTGACGTTTTTTCATATCTATTAGTGCTACCATTAAGTACTTGCAGGTGTTTCTTTTAATTGTTCCATTAACAGTACATGAGACTGCAGTTTACCTCAGTGGTAATCTAAAGTTAAAAATAATATAGAGGGGAAGAAGGGCTTAAAATATTTTCTTAGAAATTAAAGGAGCACAAAAAGGGATTTCAAGTCAGGCTTTCTTCCGTAGCAGAATCCTTCTTTCTGGCTTTGGGTAGCCTCTCTTTGCGTTGTGTTAAGTTAGTACTTTTTCATAAATAAATGAGAAACACGTTAAGGTTATTGAGAGGATATGTTGCTTCCCTGTACTAGAAAGCATTAAAAAAAAAAGACAGCCAAGAGTGGACTGCAGTCTTTGCTAGCCTTCACTTCAGGTATTCAATAGTATGGCAGAAACATCTGAACTCCAAACAGCATTTAATCCCATCTCCAACATGTCTTGAAAAGAACTGCATTCCATACTAACGTCCTGTCTTGGAGTCTTTCATTTATAGTATTGTTAAGCCACCCAGTTGCATGGTTGCTGCTCTTAGTGTATTTCTACTTAAAAGGTCTTGCATTTCAAAATTGGTCTGTGTTACTGAAAACCTTCAGCTATTCAAGAATCACTTACTCAGAGAGTGGTATACTAGTGAGGGCTAGTGGTTAGCTAGCTTTGTAAACTCCCTTTACCTGTGGCAAGCTGAGAGCTGTTCTGAAGGACTGGTGTGACTTCCAGTAGGAGTGATTTCCTCATATGTATCTGTGTGGACTCCATTATAGATTAATTTGCTTCTTACACACGTGACTGGTTTTATCAATGGCTATATTACCAAATGCTGCTACATTTCTTTGTGCTTGTGCAGGAGGACCTTGACATGGTTCAGACTACCTTTTGACTTCAGCAGTAATAGGATAGAACTAGTTTGTTCAGTCGTTTGGCTTTTAGTTTGAGTTGAAGTTTCTGTTGATAAACTGATTGACTGACACATCTCTGACCATGTGGAATTGGGCTGAGTGAGGTTCCCATTTCTGAGGTCACTTGGCAACCTTGAAACTATTGATTTCTTAGTGTTCTTTATTTAGTACATATTTGTCTGTTTAGCTAGATCTGAATACATGCCCAGAAGAGTTGTCCTCACTGGTGTTTCTTTCATGTGATGCCAGCAGAGGCAACAGGACATGCATTGGAACTCTTCTGGAAATTTTGTAACTGCACAAGTGCATTCTCATACAGTCTGGAGTAGTCCACAGGCATGCTTAAACAGTCTGAATGTGACTTCAGAATCCCTTGTTAGACCAGTCTGTCAAAGGAAGATTTCTCAAGTAAATCGTAAGGTAAAGAGTTAAATATTTTAAATAAAGGGCAGTTCTAAGAAGCCAGATATCTGCCTAAAATGTCATTTCTTACCAAGTGACTTTCTTTTGTGGCAATCTTGGAAACCTTGGTTTGGTTTGGTTTTTTGCTTGCTTTCAGGGTATCGAAGAGCAGATAAACTGAGAAAAGTGTCATCCTTGTGGCCTGTTGACATGCAACATAACTGCTTAGACATATCTAAAAGATCTTTCTACGAGCTTTCCAAGCTATCTGAATGTGTGGTCTTAGCATCAAAGCAAGATGTTTTAGATATTGGTTGAGTGCTTTCAACTGACAATGCAGGGAACAGTTAGTAGTAGTAGAGCTTGTGTGGTATCTGTCGACGTGTAGAAAGACAGTGAGAGCACCACGTGAGAGTGCTCTCCTCTTCCTGCTGTTCTGGTTTGCAGCAAATACTGTGAAAGCGGTAGATCAAAGTAGTGGCCTTATTAGTAATGGAAACGGGAAAATAGCGAGAGGGGGAATGGGGATATTTAATAGCTACAAATACTGTAAAGTAATGCTTCAGTAGTTAAATAATTCTGTGCCCTTACATTACAGAGGGTGGAGGGGTTTTTATTTGGTTGGTTTTGTTCTTGTTAGCGTCTTGGGAGACGAAGAGCATGTTGAACAGGTATTGAAGATTTGCAGGGGATTGTAGGAGAGAACATAAGGCTGGGGAGGACGGTGTAGGGCATAGGATTCAGTCTCCTGTAATTGTTGCCAGCTATTCACTAATATTTCAAAGAAATCAAAATAATGCATATTGTGAGTCACTGAGTCATAAAACTCTAAAATGTTACAGGAAGAGAGAAGTAGATTGAGGGCATACATAAAGTTTACTCTTTTCTCAGAAGGCAGGATGAATGTGCCACATCTGTATACCCTACACTCTGGTGCAAGGCAAAATGAAAACTTAAAGAAATCCTGCTCTCTGTGCCAACAAATTATGGCACAGAAAAATCTTTTGACTCCTAAATTGTGCTGCTAATGTAACTGGTTTATCTTCTTGATGTCATCAGACAAGTGTAATTCAGTGACTACAGAAGTTATTGCTGAAATACCAACTGATCCATGAAGCTGTATTCTACGACGTGTTATGATTAGTAAAATCTTGTTGATTGTGTTTTACTTCCATTTCTTTGCTCAGTCCCTTCTTTTCTTTGCGCCAGGAAGTCAGATGCTGCTGTAATATTGTTTGGCTTGCAGAAAGTCTGGGTAGCTGGAATTACTCTTTTGGCCTTGTGTAGGTCATGGTTGGAGCTGGAATTAAGCAACTGTCTCTAGATGTCTACTGGATTAACTTAATCCTTTTTTACCTTCAGAATCATATCAAGTAAATGCTTGTAGCTGTAATAGGAGATCATAAGTCACTGATTACTTACCAGGTTTGTCTTCCTTCTTTTACTTGTGTCACTTCTTCGATCGGTGTGATGTTCTTTTCTGACTACCAGGCTCCATTTGATAGAAGTAACAGGAATCAAAATGCACTTTCTACAGGTCACAGCAGGGATGACAGTTCTGCCGTTAGGCATGTTGAATAAGGGCTGCAGAAGGAGCTCTAGCACAATGTTTTTCAGTTGTTTTAGTCAAATTGCCATTTTATCCTTCAGTACAACAACAGTTTCACGGAGTATATTCTGAAGTATTGTTGTAAATGGATGCTATTTCAGTCATTGAGAACTTAGTTTCTTTGAATAGCTTGTATTTCATGGTTTTTGGCTTTTTGTGGTGCATGTCTGAAAAGTATTCCTAGTTTATGCTGTTGGGGGCCAGATGTGAGAGTAGCTCAATGTGCCCAGCTGGAGCTTTGTTTTGTGAACTGGTGGTTCATGTTCATGATAATCAGATGCTTACTTGAATCAAAGATCCTGAAAACGTGACATGTTCTTGTATCTCTTGATTAGAGTTCTTAATTTATTTTTTTTTAATTAATGCACTGGCCCTGAAAAGGAACTGACATCAACTGTAAATATGGCTTACCAAATTTGTTCCAGCAAAAGTTTCATAGCAGCTTAGGTTCTACTTCTATGGCTGTTAATAAATTAAACTGCCATGTGTCTAGGGTGGTTGTTACTGTTTTGTACTGTCAGCTCGCTCAAGATGGTTGTTTTGGGCATGAATATTTGCTTGAGGAAAGGGCCACAAAAAAATAATTGGTGCTTATGCCTTTTAGATGACTAAATGATATGAGCATCCCAAAGTGAACATAATAGATGCTGTTCAGCAGTCTTGACCTCCAACGTTCTTCTGTGCCTAAGGAAGCTAGCTTTGATACTCTTATTCCAAGATTTTTTTTTTTTTTTTTTTTTTTTTTGGCTTGACAAATGGTATGATTCAGGAAGAACAAAGAGGTTAGGGTGAGCTTGTTGCTGTGTGCAGCAGATGAATACCAACATCTTGGTGTGTCTCTATTGACATGAGTTGATTTGTAGGAAAGTTGGGAGAACTCTCCACCACGCTGCTATTATAAAATATACAGACCTCAATGTCATTTGGGCATATTTAACATACTTTACTGCACTTTAGCACACTGTTGTCCTGTTCCAGATGTACTTTCAGTGGAAATGCTAACCCAAGATGCTGTTTCTCTTTAACATTTCTCATAGTGACCACAGTGTCTTTTCCTGCCTTAGTGCCATCCATGCTTTATAAAGGCTCTATTCACAATATTGTGGTATAACTTAAATTCATCTTATACTGCAAGTGTTTTGGGTGAGAGGGGAATCTCTTATCCTTACTTTTTGGTCCTGGGATAAGAGAGCCCTTTAGATATGTGTAGAGTTTGAAACTGCACTGACCCTTTACTACTCTAAAGCGTTTGGAGGAGGGAAAGGTTGCAAGGTGTCTTTGCGTTTATATTTATAGCAAGCTGGTTTAGTCCTGAGATGCTTGGTAGAACACTGGGACAGAACAGACAACAGCAGGAGGTCTAGGAAGAGAAGGAACAAGAAAATCTGTTCATGGACTTGTTTGGAAACATAACAGATTTAGGATTGAGTACAAAATTACTCTGAGGGTAAAACAACTGTTCTGAGGAATAGGCAGCAAAGTGAGTTTTTGTTCCCTTTTCAGGGAAAGGGAGGTTGTTGGAGGCAGGCTGCTGGGAAAGAATAGACACCTCAGAGGAAAACTAAGTGCTAAGATAGAAATAAATCATTAGTCAGATATCTGACTTTTGCTTCTACCTTCATCACTTACATCTGCATGACAGAGGAGCTCAGTTTGTCATTTGCCTCCTTTGCAGAGTTCAATACACACTCATTGGCCCAGGGGCACAGACCTTCCACCCTTGGGGGAGGAGGGGGTGCACATGCTTACTGGCCGCTCCCAAAGATTGCAGCGAGTTGAGACCCTCTTGTCCATACGGGCAGTGAGTCCACCTCCTGTATTTCATTAGCAAGTTTCTGTCATCTGTGCTTAAAGATAAAAGCGTGACTGTTAACCTGAAAACATATGAATTTGTCTGGCTGACTGCAGGTACTCTTAAAACATTTCCCATGCCTTCACTAGCTGACTCTGACATGTCAGTAAAAACTTCATTTGAGCAATTGCTAAGTTCGTGTCTAGCTGTGTAATAAGAAACAAGACCAATCTAAGTCATTCTTAGAGCAGGTAAACATCTTATTTTTTCCTGGTATTCCTTTTGTTCTTCTCATGGACCTGAAAAAAATTTTTAATTATTGTATGAGCTGAGAGCTGTAGAAACAGGGACTACAGAACTGCTTTGAATGCTTGTGGGCACTAAAAACCGTTACTGACATGCCCATGAATAGTATACTTCACCTGGATAGATGACTTTGCTCTGATGTTGAGTAAGTAAGCCTTCTTAGATTTCTTCCTTAACAGTGATCTTTTGGCCACCTTGTTGTGGTAGCAGTCTCTTACATCAAATAGGATGGATATTGAAGCACTGTTAGTTTTCCTTGGTAAATTTTCAAGCACAGTGTCATATACAGATGTAATTTTTAAGAAGGAGATGAGGCTTGTTTCCTAGCAACTGGAGATCTTACTGCAGACTGTCTCTTGGTCAGCCAGCTTTTTTTACCTTCTCCGTTGAAGTTACTTTAATGTGAAGTGTCATTGTCAGCTATGTCAAGTGTTTACTGCTCAGAGGTTTTTCCTGTGAAAAATGGAAACAAGTACCATAGAATTGACTCTTAAAATGACCTCTAATGGGCCACTAAGCAGACTTCTGCAGAATACACGTAAGTCTCACTACAAGCATGTAGTATGTACTTGGCCCCTGAAATGAGTTTTCTGTTTAGGTGCACATTGTAAGCCTTCTGCCAACTAGTGTAGTGTCTGTTAGAACATGTTCTTTTTCTGTTTGGATAACACTTTAAGTGCAGAAAGCATGAGATTTTTTTTTTATTACATAACAATCCTCTCTTTCAGAAATTTATATACTATTGGTTTCTTAGCTACCCATCTCACATAGTAATAATAAGATACTAACACAGTGAAAATATTTTTATGCAATGGCTCTTGCACTGAGTTGTTATTCTAAAGCAAACTTTCTTTTTTGACTAATCCAGAGTCTCTTGTAGGCTTTCCAGGTAGCTGGTTGACTACAGCTGCTGCAGAACACCGGTTCTCATATGTGTTTTATCAGAACGTTTCAGGCATTTCCATAATTTCTTCTACAAATCATCACACAGTTTGTTCCTTGTTTGATATGTATTATTGTGTGCAGTATAAGAATGCATTGACTCCTCTTTCTTAAGTCTCAAGGGTCTTTTGAAATATGTACAAATCTGGAGACTAGTATCAAGTCTTTCTGTAGATGTTTATGTTAAGCTGGAAATAGCACCATAGCTGTCTTGAAGCATACTATTTTGTCAGCTAAGGCAGAGTACATGTACTTTAGCAAAGCTTTTGATGCTGTCTTTCACAGTATCCCTCTGGATAAAATGTCCAGCATACAACTAGACAAGTCCATAATACGTTGGGTGAGCAATTAGCTGATGGGTCGGGCTCAAAGAATTATAGTAAATGAGGTTACATCAGGCTGGCTGTCAGTCACCAGTGGGGTTCCCCAGGGCTCAATTTTAGGGCCAGTGCTCTTTAATGTTTTTATAAATGATCTGGGTGCAGGAGTCAAATGTACATTAAGTAAGTTTGCTGATAATACTACATTAGGAGGAGCTGTGGACTCCCTCGAGGGCAGAGAGGCCATACAGAGAGATCTCAATAGACTGGAGAGCTGGGCAATCAGCAACCATGTGAAACTTAACAGGAGCAAGTGCCGGATTCTCCACCTGGAATGGAGTAATCCTGGTTATATGTACAAATTGGGGGACGAGAGGCTGGAGAGCAGCCCCGCAGAAAGAGATCCGGGAGTTTGGGTTGATGGCAAGTTGAATATGAGTCAGCAGTGTGCCCTGGCAGCCAAAGGGGCCAACCATGTCCTGGGGTGCATCAAGCACAGCATAGCTAGCCAGCTGAGGGAGGTGATTGTCCCACTCTACGCTGCCCTGGTGCGGCCCCACCTCAAGTACTGTGTGCGGTTTTGGGCATCTCAATATACGAAGGACATCAGTCTACTAGAGTGAGTCTGGAGGAGGGCAACCAAGATGGTGAAAGGCTTCCAGGGCAAGACTTGCAAGGAGCAGCTGAGGTCACTTGGTTTATTCAGCCTGGAGAAGAGAAGGCTGAGGGGTGGCCTCATCGCAGTCTACACCTTCCTCAAGGCGGGCAGCGGAGGGGGAGGTGCTGATCTCCTCTCTCTGGTGACCAGCGATAGGACACGATGAAATGGAATGAAGCTCTGTCAGGGGAAGTTCAGATTGGACGTTAGGAAAAGGTTCTTCACTGAGAGGGTGGTTGGTCCCTGGAACAGGCTGCCCAGGGAAGTGGTCACATGGTTTAGTTTTAGATAGTCCTGCGAGGAGCAGGGAGTTGGATTCAATGATCCTTATGAGTCCCTTCCAACTTGAGATATTTTGTGATTCTATCATAAGTACCTGGGAAGAGAATCAAACTAAATCTGTGAGGTTTTTAATCAGATTAAGTCAATTTTTCTAACTACTTACAAAAACAATCTGAAGTTACATTTTTACTATTGAATTAGTTCATCAAGTCTCATAATGATTAGTTGTTTTGGTTGATCTAGAGCATAAGCCTAGCATGTCTTAAACACTATTCTTCCAAAGTACCACAAAGATAACATTTTCACTCTCAACTTCATTTTGTATATTTTGGCATTATGTGGGGTTTTAACAACTTGGGTGGAAAAATCTCTGGTTGAAAAAGTATGTAATGCTTTGTTTGAAATATTTTTGGTTCTTTGGAATATGAAGCTACAATTAAAAGTTGAAAATTTTGAATCTCAGCTAAACTACTGGTATCTTGTTCAAAATACCATATGGTCTGATCAGTGTCCTTTAGCCACTGCTGTGGCATACTTCCTTATTGTGTTAATGGATGCTGTCTTTGGGGGGAGGCGGGGGGGGTGTCTGTTTTCTGTAGCCCAGCATTCTCTCCCTACACAGTTGGTCTGAATTTGTTTGGGATAAAATATTCCATTTATTGCTGTCACTTTTTATCACACCTAGAGTTTCCAAAGAAAGCTGACCATACTTATACAAGTTTGTGATAAAGTGTGAATGCAATGAGGCAATTTCAGTTAAGTGTCAGCTGTAAATTGGTGTATTCTCAAAGGCTTTTTTCTTTTCCTAGCTAATAAATTGATTACACGAGAAGGGCCTTCCTTTCTGCAGATGCGAATAAAACATTTGATGAAGTCAAACTGCATCCCACAAGCTACTTTCTTGTCAAAATTGTGTGCAGATTCTCCAGAAATTGCAAATGTTTCATCTTTTCGCCAAGCCTACATCACATGTGTGTGTTCTATGCTGCCTAATGAAGACTCCATTAAGGAGGTTAGTAATCCATAGTCCCTTTTTAATGTATATTTATCAAGCATTTTAGAATTTATTTCTGCAATACTAAGAACTGAAGCTGAAGAGTGAAACTGTTGCAGCAGTTCCAAAAGATGAATGATCTATTGCAGACTGCAGTAGGAAAGAACATTTGTATTAACTGCTGGTGTAGATAATATGTATTATATGCTTGCATTTGAGGTTAGATGTGTTTGAAAGCTTAAAATAAAGCTTGTAACTTCAGTTCCCCATGTAAGCAAAATATAGTTGGAAAGCTGTCTTTTTCTGACTCAAATACTAGTACTAGAGCAGTTACTTCTCTTCTAGTCGTTCTGACCTAGGAAAGAAAAGTTTTTTTTAAAAAAAAAAAACCAAAAAACAAAACCACAAACAAAAACCCCTTTAGAGTTGTTGCTCCAGAACTCTAAACTTGTTTTTAGCACTTAGTCTTCCTCTTACGGTAACAGTCATGGTAATTATTTGTGTTAACACATTGCAATCATAACAGCGGTCGTACAACTCTTGCCTCTGCCTCTTGATGTCACACATCTGTTATTTTATCAATCTCACTGTTCTTGTTAGAGTTGTATGGGTTTGGTGTAGTTTTAAATGTGAGACTTGAACATTTTGAGTAAGGCTCTGTGAAACTGGGGAAAGCTTCATAAAAAAAAATGCAACTCTGTCTGCACTTACTGAGTGAGTGGCAGACTTGTTTGGAATGTTGTTGTAATACATGTAAACTATTTAAAAAGCATTCCTTTAAAAATACTTGTTTTGAAAAATAAATATTTGGATAGGTGTACCCTCAGTCTCTTCAGTTTGAGCCAGATTCCCCTCAGTTTGCTGTACTGTAGGAGCAATGAATGCATTTAACAGCTCACTGCAGACACGATCTGCGTACTGGAGGTGTTGGGGTATATGGGTAACTTGCAACGTGTTTTTTGATTGGATTGACTACTAATGATGAATGGCATAGAAATCCCATTAAATTGTGTTCAGTTTTTAGTTTCATTTAAGAGTTGTGAAGTGTAGCTGTGTCTGTTTTACCTAGATACTCAGAAAAGTCTTTACTTGCCAGTCAAGTATAAAAGCTAGAACACAGATTGATGAATGAAATTATGGTAATCACTTAATTAAACCTTTTATGGGAAAATGAAGCCACTAAGCATCAAAGCAGTATCTTAAAACAGTATAGTTTATTGACTTAACTAAACCTGTAGCCAGCATTGTGAAAAGTGGAAAGTCAGTGGTGTTACAGTGCCAGAAAGTTGATGTAAATAATTGGGAATATGAGGATTTGCATGTAATGTTTCTTTGCATGCTTGGTCACAGGTATTGTGTAGTTGGCACTCTTTACAGAATTGCTGAAATATGAGACTTCTAAAACAGTTTTGTTTCCACCTTTGTTTTCAGAAGGCAAGAATTGTGTTATATCTTCATGTTACCTATCATCTTCCTCAGGTAGAAAGTTATCAGGTCTAATGACTAGTGGGGAAAAGAGATGGAAAAAAGATGAAAGATGAAGAGCTCAAAGAATGGCAGCTGTTGGAGAACAAGAGGTGGCAATGATGGAAACCCAGCAGGGGGAAGAGGGAATTAACTGTAATAAAAGAAACAAGGGTTAAGTGAAATTGGAAGTTCAGAGTAGGATGGGGTAGATGGAGGAACAGGGCTTAGCTAAGAAAGTAAATGTTACAGAAAGGGTGAGTATGAGTGAAGATAGCTTGGGGAGGATTGGAGAGAAAGAAGTTGTTCTGGAAGATTAGACAATGTATGGTCATCCCTTTCCAGGAACTGGAAGTGATTGGAATGGCTAGGTCAGGCTTGGAAGTTAAATTGCTGAGCTCCTAAAAGTTCAGGCTGGTGAACTACTTCTATATATATCTATAGGCAATAACGTACTTATATACATGTGTTTATACATGTATATATGTACATACATATACATACACATATGTACACATATATATGTGTGTGTGTGTGTATATACGGTTATAACTCTGTGTGTGTACACTATATATAAAGTTGTCCCTTGCATTTCTGGTACCTTCTGGTACCTTGAATTGATCCTAAGGCACACATGTAACAAATAATATGACTATGTAATTATTTGTTGACAAGAATCTTGTGCTGCTCTGTGAGAAACATAGAAAGTAACAGAACTAAGAATTGCTGTCTGGCTTTCTGATTCCAATCTTTGGCTTGAATTTGCCACTTTTATTGAACCAATTAAAACACTTGGTTTTAAAGAGGTTCTAATTAAAGAGGTTCTCCTACACAGTAGTTAACAAGCAGTTAATAACACTCTACTATTGCAAAATGCATGAAGCCCCAAATGTTCCGTAATCTAAGATGGCTTCCTCTGCAAGGCAAGTGCCAGCCACATGTAGCAATAAAACAGGGTTTTCAAATGAAACAACGAGTTAAAATTAAAGCCAAATTGATTGTTTTAATTGTAACTGGTCATCTCTGTAGAATGTCAGTGTAATTGTTTGCTAGGTTGCATTTGAGCTCCATACAGCCATCGCTTTATCATCAAAGTAGGGGTTTTTTAGTCTGGACTTTCTTTGGGAAAGACCATTCAAAAATCTGAGAGTAAAGCACTCGAGGAAGTCTGAATTTAAGCAAATGCCCGTTATCCCATTCATAAAATTTCGACTGGGAAGCTTAAGAACAGTCATCTTTTGGAGGCCCTCTCCAGACACAGCCTACAGAATAAGTAATTGTTCTTGGGTTGTATGCTTAAAAGAGCAAGAGGGAAAGACAATGAAACTTTTTAAAACACTGGGGAAGGATAGTTGCTTATCATGAGTTTGCTTGCAAAAATATTCTTAGTTACTGTGTTGTTTCCGTTGCCAAGTTAAACCAAGTGTTCTCTTCCCTCTGTAATTTCCAATTTGATTGGAAGATTACAAGAACATAACCTAAGTCTTCCTTGCCCTGCAAACTGTCTGTGCTTAATGAAATACTTTTGATATAAAACATGTTCTTTTATTAAATTTTGAGGCAGCAGCTCCCAAATGCTTGCAGCTGTAGCAGCGTTATTTAATCTAAATAAGGTAATATGCTGCAGAAGAGTAGCCTGCATTTACAGATTCAAGATTATGTTGTCCCAACTCAGCTAGGGGGAATTTACAGTCTCTGAGCTGAAACTAAATTGCTTTTAGATGATTCGTGGTATATCTCTACCTCCTGAAAGGAGGGTAAGTGTCCCTAGATAAGCAGGTTGGGTGCCCCTTTTTTAAGGAGTATTAACATGATGTCCTACTAAAAAACTGGTAGAAGGCTTAGGTTAGTGGTAGGAAGTTTTTATGATGACATAAGAGATGAAATATCTTTGTAACGTTAAAACTTTTCATGAAACTAAAATGACATGGAAGACAAAGACAAGACAAATCTTATGTGGTTGTATGTTCCATGGAATAACTGTGAGGAGTAAACTGGCATCCTTCTTGTTAACAGAATGTGGGGAGGATGACAGCATTTTTCAACAATTCTAATTTAAAGTATCTTAGTACTGTTCATTCTGTAGGCTCTGACCTTTCATTCAGCTGTTGGTCTTGTTGGGTTTCTAACAGAATAACAGAAGCACTGGTCAGCATTCCAGGTTTAGTAAAGACACTTTCATTTAGTAAGTGTCTGGTTTGTCACTTAAGTGACTGACTGGATATTGTTGGATGATTTCAAGCTGTGCATTTGGACTTTTTGTCTCAAATACTATTTAAAAAAAAAACAAAACAAACCAACAAACGAACAAAAAAAAAACCCACCACCCAAGGTCTGAAACGAGATGGGTCATTGACAAAGTTTGAAATAAACAGGACTTGAAAACAAATTGCCTTGTCGCTTACTCAGTAGTTAATGTCCTGAATACGAGTGAGTTTGGCCAAAAAGAATCAAATTTCTATGTGAGAAGAAGAGCAAATCCAATGTGCTGTGTGACCGCAGGCTGCTCCAAGTGCCACAGACATGCCTGTTGCTGGAGCTGATGTTTGTGCTGTTCCTGCTGGTCCAGTGCACCGCAGAAGTTCCAGATCTTGTTACAGTGTGAGTCTGAGTGAGGAGTAACTGATGGCTGTTAAAACTGTGGGGTTTATCCTTCTGTAGCCTAAGAAACCCTAGTAATTAGGTTTTAAGTTTGTAGTTTTTAAAACAGCGGTAGTGTTGTTCAGTGATTATTCCTTTAATGGAACTGGGAAACTGAGCGTAGTCTCTGTCAGTGTGATGCTTGGCCAAGTAGATCACAGATGGGCTGCCACGTTGTCTTCAGATTTGTGGAGGAAACATATCCCATGTTTACATGCACTGACAATTTTTGTTTTTCTAAAAACCAAGACCTGGAAGATCAGGCTTGTATCAAACCACTGCAGGCAGCCTCTTTAGTTATTTAAGAATGTCTGCTGCATTATTGAGGAGATCCCAGTGTATAATTGTGGAAATTATCAACGACAAAAGTTTGGGTCACTTAACTTTGTTTTCCTAATTTGTTTTATAAAATGTGCTGATGGAAATTGTAATCTGTGAAGAACAGGAATAACTGAGTGCAGAGAGGTGGTAGAATACTGTGAGAAGACTGGAGTTGCCCAGCTATCAGACGTGTATTCAACTAGAGTTCCCACACAAGCTCAAAGCCTGTGTGCCTTTAAGTACCAAAGGTAGATGAGAACATAAGAAAGGTACTGCTGGCAAAGGATGTTGGAGGGAGATTATCCCTTTTTTTTTTTTTTTTTTTTTTTGATCTATAAGCTAGAACAGCAGTGTTCTCTCCTGTGCAGCGATGAACACCTTCAAAATTCTTTCATGTGGCCATTGGTATGGGCTTGCTTTTCCATCTTCCCCAACCTGATGGAGTTGGCACTTGATTTGCAGATATTGTAAGTGGTTATTATCTCTGACATGCAAGGAGCAACTATGTCTGTCCCCTTAGTTAGCAAAGCATTGTCACTTAAATCAGTTCTTGAGGTTTCTCTCTTGCCAGAGGTGAGTCAGTGACAAACACCCACCCCCCCCACCCCCCTGACCAAAATAATCTGCTACATTTTACTCTTTTTCAAATGCAAAACTGACACATCTGCAAGCACTTGCAGCTTGTGAATTGCTCTAAAAATGTCTGCTGCAAAAGGTCAGTCATGGGTCTCAAGTTGAACACCAAAAGTCAGTGGACTCTAGAAAATGTTGACATTGCTCAATGAACTCCAGTGTCGAGCCTGTATGGAAAACTGGGGCAATATTCAGCAGGAAGAGCAGAAGCAGGTATGAGATGTCTGTGAAAATTAGTTTGGTATATTTTAACTTCCCATTGTTTTTTCTATGTCATTATTTTTTCATGACTAACAAGAGGTTTGAATTGTTTATAGTAGCAACAGCTGATTAAAGCAGATGTTGCTTGACTACAGCCTATTCTGTGAAGTGGAATAGGTCCAGTGGAAAAAATGTATTAAAAACAGTGTTGTCTGTTAATAGTAAAAGCACTTCATAATTGCTGTTCGTGGGCTAAAATACTTGGCTTATAACCAAGCTAATGCCCTGTTTTGGTATACAGATAGGTACTTCCTGAGAAGGGATCAGAACTAACATATGTGAAGTTCTCGTGCCATACTGTAGCTGAAAAGTGTGGTATGAACTCTGGGTATTAAAAGGAGACATAGTGTTTTGTTCATGTATTTGTGAGACCATTTCCTTTGATACAGTAAACATGCATTTCTTTTGTAAACATGCTGAGACTGAAGTGCCTTTTCTTTTTTTTTTTCTTTAAGATTGCAAAGGTGGATTGCAAAGAAGTACTGGACATCATATGTAATCTGGAATCTGAGGGACAAGAAAACACTGCGTTTATCCTTTGTACAACATACCTTACTCATCAGCTTCAAACAGCAAATGTGTATTGCTCTTGGTAAGTAATAAGTATTACTCCTACTCCTAACTGTTCCTCACTGGCCTCAGTGCAAGAGAATTGAGCTAATACAGTACAAAAATATGTAGAGAAAGTGGATATATCTTTAACTTGAGAATGTTAGCACAGTCTAGCAAATCAAGTATGTTCCTACTTACAGAAGGTGTTAGCAGGTTTGTGTCATCTACATTACGTCTACACTGTTGTTAGTGGTTGTTCAAATGAAAGGTGTTGGTTCAGACTCTGCTGCTATGTCCATGCATGCCACGGTTGCCCCCTCTGCTGCTGTCTGGACAAACTCCTCAAGTTCCAGCTGCCTTCCCCCCCAGGGACAAGACAGGAGAATGAAGTCTTCTGTCTAACACTGAAATTGTATGGGTATATAAATTCAAATTGTAGTACCGTACATTGCACTCCTTGTACAACAGAATTGCACACAACTGATGCAGTCTGTACCCACTGAAGAGCAAAGCTTCCAGGATGCTGGAGCCCAGATTGAAGTTCACCTTCTGATGGACTCCTGTCTTGTGAAACTGGTATAATACTTCTTGACCATCAGATTACTTTCTCACTTTGAGGCTGTACCTCTAAGTCTGTGTAAAAAGTACTGTTGCTTGAAAATAAGGATGCCTTGCTGGTCTAATGGTGAACTGCTGTTTGATGGAGTGGCCGTTTTTTATTACCTCCACCTACTTTCCCTGTGGCAGATGCAGATCTAGTGATTATTTAGCCACAAGGTAGGTGAATTCAAGTGGTTGATATGACATAAAACTTTTAATTTGGAGGATTACTTTTATCAGATCAGCCAGCTTAACTGATGAGGCGTGAGATTACACATTACAGATGCAGCAGATAATATGGCTCTCAAAAATGAGGAGGCCTCTGCTCCATACAAACTGTGGTGATCACTGAAGTCATTGCAGAGCTGATTTGAATCAGAACCCTGGAAAAGAGATAAGGTAATGTTGCTTTCTCTGCATTAGTAAATTGAGCTCAGTCAAAAGCGTGACAAATGCCAGAGCTGGCTGGAAGGACAGGAAATGTTAAGATGGACTCACTGCAATATGCATATTTAACCTAATCCTACAGCTAAAACTAATGTGGAGGAATCGCATGCTAGAGATGGCTTGCTAGCCATTATATAGGCTTAAGTACAGCATAAATATACACTTAAAATACCTAGTTAAATTGAATACATAAACTGAGGCATACTCCTTTCTGTGACCAACTGCTGGTTTTAAGGGGCAGCAATTGCTTAATTCACTTCAAAGAAGGTCCTGTCTGGTTCAAAAAGACAGGATTGTAGTTGAAAGGTTATTTTACTCTGCTTGATCTACTGATGATTTGGACTCTACTTAAAATTTTTCTAGCAATGTCATTAACACCTTTTGGATTTTGGTTGTTAATAACAAAATGTAACTTTTTGTTGTATATATTTAATCATAAGCCTGCATAATGGTGTTTCAAGTCAATAAATGATTTAAGCTTTAATCAGTTTTCATAGTGTACTTCTGGTGCATTATGTAATTCGATAGACCAGAACTGAGTGGTGACTAAAACATTTACTAAAGATCTTTGAGAGGACAGCATGGAGTAAGAAGAGCAGATACCCTCTGGTACAGTGTCGTTTGTAGGTCAGCTTCCCTTTGTGCTGTTACGGATTCGGTTCAACAGACAAGCCCTAGCATATGTACTTGGAAATGTTCCTTAAATAAAATTGTTTCCTGCAGAATTTTCTAGATCGCATCCTTCTCAATTTTTAGAGTAGCAGTACATTGATGAAACATTTTCTGCTAGCCCCTGGCTGGCCTTTGACAGACGCTGTAAGCAAGCAGTGTTGTCCAGTGCAATCCTGCTTGCTGCCAGCCACCCATTCCCATTATTCTGCTCCATATCTTGCTTTCTGCAGTGTCAGAGTGAACCAGCATAAGTGATCCAGATTGAAAGTATTCTGGTTTAGATAAAGGAAAAGACCTGTTGACAGCTGTGAACAGCAGGTGAAAGTAAGGATGCTTTTGAGACTCTATTAGTGTGGATGAGTGTCTTACATAGTGGATGAAGATGGAGCTTTGGTGCCATACTCGTACTTGAGCCAGTCCTAACAATTTGCTGCTGCCAAAAAGCGGAAGATAAATTCTTGCCATATTGTGGTGCTAGCTGCACAAGTCTGCCTCGTCTGTTGTTCTCGCTCTGGGCCCATCTGACCTGTAGTGAGCACATTCATCTAACCCAGCCAAAACTGTGTATAGCTTTCTACAGACTAATGCTTGATTAGTTTACCATGTGGTCAGACAAGTTCCAGCAAAGAAGTGCAACACTGGTGCTTCTGGAAGTTCTAAGCTGTTAAATCTGTTCAGCTGTAACATCTCTCACAGTCTAGAAAGGGAAAATCTGCCTTCCTTCCCTCCCGTTTTCACTGCTCTAGCATCTGCCTGATGGCACAGTGCTAACTCTCCAACCCAGCACAAACCTCTTATTATTATTCTTGCATATTTGGAGAGGTTAAGCTATTTCATCAGCTTAGCTTAGCTCATCCTGTAGCCTCAGGTCTGTACCTCCACGAGAAGATTAGTAAACCATATGTTTGTGAATTAGTGCTGTTGGTGCAAAGCTTCATTTCACAGCTGGAGATGAAAGCAAACTTAGGTTTGTATATGTTAATCCTCACCAAAATTGGAAGATTTTGCAATGATTGCTGATAATCATAAAATAATGTGTAATGCTACTTTTAAGACTGGAGGTATCTGCCGTGTTTGGAGCTTTATCTAAGACGTAGTGCTACTCTGGGCAGTAGTTCTGAGCTAGCTGATTGCCTTAGTCTCCAAGGAGTCAGGCAATTCATCAATCCATAAAATAGTGTAATCTTTAGCATTAACACAAGTGGCATTAAGTATGAACTGTAGCTAAGCACAACGTCAAAAAAACTTCTCTCTGGTCTGATATGCTAGTAAGATTTTTTTACTTCCAAGTATTACTAGATATCTGTCTGTCTGGAGTTCTTTCTGTTCTCTGCACTGCCTCACATTAATTTTGAAATGGAAAATTGCCCAAATACTGAGAGTTGTCCTTTCTTGACTTTTCATATGTGTGAATCTGAGGAACACTTCTACATCACCATCCTTGAGGACACCTTCCAACAATGTACTTTAGCTTTGCAGAAAGAAGGGGTGGGATGAGAAAGAGAACAGGGCAAACACTGAAAACTTTTTGCTCTGCCAAAAACTCTTAGGAATGAGGGATTATCCAGAGTGAAGCCCTTCTCTCACTATTCTTCTGATTCCCAACTACGTAAATGTACTGAATAGATATACAAAATGACTGATGTCTTGATAAACTATTTTTCAGGTTTGTTTTGTTTCGTTTCTGTTGTGGTCATCCTGAGTTAAAATTTTTTGTAATACTTTTTAATATATATATATTCTATGCCTTCAGTGCATAAGCTTCCCTTCATGCAATTCTTCCATGTTAGTCAACCTGATGTTCAATTAAATTTTACATTTTGTGCTTCTTGGGGCTAAAGGGCAGTAGAAAAAGTTGCTGATATTCTGGGTGTGTCTCTTTTTTTTTTTTCCTCTCTAGTTCTGTTTTAGGATTTGAAATTATACTGCTTGTATATTAATTTCTTGTAGGCCTATCTAGCTTCTCAGCTGTCTCTTCCTGACTATGAAAGGCTGTTAGTTGCATTTCTAGGCCTTTAAACAAAACAAAGAAAAAAACCCAAAAACTGTTATCAGTAAATATTGTCTGCTTTTGTGCAATAAATGTATCCCAGGTTAGATCCATAACAAGGCCTCATTCCCTTTCACTTGGCTTAGGGTTCAAGAGTCGGATTGTAATAATTCAAAGGAAAAACGTTGCCAATATTCAGTGTAAAGTTTCCCTAGGTGTGTTTTCCTGATTTTGGTTCTTGAGGCTATGACTGACCTTGCATCTAGAAACCTGTATGTATAATTTGATGCACAGAGTGGTTAAGTTAGCAAAGGTGAAGTTTGCTCTACTAAAGGAACAGAAGAAAAACTTTTTTCAAGTGATATAAAAGATAGAAATCCTATCACTGCTGCTTTTCTGTTTCTGTGGCACTCATTGTGATGGCAAAGCAACACAAAGTGACGGATTGCATCATTCAATGGCTGTGTTGCCTTCGTTGTAATAAATTACTTAACAGAACAGCTCTGTGCTGAAATGGTACGAGCAAAGCACATAACTGCTCAAAGACAGTAGACAAAGCCCTCAGCTTACATATCCCTTATGTAACACTTTACAAAATGTGTTCTATTAGAGGTATCTTTTAAAGCACTGAGTGGCAGTTACATCATTTGAATGCAGGTGTCAACATCTAAGCTGCTTGCCTAGTGGGAGGGAAGTGGCTACTTTACATTATGATTCATCTTACCTATTTTAAATTTCTATGTGAAAAGTTAAGGCTCTGCAAGTGTGGGGTTTTTTCCTTGTCTAGAAAGGAAGTGTGTGCAGCTATAGATGCCTGCATTAAGTGAGATGAATCCCATTGCCAGTGTCTTTCCCCATTAAATAACAGGAGATATACTGTGTTTTGATCTGATGCTTGTTTAGGAGTAAGGCACAGTAACAGTTCTCTTCGGCATCTCTCAGAGATGGAGACCTGGTTGAAGTGCATGCTGTTTTTTAAGAACACTTAAATTGTTGTGGCATCAACTCTGAACTAAAGTGTGTATATCTGCGATGTTCTTACGTTCTGCCTTAAACTCTTTGCAGGGAACTGACACTTTTCTGGAGTAAACTGCAGAGAAGAATAGATCCTTCTTTAGATTCCTTTTTGGAGAGATGTCGTCAGTTTGGCATCATTGCCAAGACACTACAGCATTTATTTTTCTTGATAAGAGTCATACAATCTGAAGTAAGTAAGCTGCAGTCCAGAGTCTTTGGACACAGCCAGAACTGTTTACATGAATTTATTGTTTTCTTAATAATTCTACTAAACTGATATGAAATATAGCTTATTTCATTATTCATACTTTCTGATTAAGTGCCTAATAACTTACTAATAAAAATCTCTGAAAAATGCCTGCCATTGTAGTTTTGTGTCAGCTTGACACATTGAAGCAACCTTCAATCAATGTGAAATGGTTTGTTTGCTACTCTGAAAATACAATATGACAGTATTTTGCAAACAAAGCATAGCTGTGTTTAGATCTGATGCCTGTTTAGAAGTGAGGCACAACAATTTTCTGCAGCATCTCTAAGAGGTGGAGACTTGGCTGAAATATCTCATATTTTTGTATTTTGAGAAAATAGCTTTTCCTCAAAATGTATGATACAATCACATCTGGACTTCTACCTTCTATTCTGATGCCTATCTTCAGAAAGTTGCAGAAAGGTTCAAGAGATGCTTAACAGCAATTTTTATAAACTCGTAATCTCTGAGGAGTAATGGAAAGACTTTAATTGATCCACCTACCCAGGAGGCAAATATAGTATGCTCTTCGTAAGCAGAGCAGAAGGGATAGCTATGGTTAATCTGGGTAGTTGCTCAATAGGATGTTTCTGTCTTCCTTTGGTGGCTACTCTGACTCTTGGAATTGGTCAGACTGAAATTTCCTGTGTCTGGTCACTATATGAGAGTAGATTTGTGGAGGGCAGTTATGAATGAAAATGAATCAGGCACACTTTAATGGAGGAAAAATAAGCTAGCTGATAATAACAGGATTTTAGCTGTTTTAGTAACAGTATTACGCGGATCATGGACCTTAAATTAGATATGGGATTTTCCCTTAGGAATGTCACCATTTCCAAAAGATTTCAGATATTTCTTCCTGAAAAACAGCATAGTTTTGCATATGTAGAATAGAATTTGCCATATGAACTTCAGTTTTATGAATGTTTCAATTAACAGTACCCTCCCAAATTTGCTCATCTTTTTGGACATGAGTTAATTCAGAGTTAAGGCATCAAATGGATTATGGATAAAACAGACAAGGTTCCTTTTTTCAGTTAAATTTGTCTCCAGCTTCAGGTTGGTTTGCCTAGGAATCTCTTTCACTGACGAGAGTTAATCCTTTGAACCGAATGAGTTAAGTGTGATTTGATAAGAGAAGAGCAAGTATCAGAGCCCTGCGAGAGTCGGAGTAGAGATCAGAAAGGTTACATGATTGTCCTTTGACAGATCATAGAGGACAGTCCGGAACTCTAATGTGGCAAAGATGAATTCCAGTAGTAATTGCACTACTGGAATGTTTGCTCCTAGTTCTCCAAAGTTGGCCTATTTCTAATTTAAAATGTGCATGAATGTGCACTTTTATATAAAAGCATAATACATTTTTAACTATATACCAGTTCTTTCTGTGTTTCCTGCTAAACCATATTAAAATTTCTTCTCCTGGGGAAACAGCTTTTTTATTGCTGTCTAGCAAATTAACACTGTTATTGAATTAAAGAAGTATTGCATGACTTCCAATAGGCAGTGCACAGTGAGTATAAGAGCTTGTTAACTCTTTTAACTTGTTCTTAGCTCTTTTGGACCTTTACCATCTGAGCTGGTGCAGATGTGGTTGTGTTAGCCACATGTCATCTCTCTACATTATTCATAAACATCTTAACTTTTACGTATCTTTACTAATAATGACTAAATAGTTACTTTGTGCATTCAGATTCTTTATGCTGAAAAGTATGCTTTTGGAACAAGGTAACTTTCAATTTTGTCCATGCAGAATTTGGAATATATTACTTTTAAAAATCAGCATGTGAATAATATTGCTACCTATCTTCCTGATATTATTGAGCGACACCTCAAAGTTGCATAGCCTTCTCAGAAAACGTTTGAAGTGAAATGCCAGTTATCTTCATCAGGAATCATTTCTGCTACTGTACTGCTTATGCTGTTGAAGATTATTTTGTTTCAGGGTGTGAATTTACATTAATTTCCTTATTACACAGTATCGCACGTTCTGAATTAATATCCTGTGTGGATGCTGTGGGAGGAATGTATATGGAAGGTTTTTAGAGTATGCTCAGTGACTCGGGCACTTAAGACTCAGAAGCCTGAATACATTCTGAATGGGCTGTAGTCTATTGGATGCTCTCATTGCACGTTTTTTTCAGAGAACAGTTCTAGAGAGAATGTACTTGTCAAAGAAAAGTAACATTTGTTTTGTGGCTGTTTGTTGTCTGTGTGTTTTTGTTTTGTTTTTTTTTAAACAGGCAGAAGAAGCAGGACTTGCTGTGTCTGTTTTGTTATGTGTGAGAGCCCTTCAGATCAGATCAAACGGAAGTGATGAAATGAAGACATCAGTGTGTAAAACAATTGCATGCCTTTTACCAGAAGACCTTGAAGTTAGAAGAGCTTGTCAGCTCACAGAATTTTTACTTGAGCCAACTTTGAGTGGATTTAATGTGTTGGAAGAGCTCTATATGCAACCAGATCAAAAATTTGATGAAGAAAGTGCACTGGTTCCAAATTCACTCCGTTGTGAGCTGCTGTTAGCTTTAAAAGCATATTGGCCATTTGATCCTGAATTTTGGGACTGGAAGACTTTAAAGCGACATTGCCTTAAACTGTTAGGGAAAGTAGCTTCTGATTCTGAGGATGATACAAGTTGTAATATGTCAATCAATGAAACCGACATGTTAGAAACTTTCTTTAGTGACTATGATGAGACAAAAGAACATAAATATTATGATGGAAAAGACACAGTGAACCACCCTAAAGAAAAAGCAAGAGTAAAAAAACCCATTGGTTCTTCAGAAAGATACCAGAGATGGCTTCAATACAAATTTTTTTGTGTACTCTGCAAAAGGGAGTGTATAGAGGCTAGAATACTGCATCATTCTAAGATGCATATGGAAGATGGTGTTTATACATGTCCAGTGTGTACAAAAAAGTTCAAGAGAAAGGAATTTTTTGTACCACATGTAATGGAACATGTTAAAATGCCACCTAGTAGAACACACAGACCTAAAAAGAAAATAATACTGAAAAAAGAGAGATCACCACAAAAGACAACAGCTTCCAGCAGCCCGTCCCCAGCGTTTCAGGAAAAGTCACATCAGCCACAGCTGCCCAAAAACTTTGAAAATGACACACATGAATATGTCACATTTAGCCAACTGGAAAATTGCCAGCTACAAGACAGAGACATCTATCCGTGTCCCGGAACAGATTGTTCTAGAGTATTTAAACAGTTCAAATACTTAAGTGTACATCTGAAAGCTGAACATCAAAATAATGATGAGAATGCAAAACACTACTTGGATATGAAAAACAGGAGAGAGAAGTGTGCTTTCTGTCGCCGACACTTCATGACATCCTTTCATTTGCGGGAGCATGAACGTGTGCACTGTGGACCTCAACCGTATATGTGTGTGTCAATGGATTGTTATGCTAGATTTGGGTCAGTTAATGAGCTTCTCAATCACAAACAAACACATGATGATCTTCGTTATAAATGTGAGCTAAATGGCTGTAATATTGTTTTCAGTGACTTAGGGCAACTTTACCATCACGAGGCACAGCACTTCAGAGATGCATCGTACACCTGCAACTTCTTTGGTTGCAAAAAGTTTTATTATTCAAAAACTGAATTTCAGAATCACCTTGCAGCGCATAATATTGAAGTGTCAAATGGGGAAGTGAAGCAAACACTAAAACTTGAAGAGTCGGTTTCAAAAGACAAATGCAGTTATCTTCCAGAGTCTCAATTGCTTGAACAATCTGAAAATGCCAGTCTGAATGATAACTTGGATCCCTCAGGCTCTCAGGAAATTCCACAGATTAAGGAAGAAGCTCTGTCTGACAGTGAAGATCTAGACAGTGAAAGTAATTGCAGTCTTCATTGTGGGGACCACAGCGCAGATGCTGCAGTAAACCAAGGCCAGGTGTCTCCTCTGCTGATTGAAACAATGGCTCACAGTCAATCAGTTCCAGGTTTTCTCATGTCCCAGGAAGGAGTCTTCCATCCAGCAGATGTGAAACAACAGTGTTCCAATGTGGCAGTTTGCTTTGATGAAAAAAAAGTTTCCTGTGGTTTTGAAGGCTGCTGTTCCACACACAAAAATTCCAGAAGTATGCAAAAACACCTTCGCAGGGTCCATCCATATAACTTTAAAGGTAAAAAAAATATGGAGATGAAAACTAAAGACTTTCTCGATCTGTTGAGTGACGCTCAGGACAGTAAATCCCCTACAGACATTGGTACAGAGTTAGGTCATAATTCAGATACAAATGCTGACTCTCCAGAAAGCTTGTATTGTACTATAGATGCTAAAGGAAGCAATGGCCTGAAGGAAGAAACTTGTCCTTCTTCCCCAGAAACATCTTTTTATGATAGTTCTAAAGAATCAAATATTGAAGATAACATGTTGGAACTAATGTTAGGCTTGAAACATCTAAGCTTAAAAAATTCTAACATTCAGAATTCTTCAAGACACAAGCCTTTTTTGGGCTCTTTGCAGTCCTATTCATCTAGGGATGCCAAGTGCTCTGAGTCAGTAGATGAAACTACCTCAAAATTTCAGCTTCAAGAGCAACAAGATAATTTACCCAGCCAGTACCTTACTCAGCTGGCAGCTAAACCATTTTTCTGTGAATGTCAAGGATGTACATGTGAGTTTGTGACCAGAGAAGCTCTCTTAATGCATTATGTTAAAAAGCATAACTATTCAAAGGAAATGGTTCTTCAGCTAAATATGTTCCAGCATCGGTACTCACCATTTAAGTGTCATATTTGCCAAAGATCGTTTACAAGAAAAACACACCTTAGAATTCACTATAGAAACAAACATCAAATTGGCTGTGAGAGGGTAGCTCACAAGGTATGTTCTAATGAAAAATTTGATCATGTAGGTTTATGTACAGATGACATGCATAAAAACAGCACTGTTCCAACACCTGTCTGTGCAACCAACGTTGAATTCATTGAACATTCAGACCACTCTGAACAGCTGTGTCGTCCTAAAAAGGAAGACTGTAGTTCTGAGACAGATTTGGAGTCCAGTGAAGAGACAGACAACGTAACAAGAAAAACATCTAACATAGCTTCTCTGGACAGTCATAGGGAAGAACTGGAAGCAAGACAGGGAAGAGGAAGCAAAAGAACAGTTGCTAAAGGAAACTTATGTTATATATTGCATAAGTACCACAAACCGTTTCATTGTATACATAAAAGTTGCAACTCAGCATTTACCAACCAGAAAGGTTTGATTCGCCATTATAGAACCGTTCACCAGTATAATAAGGAACAGCTCTGCTTAGAAAAAGACAAAGCAAGAACAAAAAGGGAACTTGTCAAATGTAAAAAAATATTTGCATGCAAACTCAAAGAGTGTGGTAAGCGTTTTTTATGTTCTAAAGCTCTTGCTAAGCATTGTAGTGACTTCCACAATGAACACTTAGAGGATCAAAAACTGCTTTCTGAAGCTGAATCTGCAAGATTTGCTTGTAACCAACCCCAGTGCCCTGCTGTGTTTTATACCTTTAATAAGCTTAAACAGCACCTAATAGAAGAACATGCCAATGAAGAAAAATTAAACAAAGATTTTGAAATCCATTGTGACCTTAATGGCTGTGATCGAATTTTCACAAATTACAGTCACTACTCTCAACATGTATATTTCCGACATAGTGAATATTATGATAGTCTCTTTGGAAATCAGAAAGAGGAGGAAGATAATCAAGATAAAGATAAAAATGAACAAAGTTATTTGAAAGACAGTTTTGACATGAGCAAGCAGAATGGGAAGCAGTTAAAAGAAAAATCTAAAAGAATTAGCAGAAGCAGAGAAAAGCATTTGATGAATTTCAAAACAAAAGAGGAAGCCCTACAAATGTGCAAAGAGAAGTCTAACCAGACCCAGTACCCTTGCATGGTTCAGGGATGTTTGTCTGTTGTCAAATTGGAAAGCAGTATAGTGAGGCACTATAAGCGCACACATCAGATGACCAATATGTATATAGAGCAACGGATTCAGAAACTTGTTGTTTGTGTTAAATGTGGCATAATGATTGAAAAACAGTCCTGCTCTGAAACAGCTTTAGACTTGGATAAAAAAGGTGTAAAAGTTAAAGAGGATAAATCAGCTAATCCTGAGTATGTGCAGGAAAGTGAAAAACCTCTTGTTCCCAATACTGACTGTGGTCCTCAAGATGTAAGCAATGAAGACCAAAAAAGATGTCCATCGAGTAGTGTGAGTTTTGATGCCAGTGCCTTTATGTATTCAGGCACTTTAAAATATAACCACAGTTCAAAGAACACCTGTTTTGAAGAGCATAACATCAGGGAGACAGTTATGTGTAAAACTGAAGATTTTTCTGAAAATAGTGAGAGAGAGAATAGCTCTTACTTCTCCGGTTTACAATTAGAGTTGCCAAGAGAGAAAGACCCAGAAGGATGTCAACATAGTGCAGTTAATCAAAATGCAAAAAGAAATGTACTTTGTGCTACAAAAGACAAATTTCAGAAGCCTCCAGTGTCCAAACCATTTGATTTAAAGACATATAAACCAATGGGATTTGAGTCTTCATTTTTAAAATTTATTCAGGAAAGTGAGGGAAAAGATGACGACGACGATGATGATTTTGATGAGGTAGTAGAATGGGAGTCTCCTGAGCAGCTTCCAGTAGATAAAACCTTGGAAAAAGAGGGAGATGGTCAAGGGGATACACCAGTAAACAACTTTGTAAATGACAAAAATGTAATCATAACCCAAAATAATCATGGGCAGCTAACAGAAATCCAGCCCTTGTTGTCAGAATCGTCATCTGCCCCTTCTTTAGAAAATTTGAGGGCGATCTTGGACAAGGCACTAACGGACTGTGGAGACCTTGCCTTAAAACAGCTTCATTACTTAAGACCAGTAGTTGTTCTTGAAAGATCCAAGTTTTCCACACCCCTCATAGACTTATTTCCAACAAAAAAGGCAGATGAGCTTTGTGTAGGAAGTACGTAAGTAGTTTTGCTTAGAGCAGATTGCCTCCACTACTGCTATATGGGGAGAACTTCAAATTAGAACAGTAATTGTTACAGTACACACTGTTTAGGTTAGTTTAGACTGTTTAATTCCATGAATGTATAATATCTGTCAAAAGTATTGGCCAAGTTAATTTAGCTCCCCATTTTTTTCAATGGACTATGCTGATTTTGGTGCTATTTAACACATCAGAATACTGGGGGCTTCCTCTTGAAGAGTAAATGTGCATGATTGTATATGGAACAAGTACTAGGGTACCAGGGTTTGGGGGGCGATGGAGTTGTTACTTGACTTGAATGTGCACCCTAGGGTGCTTTGTGTAACATATTGTACACTACAGCATCTTATATTTTTTGAGTTATGAGTTTCAATAAATTACAGTTTTTCACCCATTTGTTTACTGTACAGTAAATCTTTACTGTGGTTTACTTGTAATTGAATTTGGGACCGTTCGGAGTGCATTGGACAATGTTGCTTAAGTTTTTTGCATTTGTAGATAATTTATCAGGCTGATGAAACAGTATAGATACAGAAAAGTAAAGTATTACATTTTATTTCATAATATTCTCTGTGCTTTTTTTGGACTTGAAAGAATTATAATTAGTACAGGCAGAAAGCACTTGCCACTTAGAGATGAGAAAGTCCTAGTTACCTGTCCCTTTAAAGGAAGAAGATGCTTCTGAGACTGTATGGTACAACATAAGTGTTTGAAGAGCATTGCCAGACTTCGAAGAGAGTTGTGTCACATGAAGGCATCAGTGCACATTTTGGGTTCCCTGGTTAGCTTTTTCAATAATGAATAAAACCTAGCTGGAAGATTCACCAGAAGAGTAGTCTAGTATTTTAAGATCTGTTTCTTGTTCTTCTGTGTGTCGTTTCTTGCCATACTTCTGGATACATCATGAAGCCCGGAATCTGTTTCCCCTGTGAATGGCATTTCCCAGTCTCCGTGAGGACGCTAATGAGCAAGCAGCAATCACAGCTTCTTACTGATTGAGGGCTTGGGTTTTGTTGGGTGTTTTGGGTTTTATGCTCTGATCTGAAAAGTAGCAGTGGAAAGGAAACGGAGAAAACTTTGGGAAATGTTGTTTAAAACAGACCATGAATACTGGCTGGGTGCAGGAATGAAGAATGCTATCTAAAAAACTCTCTGGAGAACTGTGTTATGACCAAAACTAGGCAGAAATGGCATCTTCGTACTACACTTACTAAAGTTATTTGGGCATCCTTAAAATAAAAGTTAGATTAAAAGTCATACACCAAGCAGGAGAAGTGTAGTTTATTGCATATCTTTTCCTGTCATTTCCTTTCTCTAAACTATAAGCTTCTTGTAATGAAAGCAATATGGTGCCTGAATCTTCTCACTAGCTTTTAAAAATGGAAGTAAGTTAGGGTCAAAAGGTTAAATACTGCAACAGGCTCAGACACCTGAAGTAGCTAAAGCGTGTTCCAAAGTGATTTTTGTCTCTAAAAAAAAAAAGTCTACCTTTTAATGTCAAGTTTGCATCATGTTCAAACATACTTGAATCTTCAGGATCTCAAAACAGGAAAAGAGATTAACTGCTAACTTAATAAACATGTGATGACTGCTTCAGGTAACGTGCCTAGAGAGATACCAGTACACTACTGGGTGTTTTGAGTATCCCACAAAGCAATCTGTCCCCGTCAATGCCTAGAGAAAGAAAACTGGTCAGCATGAATAGTAAATTCATTGAGGTTTTGAGTCTTCAGTTTTGGGTCAAGCAGCTGTATTTCCACTAGATAACCAGAGCTTCAACTATGATGGTATTGAAGAAATCAAGCATTTAAAATACTTTGAATGAGAGAAATTAGTTGAGAATGCAGGATTGAAATGAGATGGAAAATAGTATATATGCCACAAACCGGAGAAGTGGTGAGACAAAGGCAGCGTGCAAGCTTTTGCTTTGTGTAGTCCTAAAAATATACCAGATAGTTTAAAAAGTAGTTTTGATGTCATTGGTTGCTTTCTACAACTTAAAATGCTGTAAGTACAGTCAGGAAAATGGAAATGATTAAATGCAAGACTGATACTTAATGTGGTGATAAATTAGCTGAGTTATAAGAGACCAGTAAAGAATTTTCTACATGGGGAATAGCAAAGAGAAATAGATTCTACCAAAGCAAGTATCTGCAGATTTAAAAGGCAGGAGACAATTTTGTGATGACTCCTTAGGCTAGCTGAGTCCTCTTTGAAGGTAACAAAATTGTATGTTCCTGAGACAATTGCATCATGTCTGATGCTGACTGCCACTTCTGTCCATGAGCACACACTGATGGAAATCTGCTCTGTGCAAGGATCTGAAGTTGTCTTGAGTGACCTGGGGACAACTCAGTTTTCATAAGAAATTTGCAAGGTAGCACTCCTACATGTTTACACAAGCCAGAAACCAGAAGAAAATTTAAAAATTGAAAATGGGATTTATTTCCACGGTGCTGCTTTATGATGTGGATGCAGCTTTTGGTAAATGGGGTAAGGTAGTATGTTGCAAATAATGTAAACTTACAGTTGTGGGGGTTTTTTAATAGTAGTTTTGGAATAGTTACAATGTCTTTGCAAACCTGAAGGCATTTAAACACAGACATTTTTCTTCCCGTTTTCATAGAACCCTATGAAAGGGTTGACAGTTGCTAAGCTGACAGGTGGAAGTTTACTTAACTGGGGTAACAGTTCAGTGTGATCTTTTTACTTATATACACAAGAAAACTTTTCAGAGAAGTTTGCATTTATTCTTTTAGACTTCATTCATACATCATTCACTAGACGTTCCTCTAATGAATACTTGAGGTTCCTGGAGAAGAGAGACATTACTGTTTTTAGAAATGCCACAAATGGTACAGCTCCAGTTGCAGATCTGAGCTGCTCCCCCCACCCCACGCTCCCCCCATTGCCCATGCTATATTTTGCACATATTGTAACCTGAAGCTGGATAAGATTTCATTTTAACTCCCTGATCACAGTTTCCTTCTCTTTGTTTTTACACTTGACCGATACTCAAGTTTGATTGTACTAAACTTTCTTCAAGTTGTTTTCTTTCTTTTCTGTTGTTGCCTCTTGGAGTTGGCACTGATAACTTTCTGCTCAATAGGAAGCTATGATCACAGATTCCCAGTGAACAACCTCATGGAGTTAGTGAATTAATTCTTTTTATAATTAAAAAGATTCTGGGACCACAGAAGTTGTCTAGACATAAGGAACAAAAGAGTTTCTGCCTGGCATGGGTGAAGCTTTTCTGTGTAAAAGATAAGAACTTTACAAGTTTGCCTAAGACCGCTGGATAAATTGCCACATGAATGCAGGCTTATTGCAAATGCCTGTCTTCTCCAATGTAACTCGCAGTGCGTCTGTCTACCTGTTCTGACATGAACGTAGGGATGGGTGCACTTAAAATTCGCTGTCAAAAGCAGCAATTCAAAATGCAGGTTGTTTGGAGGTACCACGTGTCCTTGTAGTATGGCTAACGACCAAAATACAGTGTTGCAGCCTTGCCTCTCCCTTTGGAGCATAGCTTCCTACTTCCTTCTGTCAAGCTCCCAAATTATGGGTCATTTTAAAACTATGACTTTGAATAAGTTTGCATTTCTTGTATACTGTTCATATAAACTCTGCTGCAAACTTGCCACCAAAGAACTCAACAAAATCATACAAAATTACCTTTATACACCTACTGTGTTTAAGCTGTGTACTAAAGTTCTTCAGTGTTCAGCTTTCCTATTAAAAAAAATAATCCTGCCACTTGTTGTATAAACAAATCTGCATATTAAGCATGAATTTTGTGACAATTGTAGTTCTGTAATCCCACAGAACAGTTGTGTGTGAAACTTAATTCCTCGAAGGTATTCTGCTCTTACCAAATAGGAGTTACTGCATGTGTGTAAATTACCACCACTATACACAGGACAAGCTTTTACAAATTTCATTTCTGAAGTATTTTATCGATCCTTTTGAGTAGGCTGCTGCTGTTAACTTAAATTACTGCTATTTCCATAGGCTTGAATATAATGCAGGACGGGATAAAGAGACAGATGTTGTTTCTGTCTGTCAGATATGGAGACAGGTCCTGCGATATTCTTCAGTCCAAGAATTGTATTTAGAAAGTAGTGACTGGGTTTTCCTCAGTGGTCGTACATGAGCATCTTGGAGGAGTTTTCCTCTGGTGGTGTGGCATCCTGTGCACTACTGGGATTTTTAATGCTGTGTTCTCAAGTTGTATTCATATTTCTGTTGAAAGATACCAACGTTGCACTGGTCTGTCAGCTACTTCCTAGTTATAGAAATAACGTCTTACCCATTTCACGTACCAACAGTATGTTTCAGTCTTTGAACTCCACTTCTTTATCATCTACAAAATGCACTACCATCTCAGCGAGCTAATAGGTGTTACACCATCAAAACTATACAGTTTGAATCCACATCCTGATCCTGATTTCTTCTTGGGCTTGTTTGTCTGATCTTTCTAATTGCCTAGCACTGGTGGGTATCGGGGAAGGAGGCCACAAAAGGGTAAAGGTCTGAAGTTTTTAGAGTTTTTACTGTCTATTTCTGTTTTCATGTCATTGAGTAGGCCATCATTTTTCCTTCCAAGTGCTACCAGAACTTGTCTTACACTGAAAATGTAACATTTCCAGCTTCTTGCTTTCAAACATATGGGAGAAGCATTTTGTTCTGCAGTAAAGGAACACAGTCACGTTGACTTCCTAAAAAAGGATTCTTACTGTAAACAGTAGATAACTGAGAAAACGTAGGTGCGAGTTCATAATCATGGTATGTTGCTTCCATTTTTTAAATTATTGTCCTCAGGTGTATGGATTTCATAGGAAAACAACATGTTTATTGGTTGTGCATGCCTAAATTCCCCAAGGCTGTGGGCTGCCCTGCCATGTTCCCACGGGTAGTAAAAAACTGTAAATACCATTACAAAGAGAGACCACCTAGGCTGACTTCTGTACTCCTGGCAGGGCTCTCGGCAGGGCTCTCAGCAGAGCCAACAGGTTAGTTCAGTGTCTTCACTTGTCCGTTGGTTTCTGGCTGTCTTTGTTCATGCAAGATCTTTGAATTTTATGATGCTGATAAAGCCTTGTGACTCTATTTCACAAATTCTGCAGCTTGGCTGCAGTGAATTATTTGAGGGAAATTCAGTTTCCAGTTAAGTCCTAGCATGTCTTGTCAAGAATCTGAGCATGGTTATGGCAGAGAGCAGGGAAGGCTTAAATGAAACCACCTTGCCTTTGTCTGGCCCTGTCCTGTTCTCCCCTCTCTCCCCTAAAGTTTACAGCTGGTGCCCTTGAGCCCTTCTGCTCTCCTGAGTCCCCACAGCAGTATTCCCCCATTTTTTTTCCCTGTGCCCACATGAATTTGGAGGGGGTGAGAGTGGGATAGGAGAGCTGTTGCTCTTTGAAAATGTCTTAAGATTTACAATTATAGGGAAGAAGGTAGGTAAGGGATTAGTCAGGATGCAGTACAGTGCCAGGGAGGGATCTGGTTTGGCCAGCTTCGATGAATTGCTAGAGCTTCCTCTAGGCAAGGAGAAAAGTGACAGCCGGTAACAGAGCTCACTGAGAGGAGCACTGCCTTGTCTTTCGTGGCAGTTTGCAGGTGTAGCATTTCTTCTGGGGGGACATACCAGCTTACAGAAAAGATAAGGCTGGTTTTTAATTTATTTGACAGGTCATGCTGCTAAATAGTTACAAATGGTAACCGATAGAAAATGAGAAAATTAAGTTGGCATTATTTTATTAAAAATCAATGATTAAAAATCCACAAACAAGTTCTGTTATACTTTAGACCGGTAGAAGTAAGATGAATGACTGACACTAAAATGCTATCTCAAGAATTGGCTAAAAAGGAGCATTCATTAACACACTCTTACTGCGTCTCTATCAAGTTACACGTACGTTGTGCTCTGCATGGTATGTGTCCCCGGTACTGCTGTGGCAAGCTCTGTGGATTTCAGCAGCAGCTATGCTGTCTTTACTTAACATTACAGATACCAAATATGAAGAGAGTGTTTTGACTCTAAATAAATATCTGATTCCTTGTAGGGCTCTGTAACTTTATATTTCCCAAAACATTTTCAGTTTATTCTGGTTCAGAAAGGAGGGGACCTGCTTACCTTCAGAATGAACTGGGTTAGGCAAAAACCATGACAAGAAAGGCTTAGAGTATTTTAACACTGATGAGTTCTCCTTGCTACAACACCGTGTCAATGGGTGAGCACAGGAAGTGGGAGAGGGAGACAAGGGGGCTGGTGCTCTGCTTTTGATGGCGGTGCTGATACAAGTCAGCTTCAAATGCTCACAGAGATAAGTGAGGCAGTAAATGTCTCATTGCTACCAAAAGGAGTCTCTGCTTCTCCTCTGTTCCCAGCTGTGATCTCCTGCTGTTTCCTTTGTGCCGGCCCCGGCACTTCTGTGAATTTATTTAACTCCTTGAAACATTAGAAAACAAGCCCAGCAACAGTAACATACAATTGGGTACCTTTCTACCATTAACAGTGCAAAGAAATAGGGCTGCAACTCAAAGATACAAATTATTAATGCTATTGAGGCTACAGTTAACGTGAGAGATTTGTATCCCATTTGGATGCCCTTGCATCCTTGCTCAGGCCTGCTGTTCGCTTGAAGTATGGTGGCATATCTCATTACCCCAATTTCTCAAACTCCCTATCCCAGTCCTCTAAGCAGGCTTCCCCTCTTCTGTACTCTGATGCCTGTACTCCTGTTTTCTTCCTGTGCTGTAATCCATCTTGTCTTCCTTTACAAAAGTAAACTCAGGCTTCGTCTCCCTACTCAGAAGTGCAGGTCCTGCCCTTCGCTTACTCAGTGAGAACAGAATCGCCAAAAAATAACAGCTCAGACTCTGGAATCACAGCCTTCCTAACGTGAACAAGCCTGGCTGTGCTTTGCAACGGGCCCTCTACCCCCAGTTTCTTCCACTATAAGCTATCTTGGTCCTTCACATGAGTAAATTACTGTTGTGTACCAAGTTATTGCTATCTCAGCTCATCTCCGGGGATGGTCTGTAGCAGCTGCTTGTCTCTGTGGCAGATCTCTGGTGACTGGACCAGGAGGGGCCAATTACCTTGAATTCTTCTCTGTTTTTAAAAAGGAAAGAACCCACATTCTGGGAATTCCCCTGCAGCAGTATCTGTCTGTCTGCAATAGGGAGTCCCAGAGCAAGCAGCCAAATTACTTTATGGAACATGTGTTGTGCCAACCTGCTTTATTTTAAAAAGGACTTAACAGAGCTTACTCTAGTAGAATTAGAGTCAACGATACTGCATTGCAAGGAGAAAAAAAAGCAGCAGTTAGGAGACAGTCAAGGGACTTCTTGCAATATACACCAGGGGAGAAAACCAGTCAAATACTAGTTCAGTCAGTATTAATTTTTGCACTTCCCTTCTCTTAGTGTGGCTGTGAAAGGATTTGGACAAGTACTAGTGAGGCTTTATACGCATTATTGTGCACAGTCTGGGTAACTTGTACTGAAGAAAAATAATTTAAACATCTTGTGTACGGACTGCGGTACCTGGGGAATGAAAAGTCTAGTGGATGAAGAAAAACTAACGGTCCTTGGCTTGGTCAGCAAATGCACGCTGAGGAGGAGTGCCTCTCCTGTCTTCCCCTCACGTAACATAGAGAAGTTGTGTGAGCTTACAGAGAGCATTGCACAGCGCAAATCAACAGGAACACTGTACTGGAAATCAGAGAAAAAAGTTGCAAATTATTAGAGCAGTTCTGGAAGAACTTTTCTGTAGAAGCAGTGAGGAAAGAGACCTCTGTGAGCTTGTGAAAGGATGGAACAGAGATGACCGGCCTCGGTAGAAAAAATTGCATCCATCCAATAATAAAGGAACGCCCTTCAAGCTGTATGCTAAAGCAACAGGGAGGAGTCAGGAGTTTTCTCTTTTGCATTTTAGGTCACTAAGAAACTCTGCTTATCCAAGCAGGCCTTCTGCTGAAATTCTTAGTTTTACTGGGGAGCAGGGAGGGCAGGAGGGAGTATGAACAGGGAAGCAGCACCACTGTGTTTGGGAAAGGTAATTCAGCTCTAGCATGTAAGTTCTTGTGCAATACTGGGAAGAGTGGCAGATGTAAATGGATGCAGACAAGGATTGCTGAGTAATAGCAGCAGGAACCAGCAGAAACTATCAAATAGCAACGACTGGTGGAAAATTTCCTAATGTTATCAGATGGAGCCAGCTGAAAAGTATTTGGGAGAGGTGGAGTTGGAGATAGGGCAGGATTTCAGATCCGTGCGGGGTAAACAATGCAGCATGAAAAAGATATTTTGATTCCATAGGATCTGAAATGGATGAGGCTTCTTATCAATTTCAGCACGAGATGTACTTGTGTCAGAATAATACCCAGAAAACACTGAGTGGAAGAAGGGATTCCAGATTTATAGTTACAGGAGGAGCAAAACTAGGCAAAGATGAAAATGTACAGCTACTGTACACCTCTCATCTGTGATGAGCACAAGTTGCTGCATGGCACTGCTGGCACAAGCGTCAGTACTGCCCAGGAGTCCTCAGGAGCACAGCAGGATAAGTGTTGCTAAACAGTACAGACAGTAGGATGAGTTTTCTCTGGAGCCTTGCGCACCTCTTCCTTCAGAAGGGAGGGTGTTGTGTCATGTTCCTGCAGGACATACACCATGCTCCAGTCACTGAACTCATTTGTCCCTAGGGGTATAATGACCCTGCTTTTCCCCAGCCTATTTCCTTTGGGTTGGCAACGTTATACCAGGTCACCTGCTGGATCTTTGGGACTGTGAGAAAACCTGATTAATTAACCTGATTAATGCCTGTGCCCTGATGCCAGGCCCAGAAGAAGTGCAATTCCAACTATGCTTTCCTTGATGGTCTGGTTAACAGTATGTTGTGGATTTGGAGCTGATGCAGAAGGGAGTAAGGCACCCTTTCTCTCTGGAGTTCACTTGCCAGACCTGTGAGAACGGGCTCCCCATGGTCACAGAATTGTTTAGGTTGGAAGAGAGCTCTTGAGATCATCTCCCTCGCCCCTACCTGCTGCTCAAGCAGGATCAGTGAGAGCAGGTTGCCCAGGACCATGTCCAGACGGCTTCTGGATGTCTCCAAAGATGGAATATCTCCACAACCTCTCTGGACAACCTGTCCCAGTGTTTGACCAGTTTCACAGTAGAAAAGTGTTTTGTGTTCAGACGGCATTTCATGTTTTTTAATTTGTGCCCATTGCCTCTTGTCCTGCCAGTGGGCACTGCTGAGAAGAGTCTGGCTCCCCCGTCTTCATTCTCTCACATTATTTACACACATTGATAAGGTCCCCCTGAACCTTCTCTTCTCCAGGCTGAACAGACTCAGCTCTCTCAGCCTTTCCTCATATGAAAGATGCTGCAGTCCCTTCATTATCTTCATGGCCCTTCACTGGACTCGCTGCAGTAGCTCCATGTCTCCCTTGTACTGGGGAGCCCAGCACAGGAGGGCGCCAGGTGTGACCTCACCAGTGCTGAGTAGAAGGGAAGGATCACCTCCCTCGACCTGCTGGCAACAGAGATCCCCATAGATATAACTCCCTTTCACTATGGCTGAGCTCAGGATCCCTCCCATGCACGTGTACTAACAACTCTCCAGACATCAATGGGCTGACATCAAGTTTTACTGCACTTTCTAGAGTATCCTTGGTCCAAAACTCACCACTTTCTGGGTTAAGTTTGCAGCCAATAACATGCTGCTCCTGTTGGGCAGGGGTGGGGGCTGTCATAGTCTTCCTGCCCAAGCAGGGACACCTCTGCACCCTACAGAACTGGTACCCAATATTGCTCCTGAGCACAGACTACAAGATCGCTGTGAACGCTATCTCAGTGACCTCGCTCTGTGCTAGGCAACATGATTCCTCCTGACCAGACCTAGGTGGTCCCAGGTTGGAGCATCTTGGACAGCTGATTCACAACTTGCTCCACTTAGTACGTAGTGCCAGTCTGTGCTTTGCCTTGTAGCAAAGACATTTGATAGGGAGGGATGACAGCTACGCCATGGGGAAACTGCAAGAGTTTGCCTTTGAGCTCCACTATGTGAGGTTCCTATGGACACTACATGCTGCTAGAAAGTGCTTGGGCAAGTTCAGAAGTGTATTGACCTCAGATCAGGTTCACTTGGGAATTGTATTAACTTTGCCCTTGCCCAACCAATTCTACTCCATTGCTATCAAGCCACTCCTCTGCCTCTTCTGGAGGGAGAAGATGGGGCTAGTGTTCCACAAGCTGGGCCTGTTGGTGTACACTGTCAATGTTCTCTATCTGCTTCAGGATGTAGGAGACCCGGTGCATGTGGAGGCCCACAAAAAAAAATCTCAGTGTCCTCCTCCATGTTGGTCAAGCTGTGTCCTCATGGTTGGAGTCAGGTGGAGACAAACTTTTTCCTGGCTGTACTGCACATCACTGAGTGGGCCCTGGCCTACTGCTGTTTCTGAGTACCTATGTGATCCCCTCTTGCTGAGTCGAAGTGGAGGCTGGGGTGCCAGAATGGCTGCACAGATGGGACAGAACTCCTAAAGGGTCTTTCCCTTTGGAGGGATCACTGTTCACCTGGTCTTGTTCATGCTCTGCCCCAGCCTTGCAGCCCTGGCCAGCCTCCAGAAGAAATATTTATTTGTTGTGATCACAGCTACAGTTGGGTTTCTGAGTGGGCCTTGAGTCTCACTCTGGAGAGCAGGGAAACCATGGCTGCTCTGCATCACAGCTCAGTGTTAATGAAAATTTGCAACTGGCCTGTGCCGGCTGAGGAGAGCTCAGGATGCGAAGTATAGAATTACAAGAGTAAATATTTATCCATGCTCATGAGGTGACCCAGCCAAACTGGGGCACCCCGAATGTGCATTTACACAGGGTTCTTATACCCTTCAAATGTTCAGGTACAACATGATTTGACTCATCACTAACACCCACGGTACCGATCACTAATCATAGTAAAACTTTGCAAAGCAACTGTATTTCTGCAGCATTCTTGCTGCTTGTCTATTGATCCAGACATCCTTGGAGTCAGTCTTGCTAGAGTTACTTATCTCCAGACGGTACTGGGATACTATGCCAGACAATGCTGGGAGAGTTTCAAGGGTTGTCCAGGGGTATCCTTTATCCTTCATGGACAGCTCTAAGCCGCCAAGAAGCAAAATCCTTATTTCCAGGGCTAGGCTGTCCTTTAGGTTGTTTTACTTAAGCATGAACGATACCAAAGTCTCCAGTAAAATTCCACTACCTCATCACATTGCAGTGAACTAATGTACATATTAACAAAGTTAATACACTTTCATACTATAAAGACTGACATAATAGTTAGGGAAGGGAATTTCCGTCACATCAGTCCCTACATCTTTGCACCTGAGCATCAGGAGAGGCTTCTGTGCAGTGTAAGGCATCCAGCACGAACACGCTGGCGGGTGCCCTCCTTGCCTGCCGCCGATGCCTCCCAATACCACCAGCAGCTCCTGACAGCTCTCCTCCACCTTGTCAGAGTGCCCGCAGGAGCCGCGGGTCCACCAGGGCCAGCCCGGGGAGTCTCCTCGCCAGGCCTCCCCTCACACGACGCCTTCCCAGGAGCAGACTTGGACCAGTCCAGCGGGCATCTGACCGGGACGTCGACCGGGACGTCAACCGGGGCGGTCGCCCTACCCTCTCCCGCTACTCCCCGGGGAGAGGAGCCCGCCCCGCACCCGGCAGCTCCTGCGGGGAGGCCGCCCTGGCCGCGCTGCCCTGCTCTGCCCTGCCCTCTCCGCGGCGGGGCTCCCTGCGCCGGCGCTGCCCGAGGCGGCGGAGGAGCCCCGCGCCAGCAGGGGCCGGCGCCCCCCCGCCGCTGCCCGGCCCCCCGCCGCTGCCCGGCCCCCCGCCGCTGCCCGGCCCCCCGCCGCTGCCCGGCCCCCCGCCGCTGCCCGGCGCCGCCCGCCTCCCCTCAGGACCCGGCCCGGCCCCGCCCTTCCCGCGGCTCCTCCGGGCGCCAGGCGGCGCCGCAGCGCGGGCGGCGGAAGGAAGCGCGGGAGCGGCGCGGGGCCATGGCGCTGCCCGGCGAGCTGTGGGCAGAGCTGCCGGCCGAGAAGCGCATCTTCTGCTCCGTGCTGCTCTTCTCCTGGGCCGTCTACCTCTGGGAGGCCTTCCTGGCGCACCGGCAGGTCGGCGGGGGCTCCGGCGGGGACAGGCGCCTCCGGGCCGGGGGCTGTGCCGGGCCCGGCCTGGCCTCACGTGGGGGGCGGCGGGCGGCGGTCCGGGCGCGTGAGCGGCGCAGCCCCGCGGCGGGGCCGAGGCCGAGCGGCGCGGGGGCCGGCTTAGCCTGTCGCCTGCGTGGGGAGGGCTTGGCCCTCTCCGGCCGAGGCAGCGGGGCTGGGGCGCGGTGTCAGCCCTGCTCGCCCGCGACCTGTCGGTGGAAGTGGTTTGCCGCCGGCAGGCTGCGAGAGCGGCCTGAGAGGGGGAAGGGGCTTGCCGCGTCCGTCAGCGCACCCCGTGTGGGCGTTCGGAGCCGGATGGCAAAGCTCTCGGCAGCTCTGCCGAGCGGGGTCCTGCCCCACCGGGGGCCTGCGTCTGCTCACGCTTGCCCCTTCGCTGGCGCACGGCTGATCTTCTGTGGACCGGCTGCGCTCCCTCAGATGAGCCAAGGCACTGTACCTCGCTTCTTTTAGCGGGGTGGTGGGGACGCTCGCCGTCCCGTCGGTGAGTTAGGTGTGTTCACAGACGGATCTGAAAAGTGCGGGTGCGGTGAGGTAACCAGCAGCCCGGCACCCATGCAGCAGCTCGATCCTCCTCCCCTGGGACAGGTGAGAGAGCAGGAAGAGCAAAAATGAGAAAACTCAGGGGTCGAAGTAAAGACAGTTTAATAAGTGAAGGAAAGGGGGAAAAACCCCCACAAGTGCTGCAAAGGCAATTGCTCACCACCTCCCACATGCAGGCCAATGCCCGGCCAATCTCCAAGTAACAGCCACCTTGGAAGTCGAACCCTCTACCCCTCCTCTTTCATCTTCCTCTACTTCAATTTTTATTGCTGAGCATAACATACAGCATGGAATATCCCTTTGGTCAGCTCAGGTCAGCTGTCATGGCTGTGTCGCCTTCCAGCCTCTTGTCTACCCCCAGCCTGCTCACTGGGGAAGAGAGAGAGAAAGCCTTGACGCTGTTTAGCAGAAGCCAGCACACTGGTGTGTTATCAACGCTGCTTTGGCCACAAATGCAAAGCATACCACCATGCAGACTGCTATGAAAAAATTAACTCCATCCCAGCCAGACCCAGCACAGCTGGGGCAAACTCTGCCAGGAGGGCAGGAAGCAATGCTGCGTACTCTTGTGAGCCCTTAGATCAGCTAAGCCATCTGCGAGACTGCAGCCCAATAATCCGGTCAGAGGAAGAATGTATTTTGAAGTGACAAAGGGTAGGAGCTTTTCCTTTGAGAAGGGATGAATATACTGAAACAAGATAAGGCAGTGGATGGAATAAGGACTTTTAGTCTTTAAAAATTTTGAAGTGGTGAGTTCTCTACCAAAAATGAAATAACACCTCATTTATGCAGCCACATCATAGATATGTTTTCTGGTGAAGTTGCATGGTTTGCATGGGAGGATCTGGTGTTTAGTTTCAAACTCTGCATAGTCATTATTGTGGTGCAGTAAGTCATATCCGGTGGAAAAATGAGTTTGTGTGATCTTTATACAGTGACTATATTGGAAATGAATTAATAAGTAGGCAACTCAGTTTCTGGTTATAACAATAATTATGCTTCAGTTTTATATTTGGAACTTGATAGAAAACAGGAATTTAGGAATATTTGTTATTTTGTGGTTTGTTTTTTTTTAAACTTTCTGTGGTGCCCATGGGATCATGTTATGTGTTACTTTTAAATCTTATTTATCTCCTTAAAAATATTGGATGTAGACTTCAAGTTTCTTTTTCAATTTTTCAGAGACGGGTGTATAGAACAACAACACATGTACCACAGGAATTAGGACAGATCATGGATTCAGAAACATTTGAAAAATCTCGTCTGTATCAGCTGGACAAAAGTACTTTCAGCTTTTGGTCAGGCCTGTATTCAGAGGTTGAGGGCACTGTAAGTACCTAAGCTGCTCTAGCATTCATATGATACTTTTCATGTACTTAAACTGTGAAATACTTTGATTCTTAGTGGTCCTGCGCAGCTGCACTGTTGACATTCTGGCGTCTTACGTCAAACACTGAAATTTGGAAGGCCTAGGATTCTGTGTTTCTTGTTTGTGACTGTATTTGCCATATAAAAAGAAGGAATTATTCAGCACATAATTTCTCTATGCAGTGCTGAGTCATACTGCACAACTAAAACATATATTATTATGTTTTAGTGGCACAGCTGACCTATTATGGTTTCCACTGCCAAATAATTAAGCAACATTAGGGTTATTTTAAATTGTTACAAATACAGACCTTTTTCTGTGTTTAGAGGGATGCAACTACTTTCATTTTTAGATAAAATTTAAGTAGAAGGTAGAAAGAAAAGCCTGTGAGAACAGGAAGAGTACCAATGGATATTTCTTAAGTGTAAGAACAATTACACTGGGCAAGTAATGTTCGCATATATGAAAAAACAGAGCCATTGAGTTAGAACAAAGTATTTACATGTGTGATATACAAACAGTCTTAAGAGAAACCTTTTCTGACCTGCTGCTGAAATGCAGTACTCATCAGTAGCACAACTGGGTCAAAAGGAATCCAGAAATGCCTGGCATTGCAAGATATAATTAGAGTATGATGTACTACATGATGAACTTAAGGAAGCAAAAAGGTCAATTATAAAAGATAATGAAAATAGTATTGTAAAATAGTGTAAGTCATGTAACTGTATAAGTATGATGTGAAACCAGTACTTAAGAATTGTGACTCCTCTTAACTTTTGCATTTCCTGATCTCTCTTGTGCAGCCTAACCTGTACATTGTTTCATTTTGTATGAACTTGTAAAAATGTTGTTATACATGTGTCAGTATAGCTGTTATTCTTCTTGTTGGGCTTTTTGGTACGTTGAGTAGAACTCAAGGCAATTTTTGTGTGAATTTGAAAAGCTTCTGTTTTTGACTGACTTTAGAGGCAGTATTTCATTTCAAAAATGAAGCTATCCTCCAACTGTGGATTAGTGGACAGGGTGAGATGGTACCACCTAGCAAGTGCAACAAGTCAAAAGGTTCTGAAGCTTTATCTCGATTTCAAGAGCTTTAGCCAAAACAGCTTGCCTTGGTTTTTTTAAGGAAAATATACATGACTGGAATGAGCCTCTTTTGTCACTGAATTTAGTGCCCTGCTAAACAAAAAGAGCCGTATCCGCAGTCTGTGCTTATCTTCACCCAGGCCTACTATTGTTATGGTCCCCCACAACATTCTAGCTGCTAAACTGGAGAGACATGGGTTTGACAGATGGACTGTTAGATGGATAAAGAACTGGCTGGATGGCTGCATCCAAAGACTTGTAGCCAATGGCTCAATGTCCAAGTGGAAACCAGTGGTGTCCCTCAAGGGTCCATGCTTGGACGAATACTGTTTAATATCTTCATCAATAACATAGACAGTGGGACTGACGCCAGGCTCAGTGGTGGAGTTGATACGCAGGAGGGAAGGGATGCCATCCAGGGTGACCTTGCACAGGCCCACTCCTCAAGCATGTCAAACTTCACGAAGTTCAAGAAGGCCAAGCGCAAGGTCCTGCACCTGGGTCGGGGCAACCCCCAGTATCAATACAGGCTGGGGGTTGAATGGATTGAGAGCAGCCCTGCTGAGAAGGACTTGGGGGTACTGGTGGACGAAAAACTGGACATGAGCCGGCAACGTGTGCTCGCAGCCCAGAAAGCCAACCGTATCCTGGGCCACATCAAAAGAAGCATGGCCATCAGGTGGAGGGAGGTGATTCTACCCCTCTACTCTGCTCTAGTGAGACCCCACCTGGAGTAGTGCATCCAGCTCTGGGGTCCCCAGTACGAGAAAGACATGGGCCTGTCAGAGCAGGTCCAGAGGAGGGCCACAAAAACAGTCAGAGGGCTGTAACACCTCTCCTGTGAAGAAAGACTGAGAAAGTTGGGGTTGTTCAGCCTGGAGAACAAAGGCTCTGGGGAGACCTTCTTGTGGCTGTTCCGTACTTAAAGGAGGCTTATAAAAAAGACGGGGAGAGGCTGTTTACCAAGGCCTGTAGTGACAGGACAAGGGGCAACGGTTCCAAACTGAAAGAGGGTAGGTTTAGATTGGACATAAGGAAGAAATTTTTTACGATGAGGGTGGTGAGGCACTGGAACAGGTTGCCCAGAGAGGTTGTGGATGCCCCATCATTGGAAGTGTTCAAGATCAGGTTGGATGGGGCTTTGAGCAACCTGGTCTAGTGGAAGATGTCTCTGCTTATGGGAGGGGGGTTGGACCAGATGATCTTTAAAGGTCCCTTCTGACCCAAACCATTCTGTGATTATGCCTGTGTAGGAGAAGCACAGCCTTTGCTTTCTCTCATGACCTTTTCTTTCTGTTCTGTGTCTGTTACTCTAATAACAGGTCCACAATGATTTTGGCAGCTGATGGATCTGTTAAAGAAATTACTGCATCCAGCTGTCTTACACAACTGAGCCACAAAACCCAGACTATGCTGGTGCTTCCTAAGCAGCAGTCAAAAACAGTTTCTAAGTCAAGCATCTTAGCTTATATGTTGTTCCACTGTTTCAGCTGTGATGGTGATAAACAGGTGGGAAACAGATGTGTCTCAAATTGCTGCTATCGAATTGATTGTGGTGCTCTGCTTTTTGTGTTGCAGTGACACTGATGAACAAAAGCCAAGGAAAAAAACATGGAATGTGTGAGTTAAAGCTCCCAGCTAATTAATCGAGCACTGGCCTGAATAAGCAGGTCTCAGAGCAGTCAGCTGAGATACTGTATGCCCATATTCTACTAATATCATCAGTCGTTTTGATCTTCTGAACAAGAAGTTAGTGTTCCCGCTTGGGCTTGATGGGTTGTGGTCTTCGGATTCTGTATCCCAGAACTTCTTGAGTTTGGAATTGGGAGTGAGCTGTCCCAGGAGGGTTGCTAATGGGCCTGCGAGCTATTAGATGTCCAAGCTTTGCCTGCATTCGCAGATTTGCTACAGAGGTTGCAGAGCTTTGTGGAAGCAAGGTAACGCTTGCAAGTCCAGTGGCTTCTACGTGTCATTTCTTCATTATGGCTCCATTAATATCAGTTTTGCTTAGCTAGAGCTAAATAATCTACAGCCATATAGTACCCCTGATACCCAGTCACCCCTGCAGCAAGGTTTCTTCATCGAGTTCTGCAGATCATTTTACCTTACTTCTCTTGGTGCTGAGCATTGGCTGGGCACTTCCTTCTTTGCAGCATTGCTATGGACTTTTGAAAGGCTGCCGTTTGTAGAGTTTCCTTAATGAATTTTATGTTAAAGTCGCAAAATTTGTGTTTGTGGTTGAACACTCAGGTCCCATCTGGAATGATGTAAGGGAAGGATATCACAGCCAGCTGTGAGTTTTGGAACATCTCCACAGCTAGTCCTCTCTGCTGCCCTTGTGTTTAGAATTACTGTCCTTTCAAATTGTGTTCCTTGTTAACACTTCTTATCTTCCCTTCTCCCTAGGAAAGCACACCCTCAGGTTTCTCTGAGTATTTTGTTCCTGCAAAGGGAAAATTACACTTGAATCGAAATCCTGCCCCGCCCCCCACCCCCCAATACATTGTCATCCCAGGACAAGAGGTTTCCTTGGAAAATTGAGAGTTGGAAAACATCCTTATGGTACCTTTTAAAGATCAGAAAAAAATCTAGGTAATAGCACTTTCCCAGCTGCACTAACTGGTCTAAAAAAATAGACGATCTTGGAGGCATATAAAGCTGTTTCTGGTCAGTAATGTCAACTATACACTGAAAAGATAATACAAGCTTGGAATAACGTTCAGAGCTGAATTAGCAGCTGGACCACTTTAAGTGATAAAGTAGTCATTACCTTTGGAGTAGTCCAAATGGTAGGGACAGAGAACTAGGGTGATTATTTTTTGAGGTAATAGCTTGTGAAACATTGAGAACTTACAGCTGTGTACCACGGACTTAGCAGAGACACTGAGTATCCAGCTCACTCTAATCTTCTCCCATCTGCTGCTGCTAGCACCTCTAGACTTGATACGCATCTTCTTAGATTTTGAGAACTTACTTTCAATTGTACTGAAGTCTGCTGGCTTCACTTCAGACTTGAAGAAGAGCTTGTGTTTCCAAAAAAAACCTGCCTGCTTGTTCCACTTACTGTGATCAACCTAATTAAAAAAAAAAAAAAAAAGCCATAATGTACAAACCTGTTCCTGCATACCCTTATGCTGTCATGGCTACAGCGTATTTCCTAATAGGGAAAATACCTCTAGTCTGAAGGCTGCAGCAATGCTATGGTTGTAACTAAGACCATTATTGCTCGTTAGATTTCAGACAGCTTCTTCATACATTCCTCATTCCCAAGGCGAATTGTATGAGATTCAACAAGGCTCAGTGCTGGGTCCTGCACTTGGGTCACAACAACCCCATGCAACGCTACAGGCTTGGGGAAGGGTGGCTGGAAAGCTGCCCGGCGGAAAAGGACCTGGGGGTGTTGGTCGACAGTCGGCTGAACATGAGCCGGCAGAGTGCCCAGGTGGCCAAGAAGGCCAATACCATCCTGGCTTGTATCAGAAATAGCGTGGCCAGCAGGACTAGGGATGTGATCATCCCCCTGTACTTGGCCCTGGTGAGGCCGCACCTTGAATACTGTGTTCAGTTTTGGGCCCCTCACTACAAGAAAGACACTGAGGTGCTGGAGTGTGTCCAAAGAAGGGCAACAAAGCTGGTGAAGGGTCTGGAGAACAAGTCTTATGAGGAGCGGCTGAGGGAACTGGGGTTGTTTAGTCTGGAGGAAAGGAGGCTGAGGGGAGACCTTCTCGCTCTCTACAGCTACCTGAAAGGAGGCTGTAGCGAGGTGGGGGTTGGTCTCTTTTCCCAGGTAACAAGTGATAGGATGAGAGGAAATGGGCTCAAGTTGTGCCAGGGGAGGTTTAGATTGGATATAGGGAAAAATTTCTTCACCGAAAGGGTTGTCAAGCATTGGAACAGGCTGCCGAGGGAAGTGGTGGAGTCACCATCCCTGGAGGTATTGAAAAGACATGTAGATGTGGCACTTAGGGACATGGTTTAGTGGTGGACTTGGCAGTGTTAGGTTAATGGTTGGACTTGATGATCTTAAAGGTCTTTTCCAACCTAAATGATTCTGTGATTCTATTCTACAATCAAGCTGATACCCCTGATGTGTAGGGTACATGCAGCTTCTTCTCTACGTGTATGTGATGATGAGTTATTGCTCCTTTCTGTGATGTTGAGCTGTGTCTTTCCGTTTCTCAGAATCTGTCCTGAGATTATCAGATTCCAGCAGAGCTGAAGTGAGGTGGCCTCTACTCTCTGGGTTTGCCACTTCCTTAGAGGGTAAACTGCATCCTTTTTTGGCTTTGGGAGCTGCCTGAACTTGAAAGAGGCTGTCATGGCCAAAGTTGATGAAATTGGATGAGTTTTGCAACATTTGGCTTTTAGTAGGTAGAAGTATGATTCATTAACCTAGCAAGTTAATTGAAGGGGAGATGCTGTGTTAGAATTACTAGTATGGTTTGATTTATTTCAGCCATTAATTATGTGGGTTTCTTTTTAACTAATAAGTAGTATCAACATCATGCTAATAGCCGTCTTTGTTCAGGGATTGGTACTTCTGGGATTTCCAGCTCTGAAACTTACAGGTAGCCTGCAAAGGAGAAACAAGCTTGCTTTGGTCCTTTTCATCTCCTGCTGACACTCAAAATGCACCCTGATAGTTAGGTTATAAGAGTAAGCCTTTTAAAAATAAATAAGTAAATAAAACCCTGGTACTGTCCATACTGGAAGGCTGCCTACTTGAAAACTGATTTTTATATGTATAGTGATGCATCACTTGCTAAGAAAGTAAATGTGAAGCATTTGGAAGTCAAGCTGTTTAACAAACACTACCAGCCCCTGCCTTGAACTACAGTTAGCACTTGCTTCAGTAGCTCTGTCTCAAGCATTTCTTTGATGATGGTGTGTCCCAAGTATTCCACTCCCTGTTCCTTGGCAACCTGTATGGCAGGAGGCATTGCAAGGCAGGCACAAGGAGGAGAGTGTGAAGCTTTCTTAAAATGGTTGAAGCAGCACTAACACTGAAAGTGAAATTACAGCCTTACTCTGAATGCCTTTCTCTCAGTAGGGAATGCAGGCGAGATTGTCCCAGTCCAGTCAAGTTGCTGAATCTCGCATACCCCTCCTGGAGATGGTATGTTATATGACCATAAGGCAAATGAGTTTTAAGGTCTTCTGAAAAATATACCTTATGTCTGAGCCAATATAGCACCAAAGTCTACAGTAAATAGGCTTGGAAATATGCTAGTATTTCCCAGGCAAAAAAAAAAAAAAAAAAAAAAGCTTGACCTGATCTCTACTTCTGTAAAGTAAAAATGAACCATTGCCAGATATTCCAGACTTTCTTTATTCACTGCTAAGATCAGAGGGGGACAAAAAGCCTAATTATAAAACTTTTCTCATTCACCCTTAAAAGGTCCTTATCATGCTGAAATTTTAGTAGAATAAGATTACAGTCTATTTCATATTGCCTCTGTGGTATGCGTTTTTGTTTTCAAGATGATTCTCCTCTGTGGAGGAATTCCTTTTCTCTGGAATCTGTCTGGTCAGATCTCTGGTCGTGCTGGGTTTGGACCAGAATATGAGGTAAGCAGTCTTCAAATTTTAGTGAAAATATTTGGTCCATGAACTATACTGTTACAATAATTTTTATTTTTAAGCTTGCATTTAGTTAAAGTGGGATTTAGCTACAGGTACAATATGGTAAAAATAACAGATATTTTCTGGTGAACACAATGATTGGGTGAGTCTGAGAACTGATGACAGTATGTGACTTTTAAATTAGCTTACTAATTAAAATAGCCTTGTATGTTAAAAACATACAAGTCTCAAAGCTACTTGAGTCAAATGAGGTGGTGGGTTGGGTTTTTGGGGCCTTTTTTTTGGGTGTTGTCTTTTTACTAATCCTAGATGTGATCTTCCTGCACAGTAAAAGGGTAAGAAATTTGAGGCTACTGTTTATGTTGTCTTTGTGCTTTGGATGAGGCGTCTATCCAAATTCTTGTCCCAAATCCTTAGTTTTTATTTAAATCTTTCATCAGTGTATTTTTTTAATTTCTTTAACATAGTAAGCTATTCCCATGATCAGTAATCTAATTATCACAAACATGTTATTTCTGTGAATTTATCTAGCTTCATCTTCTAACCAGTTTCAGTTAAACCACTGACATAAAATCCATTTTTAACACCTGCAATATTAATGTTAGTACAGGTCAGTAAATATCAGATTTTTTTTGGTTTTTTGTAGATTGTTCAGTCATTGGTATTTCTGCTGCTTGCAACACTCTTCAGTGCAGTGACCGGTCTCCCGTGGAGTTTATATAACACGTTTGTCATAGAAGAGAAACATGGCTTCAATCAACAGGTATTACAGATAGCACTTATACTGACCTAACATCTTCAGAAGGTTTGGTTGGTTAGGTGGACTGGTGTGTCCATATCTGTGCCAAAGATCATTAGTTTTAGGAACATTTGTACTCGCACTGCATAAAAATAAGAGCAGTGACAGTTTGTGACCGTTGCAGAAGTACCCATGCCGCACCAGAATGTCTCTGCGTGAGCCCATGCCTCTGAGCAAAGAGAGGTGTGTATTCTAGCAGTGGAACAAAGAACATTTCATACCTCAGCTGTTCATTTTTGGATGGACTGTCCTTTGCCCTTCATATGCCCTTCCTGAGAAGTCTGGATCACTGCTTGACAGGGGCAGTTCTGATTCATGGACACTGAACAGATGAAACAAAAATGAGAAATTACTTTCCTCCTCATTTTGTTTCACTTATTGATTTCTCCTATCAGCCTTTACTAAATTAGAGCATTCAGCTCTTCATTTGTACTTCTGTTAGGTACTCACTTAATATCAGCCCTGGCTTTCTTAATTTCTCTCACCAACTCAGTTTAACCTGTTTCAGTATCAGTTTCTCATGAGATCAGATTTTCCTTTTGGGAGAGGAACCTCAATCTGGGACACATCGTTAGCCATTTCATGCCAGAGCATAAGACTTGTTTTCTGCTTTTGGACCCAGCCAGTGTTGTCTACAGTACTTTCTGTTCCAAGTCTACTAGGAAGTTTTTTTTTATAGTGGAATGAAATTTGGATGGGTGGCAGATGTGGGATAGAGATGTTTGGCTCATTTTAATAAGGATAGAGATGCTCTGGTATTTGCCAGTTTCATCTTCCAATTTTTGTGGAGGCAGGAAGACTGAGCTAGACCTAAAGAAATGGAATCAGTTTGTTTCTAAACTCATTATATTCCTGGTAAATTGATAAATTGATGTTTGTTATTCCTTTTTATAAAACAAGTGAAAAAATAAGTGAGAAAAAAGCTCTAAATGCAATGATCCAGTTTTCACCCTCTCTCAATCATCTTTAAAACAGAAGTGCATAGGTCCTGACACATCCTGTATTATTTTGGTTCACGTCAATTATTTAGTGGCATACTATTTGCTTTCCAGGGAAGCCCAACTATGAAAATTCTCACTGCACAGTTTTGCCTTGACATCTGTGTGTCTTCCTGCAAACTGCAAGGCTTGTTTGGTTCCCCTCCCCCCGCCCCCGATGTTTGGATGCTGTGCCAATGGCGGCTCCTGCTTCAGTCTTTGGGAAGAAAATCTGAAGATTGTTCTAGTTAGTCACAAGCCTTGAGCTTGTGACCAACTCAGAACTCTTTTTATACTCCATTTAGCTCTCTGGTCCTATGAAAAAACCTTGTGCTTCTAAGAACGTACATGTAACTTCTAACAATCACTTTTTTCTCTCACCAGCAAGTAAATACTCGTCGTCAGAATGATGGCACATGTGGCCATTCATATCCTAGGTGATTCTGAGCCATAGTCCTGGAGATCCTCTTCCCTTCTGCAGACTTCACAGGGAGCATACTGGCAGGCTAACATCCTGCTCCTATCGAGGGAGGAAGGAGTGTTCCCATGTTTCCAGAGCATGAGTCAAGCAATCTTTTCTTCAGCGAAATACCTGTTTGCTGTATTTTGTTTGTTCTCTGGCTATCACTTCTGTTCTGTAGTCCTCAAAAATTGTAAGGGCTGGCGAAGTCCTAATTCTTGCAATGTGCTTATGCCCTGGCCTAGCCTAGACATTCTTTTGATATTCAGAATCATTAAATATGGATCAAAAGCTATCTTCACTGTTGTCTCTCATGTCAATCCTGAGTAGTCGCACCAGGCCTGCACCTTGATTGTCTTTCCTACCTTAGTGAGGAGTAAGTTCCATCTTGGTGCCACATCTGCAAGCCCTTTATGTCCAGGACACAAAAGTCTAAAGACTGTCAGTATTGGGACTTGTAAAGCACTAGAATTAGAGCAAACTGGCAGACTAGCTGATGGATGGAGAGCTTGACTTGATCAGGCCTTGATCAGGCCCTGCTTCTGTGCAGAAGCAGCAGAGAGTCAAATACTCAACTTAGCAGCTTGGGCTTCTTTAAAACTGTCTTGAGAGCTTGCAGAATCCATGTGGTTTCTTTGTATGCTTTAGGGAGGGTAAGGAGGATTCTGGGTGTATCCTCCAAACATTTTCTCCTTGGAGCTGTGCTCTCTGGGTGCTTCACTGTTGTCAATGCAAGCATTGTGCCTAATCAAATGAGAAAAGGAAGACTTGGCACTGACATCTGTGGGTGCGGTTAAGTGCTTGATTGAGCTACCTGCATGATGTCTTTTACAAGGTTTTTTTCACCGCAGTGGTCCTCATGCCAAGAACTGAAGGCTGAGCCCAGCTCCAATCCAATTTGAGGTACCAAATGTCTTACAAACACAGTCAAATCTCCATCTTTCATTTCAGACTGGTGGGGTAGGTCCTTTAGTGAAATTCACACCTGGTACCAGCCCAGACTTTGGAATTTCTAGCAATGATTCTCAAATGATCTTCAGATAGACTCTTCCTTCCATGGGAGTGGCTTGCTGAAAATGAGGACTTCTCTTAAGTCACATCTGCCTTAGAAAGCAGGAAAGAGGTGGGGCAAAGATGAAAGACACCATGCAATTTTATAGCTCTACTCCTCCTAGATAGTGGAGCTGGAAGTAAAGAAAGAGTTAAAATGAAAACTTGAGCTAAGTGGATCTTAGCTGACATGTTTCAGAAAGCCCAGTGGAAACAGCGCTGGCAGCACGCTTCTGTTAAGAGTTCTTCTAGATTTTATTAAGTGACTGTTTGTTCAGCTGTTTACTAAGCTAAAAAATGAAAAAGCTATATAACAGGCCTTTTTCTGGCTGAGCTGAGGAAGTCCTAAAGGAGGAACACACTGTTGTGTATTTTGTTTTCTCTCTCCTGGCTTGTACCAGTTTAAGAGTCTTGATCAAATGGAAACAATTTTTCCTTTGTCCAGGATGACCCAGAGAGTTTCCTTCATGCTTCTCCGTACCATTTTCAGGAAGGGAGCACTGCTTAGTGTGAATGAGAGCCACAAGTCTTGCTTTTCTAGTTACAGAACTGCTTTGCTGGAAAAGGTAGCCCACACTACCTGGGAATATTAAAGGCAGGCAAGGAACAGTGTCTTCTGGAGTGCTCCATTTTTGTGGGCATGTGTCTATACAGTTGTGTTACTGCTGACATTAACGGTTGCTTGGCAAGAATATATCACCAGAGTGTGTGACCAGAGTGAATATGTCTACATAAAGAATAGTCTAAAATTGTGGGTTTATGTCTGATTTGTGTTTCCGATAGTCATGGAAGTCTGAGGCATCTATCCAAATTCTTGCCCCAAATCCTTAGTTTTTATTTAAATCTGTTTCACCAGTATTTTTTTTCTTTCCAGATGAGTTCTATATCTTTAATGTAGTATGGGCTTTTTAATACACCCTTGTTGGGAAGGATCTTTACATAATAACCCCCTCACTTCTATGCATTGCAGATAGCTGTAAGTACTGAAGTAACAATTCCTGAAAGAGCTAGTTGGGTGTCTAGTCATGTTGCAGAGTCACTAGATCAGATTCATTCAGGTAGAGGTCTTTGAAATTTCTATAGCTTCTGTTAAAGTTACGCTAATTTTAAAATCCAAGACAGCTACATGAGTAGTAACTGCATGTCAGTGGAAGCTTGGAGTAAAATGCCCAATATATATCTAAAAATCTTTAATAGGACATCTATGTATTTCCAGTTAAGACAATCAGCTTAATGGTAACTGAAAGTTAAGATGAATGGAGGCAACTGTTCAAAGACAAAATATTTTACAGTAGCTATGTTTCTTTAAGAGTTTCAGTTTCCTATTCTCTAGAAGTCCCATAATGTCTAGGATATAGATTGGTAAAGGAATTAAGGGACAAATAAGTTAAATTTTTCTTTCCTCCTTTAATGAAGTATATATGTGCAACACAAAATAAGGGTTTGGGTCAGATCTTACTAAGGAAGAGTGCATCTGCATGGGCTTGGAGTCCGTGCAGATGTAAAGAGCCACGGCTACCAGGAGAGGAGGTGAAAAAGTTCTTCCACCTTTTCTTAACTGACTCTGATTTCCTCCTTATCACATTGGTATTGCTGTTTTGCGATTTGTCTTATTTTGTTTCTCTGCATCCACTGAAGGGATCAGTTCATTAACCACTGTAGCACATCAATATTTACATTGAAAATATCACTGATATCCTTTCTTTACAGACACTGGGATTTTTTTTTAAGGATGCTATCAAGAAGTTTATCGTGACTCAGTGTATTCTGTTGCCAGTGACATCCCTTCTGCTTTACATTATTAAAATAGGAGGAGACTACTTCTTCATCTATGCCTGGCTCTTCACATTAGTTGTTTCCTTGGTGAGTATGAGAATGTGTTTGGGTTTCTTCCAAATGCTAGCTTACTTGCATGGCTCAGTGTGCTGAGGTTTGAAAACGTAACTGAAAGGAAATGGAGAAAAATCTAAATCTCCTGGAAATTTTAGTGTCTACAAAGTTTAACAGTGTGTCTTGCTCTCAGTGTACTTGTTCAGGAATAATAGCTCATATTAATTGTCCACAATAATATGATATCTTATATTTTATCTATTTAATACTGGAGTGTCTTCATCAACTGAAAAATAAACATTCAAAAAGCTTTAGAATAGATACTGGAAATACAGCACTATGTGGTGATAGGTTTTCCTTTTTCTTAAATATAGAAAGGGCACAAGGACAACTGCCAGCAGTTTGGCAAGACAAGGCAGAATGGGCTTTAGTCAGTAATGTTTCCATTGGGCTTTTCTTACAGGTTATCAAACACCAATTCTCAATTGCATTGCTTTGTATTGAGACGAGTAGCAGTAGATGAAATTTTCCATTTCTGGTTCTGCTTATCTAGCTGCTTTTATACATGGAATTGGTAACTGACATTTTTAGGGCTTATATTAAAAGGATCTTTTTGTATACATCATAAGGATTTGATGTTTTCTATTACTACTATAAGATCTGAGGTCTGTATTTTATTTTTTTTCTGTTTCAATATAGTGCTCTACTGTCTTTTTGCTCAATATACTAACCATTGCTCACCCAAGGAAGAAATCACAGAAGTAGTTGTATATATTCATTCATTTTTAGATTAAAAAAGCACCTTAACAAGTAAAAGAATTAACGTTACAGTAATGTAATAAAGCCTGCTACGTTAGCCTAACAATAAATTTGGGTCAATCAATCCCTAATTCTCGTGTCAAGTTCAGGCTTTCTGGTTGAACTGGAGTGCATCATCAAGCAAATTTTTAGGAATAGCTGGTAGGAAATCATGATTCTTTTCTTTCTTAAGCTTCTCTTTCATGACATAAGTAAGTGTTGCTTTTTATTTTTTTCTTTTCCTTCTCCCCACTGCTTCTAGATTCAGATCACTTTTATAGCTTTCTTGGACTTTCAGTTTGTCAGCTTCCTTTCTAAAGCGCAGGCATTGGCTGGCCACATTTGTACAAAAATGTGATCATAATGCTACGTGGGAGGCCATTGCAATTAACGGAGGAAAATCTGATTTCCTGCTTATATATCCAATAGCTGCACTGATTTTCTTGGACATGGCAACATGGAAGGAATTGTGGCTCAGTTTAAATAATGACGGCAAAGTCTTTTCATAATCCTGTTTTTATGGGATACAGATCTCATTATCTGAATTGTATTTGTTGCTTACTTGATTTTTGATTCATTGATGCCTAACATGGAACTAAAGTAAAACCGGTGTGGATTAGTGGATTTCTGTATGGCCACTAATTCTGGCATAGTGCAGTTACAAGCGATGCATTTCTGAGGAACTCGATGACAATAGTATAGTAGCAGAAGTGCCCCACTTAGGTGGTAAGTCTAGCTTACGATTGCTACTTTGAGTTCTTTCAAGCTTTTGTTTGTTTGTTGTCTTAATTATACAGTGTTTCCTGTTTTGTTGTGCTGGCTCCTACTTTCTGTAGTCCAGGTGTCCTTATGCTCTGACATCTTCCCTTTTTTTGTCTCTGAATGTATTCTGAAATATCACAGTGTTAGGTCTCAAAAATGTCAGTTCACATGTATTGAAATGACTGTTACAGAAAGATTTGTGCGTACTGATCAGTGCTTCTTAAAGAATTGTTCTTTTTCTGTCAAGCTTTGATCAGCAGTATACTCTTAAATCATAATTCAGCATTTGAGCTACTGCTCTGTCAACCTGAGTGAAACAGTCCATACTTACAGATTATTCTAGTGTAGCCTTATTATTTGCAAAATCGGGGAGATATTAGTTCCTCATGTATTCCGGTTCATATTTTAAGTCTTTAGTCTTAAAGGCTTTAAAGACTTGCTTTTTCATAGAAGGATTAAGTTGAAATTTTAAAAGAACTGTAGTTTCAGGATTGAAAGAAGATACAGGATTTTCTGAAATGGCCTGCTCTCATTTGTATACTGAAAGTGAAAATTTTTTTCCTTGGCTTCCTTTATACCAGTCATTGACTGCTTTTATTCTTGCCATCTTTTCTTTAAAATATGTATTGTAAAAAACGTTGTATGATCTGATAGGAGAAACTTTCTGAATGTCCATTTTATAGTCTTTATCAAGCAAGTTTAGTAGAAAGAAGAGATGTAGGTGAGTAGTACCTAACACTGAATTTCAAGGTGAGAACCAGAAGATACTCAGCTGATACCACATTTCTTTCTCTGTCGCTTTCCTATCACAAACTAGTATTTTATTTTTGCTTTGCCTGCTCCTTCCAATTGAGATGTCCATGTAGATTTTTTTCCCCGAGATTTTACAGATACTTTAGAAACTGATAAAACAGGGCTTGTCCTATCTTTTACACAACAAAAGCTAGAAAATAAAACGTGTTGTGTCAGAGCTACAGACTTTGGTACTGAAAGATTATGTAGCAAGGCCCAGTGGCTCACTTTTTTCCCCCTGCTCCCTCTCTCTTCTGTTTTTTTCCTGAGGATTAAGTGCATGCCCTGACAATTGATGCTTTTCTGGTGTCTTGCAATGTCACTGCAGCTTTACAGGGTGTTGATCATGGTTTGAGGCCTTAATGTGTAGGTTTGAACAGTCTTTGACATGCAAAATAACCTTAAGAGGTGTTAGATTTACCCTTTAGAGTTCGATTTAGGGAAAAATTCCAGTTGTAATCACATTCCATAACTCTGTAATTATAGTTAGTTGCATCCTTCTACCAGTCTGTTATGCCTGCTGATATCAAGGGATTACACAAAGATCAGAGATAAAAACTTAAAATTAGTCCACACATACTAGTTGGTCTGAGATGCTTCTCTGGACTGAAATAGACAGCTGATTTCTGCTTTATAAAATACCTTCCTACACTTGCTGCAAAATATCTGCAGAGGTTTAAACCCTTGCCTTAACAGTTCCAGTAACGAAAATAACTTTTATTTTCTAGTGTTTTTTCATATTGATGCCCTCATTTGCTATGACTTTGGAAAAGTCACTTTCCCTAGTTTTAGGTTTCATTGGACTTTTTCAACAGTGCAGATACTTTCAAAAGTCAAGGAACTTGTTTTCAGTGGAAGAAAAACTGTCAAGGTAACTTCGAAGTTAATGTTGATGTCCATTTGCCTCTCATGTCCTGTTCCTTTTTCGCTAACCAGAATTTAAACTTTTCTCCAGTCCTTTTCTTTAAAATAAATAAATCAAAATCACTTCGTGAAGGTCCAGAGCGTGAGGGAAGGGAGTTCAGCTTTCCTTCCCATCACAGTGTTATTCCAATCTGGGATTTCTCATCTGGGCTGCATCTGCTGCCAGTTTGAAGAGATCCAGGTGCATTGTAGTGATTTTTGGAACATAGCTGTTAATTGTTGTGGACCAGAGGCATCAGGCAGTTCCTTAGCCCTGCGTACAACTAGGAGAAGGGGAAGAAAATAGGGGACATGAAATTTCTTTCCTGTTTTATACTGTGGCTTTGCAAGTTAGCAGGAATTTGAAGAAGCGGCACTATCTCCTGGTTCAGTTGGCTCTGCTGCTCATTATGAAACACTTCAGAGCTTTCCAGTATCGGTGAAGTGGGTGGAAGTGACAGCCTGTCACTGATAAGACCACTGCTCCCAGCTGTGATAGTGGCTTTGCCTTGCGTGGTTTGATGAACCGTCAGAGCAAAAGCACTGTTTATGCTAATTCTGTTGAGGACTGTAGATTGTAGATTAACCTCCCCCCACCCCTATCTTGCTGTTGAATTGCCGTCAACAGACGTAAGTAGTTGTCTTCCTAGATGGGATGACCCATAGAGAGCCTTGCTATAGATCATACTTCATACAGGACTCTGCTTTATCAAGTGTTTTTTCTGAAATTGTGCCCGCTTTTTGTACCTACTCATGCTCCACCTTTAGTACTAAACACACATTTGTATGCCTTGTTTTTAATATCTGTATATGTTTGCAGGTGCTTGTTACCATCTATGCAGACTACATTGCACCTTTGTTTGATAAATTCATTCCGCTTCCTGAGGGAGAGCTCAAGCAACAAATTGAAATCATGGCAAAGAGCATTGACTTCCCATTGACTAAGGTGTATGTTGTTGAAGGTGAGATTTTTTTAATACAAAGACCTTGTAATTTTGAATTTGTGGATTTTTAGCTTTGATTGTGGATGCTGTAGTAGGGCAATTGCTTATATTCCTCAGCTACTGTAATACTTGTCAATGTCTGTACCATTTTCCTTTCTTTGCCTTGAGGTCAGAAAAGTGAAGCTGAATGTACAGCCTTAACTCAGCATCTTGTTGGAAGCATTGTATTGGCTCTGTGGAATGGAAATACATAGCACAGTCAGAAATGGAAGCAGCAATCAAGATTCCAATTTTAGAACTTTAAACAAGAGGGAAAAGTTTTTTTTATCTTTTCTAGTCTCAGTTTAGCATTAATTGTCTCAAAGTCCTTGGTGAAACAATTGAAAAAGTTATGAAAGTTAAAAACACTTATTCCTTCTTAGAGTGTTCACATGGACAGTTTCGTATGGTATGGCTGGATGGACTCATACCTTCTACTTGAGACTGTAATTTTTTCACTTTCTAGTAATGAATTTCTTGTCCTCTTTTCTTAGGTCATGGAATATAACATGGAGCATGCCAGCTGCCATGTCACTTCCTCTCCATTTCCGTGTTCATGGAGCACTTCACTGTTTGACATTTCCACTGTTAACTCATTTTGCTCCCTTCTGAACTTGATTTCAGGGACTTTACCAAATTTTGTTTTGGTTTTGTGCCCCACCTGTGAGGATCAGAGGTGTTTTTATTGCCTTGTGAAAGCAGTATGAGATGGCATAAAGAGCTGAAATGGTGGAATTTTGCTGTAAGAGAGGGTCATGAAGGCTTTATCTAGCCTGGAAGCTGTGGCTTTCAGAACTTTGGGCTGGCCAAATCCAGCCAGCGCTCTGCCTCAGTGCAGCCAGGAACTACTATTGGTATACTTGGGGCCCAAGAAACTCCTCTCTTTCCTAGCAAAGTTGAAGCTTTTCAAGCTTGAGAGTCAGTACAGAGGCTTGCCAAATAGGTTTTTCCCATATGCATTGCTGGCTGGATCCTAGCTTTTAACCATGGTGAAAGTCCTATGGGCCAGTTGTTGGTGCTCTGACAGCTGTGTAGTGTACTACTGCATTGGCTTCTTCAGCATGTCTGCGTTTAGTGGCAGTGATCTGCAGTGGAGGGAGGCTGCCAAACCCCCATTTTCTTTCCTGGCATCCTTAAGAGTGTTGAGCCAGCACCATTCCCTTCTGACATGGGGGACTGGATGTGTAAACATCTTATTGCCAGTGTTTTTCTGCGTTCTGTCTTGGCTATTCCCACTCCAGAACTGACTTGTGAGTAACACGTGCAACGAAGTCCTTTAATTTCAGGGTTCATTCTGTAACAGGCAGATTACAAAGGTTCCTTCTCTACCAACACATAGTGGAGGATGAAGTTTTTTATGATACACATATGAAAGGGAGCATTGCTACCCTGTGGCTGTTCAGATTTCTTCACTGAGAAGGGACTGGATGCTGAGGCTTCATACTCTGACCAGCCTCTTCCTCTGTTGATCTGTTTTGGTTTGGTGCTAAAGGTTACTACGACCATACCATGGGTTGGCTTGCAGTGGAACAAGGGATACTTTGTGCCCTAAGGAGTTTATGCAGCTCATACATTTATAGTGAGAGTTGAAGGCAAACGCCTTCAAGTTGAAGTATCTTACCTTTTGCTGCAAAAACCAGAGCAATCCACCTCTTCTCTGACAGACCTCTTTCAGTCCTGATGTTGCAACAGCTCCTGTCTGTAGGCAAAAATAGGCAAAGTTTTAACAGCTGCTTTGATCTAGACAGCTTTTTAATCAACTGAAACGGTCCATGTTCCATGGAAAGAGATGAGTTTCTTGGCCCAAAGTATATTGATAGTAGAAACAGTCCATGATTCACCTGATCTAGATAAAAGTAGCTGTAAAAAATTGTCTATTTCAAACAAAAATAATTTTGAGGGACTGCCCGATATCCGTAGTTCAGCTCTTCATCTTCTCCTTATCCATTTCTAACATCTTCATCCTTATCTGTTTTGAATCATCTTTGCTGGCACACTGAAAAAATTCTAAATGTATTCATTACAGGTTCTTTGCCAGGAGGGCAGCACATGTTCTATGCAGAATGCTCTTTCCACTCTGAACCTGAAATTGCAATAGAAATTGCTTTTCTTCTGGATATTAGATCTTCACATGACTGCTCTTACGTTTTTAGTGATTTTAGTGATTACATGTTACAGAGGAAAAAAATTATTTCTCTGTTGGAGTCAGTAAATGAGATCATCATTACTTAGATCATTTTAAAATATGCTTCAGCCTGCAAACTGATTTGCTTGAGTTTGTCTACTGTTCATTTGGGGACTTTGAGAATTCCTGTGGAATCTGTTCTATGTAATGTTGCATAGTCTTCAGTACATGGGATTATTCAGGTCATGCTCTTTAATGTAAATTTTCCCCATCAGGTTCTAAGCGTTCTTCTCATAGCAATGCTTATTTCTATGGATTCTTCAAGAATAAGCGGATAGTACTCTTTGACACCCTCCTGGAAGATTATTCTGCATTGAACAAAGAGCCAGCAGAAGGAGAAGATGGTGAGAATGAAGAGACAAAGTCTAAAACCAAAGTGAGTTTTCGTTGTGTTATTTACATTAACTTCGTGGTGAGATATTCCCTTGCGTTTTCTGAATGTATTTTAAAGGTCCTGAGTGAGATGCTAAAACCCCAAACCTAACAATTTCAACACCAAAGTATCCCTGAGCTGCTAACTGAATTTCTGGGGCTATGTGAGTGGTGCAGGTAGCACCAAAGAGACTGCAGAAATCCACGGGGGCTTTAGCAAAATATTGGTTCCCTGCATGTCAAAAATATACCACCTTTGTAATTGTTTGAATAAGGGACCTGTTCAGGGTTTTAGCTCCTGTTCCTTCTCTTGGGACTGCCACACCGAAGCTTCCCTTTGAAGGAAATGCTTTTGACTATCAGCGTGTCATTTGTGTGTCTTTTACTACACGCAAGAATTTTGGTGCAAGAGGCACACGTGTGCGCACACACATAGAGATTCCACACGTGCATCCTCCCCTGCCCTGGTCAAGAACAGGATGATGGCCTTTCATTGTCCTTTCCAGTGATGTGCAGCTGCACATCAAGAGTATGCTGTAACAGCTTTTGTGGCTTCAGGAGAGTGTAGGAATGGTTAAAACTGATGGAATACTTTCTGAAGAGCCTGAAGGAGTGATTTTGAGAAGAAAGAATTGCCTCGTGCAGCTTAGGGCTAGGCCAATGTACAGATTGTTGTTCAGCCCAGCTTCTGTTTCTTGTAACCGTGTTGGTGGTGGAATTCTCTTCATCCACGGTTTGGTATGGCATGCTACAGAAGTGGGTGATGAGAGGAGGGGATTTTGAGCTCACCTGCTCTAGTCATAATAAGAATCATTTGTTCCATTTCAACAGGTTCTTCAGCTATGTTCTCAGTACACAAGCCCACATGCTTGCTTCTGACTTGCTAATGTACCTTTGAAGGTACAGATGTCCATCTTTCCTAATGATAGCTTTTGTTGCGGAGGACAGGGATGTTATCATGTGTTTTTTAAAGGAACAGTAGTGCCTTGGGAGGGAGGCTACGTGTTGAGTGTTGAAGGACTTTGATCTCAGTTCTCTGTTGAAAGTCTGTGGCTCTGAATGTCTGCTTCCATTGTAATGCCTTTTCTTGAGTAAAGAAACAGGATGAGATCAAGGGATGGTAGGAGAGTTTGGAAGGCAAATCTTACAGCGTTCTTCCAGGTTTGCATAGGCACGTCTGCATACATAGAAATAAGAGAACATCACCTCATGGTAGAAATCTTGTTGAACTTAGAAGTTTATAAGAAATTATATGTGTGTATCTGCTGGTAGAAGGGAATGGCCTGATCTAGGGACACTTAAGTGACCTAGGAAAAAACAAACTAATAAGTAAGAAATTTATTCTGTTGTGTTCAGTCATACCTGATATTACTTCTGCTTTGTTATTCCGTCAGAATAAGAAACAAGGATGTAAAAATGAAGAAGTTCTGGCTGTACTTGGTCATGAATTGGGTCACTGGAAACTAGGCCACACTGTCAAAAATATTATCATCAGCCAGGTAAGTTATGATAAACTTGTGGTTTTCCTAGAGCATTCTGTAATTATTGCTGTTTCCAAATGCCTGCTTCCAGATCTGTAAGTGTACATTCATACAACACACTTATGCTCTGCGACCAAAAGTTGGTTTGGTTTTGTTGGTGGGTTTTTTTGTATCTATAGTGAACATGCATTAGCCATTCTGTCCCCTCCTTGCTCCATCTGGTTGGTAGAAAGCGTCTAAGAAAGCGTGTCTGCTGCTGTTGTCCCAAAATCAGGGTTCTTTTACCCGGTGCACAATAATCCAGTCTCACACACAGAGCCGAGATATTTATTTCATGTTTGCACGAAGATGGGTGCTAGGTGGCAGTTCCACAAAGCTAGCACACCCAGTTAACACACAGTGGACATTTTATACTGTTTCACCTTTCGTTATCAGGACAATACTGTTTACATGTAATCTTTCAAGATTCTTATTGGCGCCTGTAGTCCTCGGTTTCATTTAAAGGTACAGAGTTTCCTTTTTCTACCACGCATGCTTAGAGAGGAAGGGGCTTCTGTGAGTAAGGGGCTTCTAGCTTTGTGGGTGTGATTCTAAGTATTCTAATGAGACAGTTTGTTAGAGGGTAACTTAACTCCACAATACTGCTGAGTCTGTTTCAAAGTTATCTAAGTAATGTTGATTAACTACTGTCTGTTTGCATCTTCCTCCAAGATGCACCAAATATACCAGCCTTCAGAACATCCTGAAGTGATCAGCCGTCCTTTTGTAATCCTCTATATACATACAAGATAAGATTACTATAGGCATGACAGCTTACGCATTAAACTGCCATTTTAATTCATCTCAGCAGCCTTCTGAAGTTGGGACACATTTTTCTTGCTCTGTAACACTTCTTCCTTGTCTGTTTGAATCTCGGGGCCTTCTCTGAAGGTCTGTTTCCATCACTGTGCTAGGGATAGGATTGCATGTATCCTGTCTCCCACCCTGCATTTTTTTAGGTGTTTGTCATTATCTCTGAGAAAGCTATGTGTCTGAGAGTTTCTGTCAGTCTTGTTCCTTGGAGAGCTGAGAAGGAATGCGATTGAGGATTATGAAATCTGACACAGGAGGGCATTCTTGCTTATTTATATTGTATTCTCATACCTTGTGCATTCATTATTGGTAAATAACTTTATTGTGCCATTCTTGGTGCATGCCCAAACGGGAGTGAACACTGAAGCAATCTCTAGAGATTGCCGAACCTCCTCGCCTTTGAAGAAAAGGAGCCTAATGGTCTCTTTATTCATGCATATGCCTCTAGGCATTGCGCAATACAAGGGAATTCCTCCCCCAAACCTTCCACTTCAAATTCTTTTATTTGCAAGGCACAGCTATGTGCCTTCTGTTAAATTACTATCAGCAGTCTACTCTATGCTTTGGTGTAGATCTATCTTGTTCCAGGTATCACTCACCCTTCTTTTCTCCAAGTTCCCAGCCTTTTCTTTTTGTTGTTTCTCTTAGCTGCCCTTCTATGCACCTTCTGTAACTCCATCATGTCTTTCTTGAGATATGTGCACCATTCCAGGAATGCTCTTCTCTTCCTTTTCTAAGGCTGTTCACAAGCTTTTCAGGCTGTAAACATCACTATCAAGCTCCTGTTTAAGAAAATATCTTTCCGTTTCCATACTGGCTTTTTCTTATCCATGCAACTGAACACTTCAGTGAGGTCCTTCTCGCTTTCTGCTTTAAGGCAATTACCTTCTAACTTGTGACATCAGTGTTGATCCCTACTAACTAGCAACTATTATGATGCTTTTGCCACTCTGCTAACTCATGTAACTTTTGTCTTTGGAGCCACTTTCTAGATACTGTTATTTTGCTGTAATAGGTAGATTTTATCTTCACTTCCAGAAAGTTTCACAAATTCTTCTGCAATGTCTTCTACTTTTTCTGTTGATTGTTTGCTGTCACAGCCATCCCTCTTTTTTCTGTCCCGTGTGTTTCAATAACAAACAATATTCTGGCACCTTCCCAAACAGCCACTTGAATGGATTGAAAAGGTACTAATCACCTTCTCTAGAAAACCTGATAGGGCATGGTCCTGCCTCTTGCCTCTGAAAAGCCAGGCACGCACAGTGCTTGTACACAGTGATGCACGGCTTAGATGGAACTGTAGATTGTTTCCAGGAATAGTAGTATGACAGGGCACAGACACATTTCATTTGATCTTAAACTTTTTGGAACCTGTGCTTAATTCCAAGGAGATGGATTCTACCCTGTACTCCCTCCTTACTTACCTTGTCTTCTTGCCTCTTCATCTTCCTTCACTACTTAGAGGGGTTTTTTTAGCTCACTGACAGAAAATAGTGTTTCTTTACTACCTGTATTTACAGAAAGCAGGTAAAGGCCAGCTGTTTGTTCCTCTTTGTGTATTAGTTCTAAAGTAACCTATTTAGGGTTTTTCAGTGGCGTTTCTATGCAAGTCTGTAATATGAATAGGCCACGTTTTAGACTTAGGTGGAAAACACATCTTAATCATGAATGTTTTTTCCTTTCTCTAGATGAATTCCTTCCTCTGCTTCTTCTTGTTTGCTGTGTTAATTGGTCAAAAAGAACTCTTTGCTGCATTTGGTTTCTATGACACCCAGCCTACCCTGATAGGCTTGATGATTATTTTCCAGTTCATTTTTTCACCTTACAATGAGGTAAATTGTTTTCAAGACACAGATGCTGAAGTATCATCCTATTTAAATAATTATTTTACTTTGACTGGGGGGGGGGGAAGTTTGAAGTTTCTAGGGGCTCTATCTGGTATCTCATTTTAATAAGTAGGCTTAGTGCTCCATGTTCGGTAAGACTCCCAGTTTCAGGTGTGGCCTGGATAAACCTTAGTGAGATCATTCTACAGCCACAGTGATGTGTGGGATGTGGGAAGGTAGATACAGTAGTATTTACTGATACTGTAAGGAACTTGCAGATAGCTGAATTTTAAAATAATTTTTAATGTATTTCTCTCCACAGGTTCTCTCATTTTGTTTGACTGTATTAAGCCGACGATTTGAGTTTCAAGCAGATGCATTTGCCAAGGAACTTGGGAAAGCTAAAGACCTATATTCTGCTTTGATCAAGCTAAACAAAGATAATTTAGGATTCCCTGTTTCTGACTGGATCTTTTCAATGTGGCATTACTCCCATCCGCCCCTTTTAGAAAGACTTCAGGCCTTGAAAGATGCAAAGCAAGAGTGACAGGAATCATTGTTGGTTCAGAGACAGTGCTTCCATCTCAGAAGCAAAGTTCAGAGCTGCTTTTTAATTTCTTTTTAAAAATGGATAATGCCAATTAAGTGCAATGTTAACAGCACCACAGATCTGAGACTCCTGAAACAGGTATTAAATTATAAATGACTTTTTTTAACAAAAACAAAACTGTGGAACTTAATTTAGAAAAAGTACTGGGTGAAGACCTTCCTCACACACACACTGGCTTTTATCTCCGTATCATAGTATAGACTTGTAAAGGGAGGAAAACAAAAGTATAGACTTCAAAGCACCTGTTTCTTCAGTTTGTGTATGCCTTGAACATTGCTTTTGATCCTTTTCCCGTTCTCAGTGTTCTTTGAACCTTCCCAGTCTCAACCCTCTTCACAATGAAGAGGGTTTGAGTGACTGGGTGTCTTGTATAATAATACTTGTAGTCGCCAGTCACTGTTCTGTGTTTTAAAAAGCTGAATGCAAGTACAGGCCTTTCTCCTGGATTCATGTCTGTCGTAATTGAAAATGCTACTTAATAAAACCTCCTTTCTCTGAAGTGTGGGAAGAAGGATGAATTACAGCTGAGGAAATGTACCATGGCTTCCTTGAAAATGAACACTAGTTGGTATTTAGTAGCATTATAGTGGAATTAGGCTCCTCCTTTTCTCCACTGTGCTGCTGGGGGTGTGGAAGGATTTTATGGAGAATCAGAACAGGACCCACATGTTAAGAGAAAGTTGCTAATTCTCTCTTCTCCCTTTTGCCTGTGAGGAGAATGGTTAACAGCTTTTCCACACCTCAGTTCCTCCATTTCTGTTGTCCTTTGCCTAAATTTTTTGAGTATATAGAAGTGTCCAGTTGTTCAGACAGTGTATCAGAGCCGAACTTTCTGAGGGGGTTTGTCCTCCGATCCATGGAGGGTTTTCCATTAATATGAATCCAGCTGAAATAGCAGTGCTGGAATACTTAGAAAATATTCCTCATCGTTGTTCTGATATAAACAGCCCAAGACACAGTTTGTTCATATAGGTTAGTGAAGGACAAAGTGAATAATTGCGGAAATGGCTTCTGCATTGATTATCTCAGATTTTTCTGATGAAAAGTGGAATTAAATTTACTTTTGTTCAAATAAAGATAAAAGTTAAATATATGTTCGTATGTGCCATACAAATGTTTTGGACCAGACAATGCACATACTTCATATATAAATCAGATTTTATATCTGTGGTAAATTAAAAAGTTCTGCTGAGCTCTGTACAAAGGGAGAAGAAGTCGAAGCAAATTCTCATTGTTTCAAATGTCAGGGTATTCTCAGAGACTTTACTGTTAGCTTAAATTTGCTTTTCTGATCGTAGGGAAAAATGCCTTATAAGATGATGGGCATGATGATGTCTCAGGTGCAACAAGATACCAGATGTTGCTGGAAGCCCTTTGTATGCCTTATTCTAATTGTGTTTATACCCTAGCAAATATGAAGCTAAACTATAGATATGGACTTAGGAGACAGTTTCACAAATATGGGGAGCCTATATTTGTCATGTTAACTGCATTTAATAAATGGCCCTTAAAAGGATTAAATTGAATCTGTCAATTCAGAAGAGTAAATAAATGTGTCACGTTTTGAGTTTGAGATGTTGGTTGGTGTAAACCTATGGAAAACAGGTTAAATGTGCTCTGAGAAAACCGTTTGTCTCACCCACTAGGTAAAACTTCAAAATTAATTTTGTGGCTATTTCGGATATTTGGCTAAACACAAACAAAAGGAGAGTAAAGTAGGATAATGAAGGAAATGCCAGTTCCTATGGAAGCATGAAATACTTGAAATATGTAGGCTTACAGGCAAAGATAGTGTTATGGCAGTTGCCTGTTGCTTCCTTTTCTTCCCTGTCACTGTTGGAGTTGATCTCTGCAGTTCTCCCAGCTGGATTTCGTCATCTAACTCCTCTGAACAAGGGTTCAGAGTTGGTTTCAGTCTGCTCCAGTCGCTTCTCAGCACTGCCATTGTTTGTCAGCGTGTGCTGTTGACCTTCTGCCTGTCCACATACTGCTATGCAGACATCCGCAATGCATCAGCTACACATTGCAGACCTTCTGGAGCCTCTAGTTTGTTCCTGTGTTCCTGAGAATGGTCGAAATCACACCTAAATCTTTCTGTGCAGCTGCTGCCTTCCCACGTATCTAAATCCTACAGTGTCTACACAGCCCCATGACCAGCCAGTACAAACCAGCTTGATGACAAGGTATGTCTACTAGGATCAGCCGCATGTCCTTTCTGATTAATGACCAGTTTTGAGGAGAGGCAAGAAAATTAGCAAGAGTGGGCTTTTGTTTTCTGTTACCTTTAGCTAATGATGTTCAAATATTCAAGGCGAGGGAACCCAGAGCAGAACATCTCTGGCAGTACACTCCACACAGGCATTCATGGGGATGGTGGGCACTGATCAGCAGTGTTCTGCCCAAAGGCTGATAGCTCCAGCTTCCCGTTCCCTGCCTCACCAGCTTTTTCTGGTGGTGTAAGCAGAAGCTTGAGAGAGGACATGGCAAGGAGAAGTCCAGCCCAGACCTTGGAAGGAGACAGGACGACTAAAATTGGAATACTTTATGGAAATAGGCACAAACATCTCCCTTTCGGCAGTCTTGGCACACTTCAAGGGGCTCCATGAGTTGTGCTGTGGACATACGTATGTCCACACAGGACTGCTATGGCGACAGGGCTTCTCACTTCTCTTGGTCGCCAACAGGTCCTGCCGCTTTGTATCTGGATCGGATGTGTAGGCAGGGAAACTGTGGAAGAGATGCATGCATAGGTAAATTTCTCTGATCGTATGAAAATGAACTGATGTGCGTTGTTTCACCTTGCTACAGTGATCTAATGGAGGCACTTGGGAGGCTTGCGGGACACAGATCTGATGACGAGCTCTGCGAGGCCAGGCAAGTAACTGGGGGCTCCCCTGGAATGTGCCTGAGATAAAAATAATAATCTGTGAACTCAAGGCAACCGTTATGTCTGTAGGAACAGCAAGGGCTACAGCAGGCAGGCAGTGCCGGCAGTGAGACTGAGACATGGTTCTCGTGGCCTCCATCTTTGGGCGTCCTGCCCCGATCCCGGGAGACGCGGGTTTGAGGTGGTCTCGCAGCCGGTGTTCCGCTTCTGCTTCTTCGCCGGCTGAGCCGCTCTTCAGCGGGCGATCTCCTTCCTCCTGCCGGGCTGGAGTTCCCCTTGCTGCAACCCGGGACCGCGGGCCGTTGCCCCGTGTGCGCGCACGGCCGGGGACAGCGGCAGCGCCACCGGCCCTGCGAGCGGAGGCGGCCCGGACCCGCCTGCGCACGCGCGGCTGCGGCCGGCACGAGCGCCCCAGTGCGCGCGCGCCGCGGCCCGGAGGTGACGTCCGGAGGCGGTGCCGGCAGCCTGCTCGCGGCCTCCTTTGTGCGGGGCGGCGCGGCGCGGCCGGGGCGATGCTGTCGGGGGGGAAGAAGGCCGCGGAGGCGGCGGCGGGCGGCGAGGGCGGGCCTGAGGCGCCGGTGCCTCCGCCGGCCGCCGCGGGGGCCCTGGGCTCCTCTGCCGAGAGCGGCGGTGCTGCGGAGCGTACTCCCCGCAAGAAGGAGCCGCCGCGGGCCTCGCCCCCGGGCGGTCTGTCCGAGCCGCCGGCCGCCGGTGCCGCCCCTGCGCCCGGCGCCGAAACCACTGGCATCGCCGAGACCCCCGAGGGTCGCAGGACCAGCCGCCGCAAGCGGGCCAAAGTAGGTGTGGGGGGGCTCGGGCGACGGGCCCGGCCCCGCCGGACCCCGCTGGCCTGGAGTCGCGGCCGGAGTGGGGGGGGGTCCGGCGGGCGCCGCGGCCCCGGGCGGGACGTGCTCCGGCCGTGGGGCTGCCGGGCCCCGCCCCTGCTCGGGGCAGCTGGCGCCGCCCGGGCGGCCCCCTGGGAAGGGGCCGGTGGGGCGGGCGGCAGGCCGGGCGCCCCCGGGACCGCGCTCTGCCTGGGGGGCGCGGGGCTGAGCAGGTTCCCCGGCCTGGTCGGGCTTTACCGGGCGGCGCTGGTGTGTGGGGAGCGGGTGCTGCCCCGGGGAGGCGAGTCCTCCGGCGGGATAACATGCAGACGTGCAGGAAGCTAATGCGGATTAAGGTCTCCTATTGTTACAGCTCACCTTCATAAGGTCTGGGAAGAACTCCTGCACTCTCACAAAGGAGAGCAGTCTGCAACAGTCCTCGGAACTTTGTAGGGCTTCCTGGTCAGATACCGAGCAGTACAAAAAAAAAAACAACCAGACTAGCGTTGCACCCGAGTTCTTATGATCTTACATTTTCATGAGCGCATTCATGTTGTTACTAGAGGTATGTGGATGCAGCTTCTCTTGAGGCTTATGTGTATGGAGTGATGCTGGTATTGCAAGGTTATAAAGGTGATGGCTTCACTCAGTCCACTGTTCTTCAGCTCCCCTCAGTTGGTGTTGGAGAGTTGAGCTAATGCTGTGTTAAGGGTGAGATTTAGCAATGAAATCTAAAGGCCATAAACAGCTGCCAGTAATTTGGGCCTGTGGTATGTAATTCTCATATGTTATTCTCAACATGTCTGAACATTAGCTTTTTTTTGTGAAACTTTTTCTTGGAAACCTTGTTGCAGAAGACTTTGAACGTCTTGGTTGTGCCTGGAGCTGGGTGAGTTTGATATGGAAGCTGAAATTACTTTTAGGAACTCTGTTGTACTGTAGCTGTGGCATTGAATGCCTTGCTCTTCAGAGCTCTTGCCTCACGTCATAGCTGGACCGGTCCTTTGCATATAGGAACTGTTGGGTAGGTCAGTCTGGTGCATCTTTTAAACTGAAAGAGGGTAGATGTAGATTGGACATAAGGAAGAAATTTTTTATGATGAGGGTGGTGAGGCACTGGAACAGGTTGCCCAGAGAAGTTGTGGGTGCCCCATCATTGGAAGTGTTCAAGGCCAGGTTGGATGGGGCTTTGAGCAACCTGGTCTAGTGGAAGGTGTCCCTGCCTATGGAAGGGGAGTTGGACCAGATGATCTTTAAAGGTCCCTTCCAACCCAAACCGTTCTGTGATTCTGTGATCTTCAGAGGCAGCATACCTGGGTTTTACTTGCTTTATAGTGGTCTATTAACAAGTAGAAATTAGTGCACTATCTGTGGGTTGTATTTTGGTGATGTTTCTCTGCATTGATAATGCCCGTTTGCTAAGGGTGTTAATCTCTTTTAACACAGTATATCCCCATGATCACTCCCGGCTAGCACAAGGTCGCCTTACTGTGAATGTTTGTGGTGTGAACTCAGTTGGGGAGGGTATCCAGGTTAAAAATAAACCTAGGGAAAAGCTTAGTTTTTTATTGGACTTGATTGTTCTCTGAAAGTTGTGCGAGCTCAAGGAGGATGGGAGACTTCAGAGGGTCTTATGGCAGAACTGGTTTGTGTTAGTTTCAAATACCTGTGATACTATACTTATGATGCTGTGGGTTCATTGTAACTTGCTTCAGAGTGGGAGTTCACAAAAGATCCTGGTGGTGCAACATTTGCTCAACAGTGTGAAACACAGAATGTGCTGGACAGGATAGAATGTAAATATTTGAAAGATAGCAGATGGTGGTGTGTGTTAGTGTTTTACTGAATTTAGGCTTTCCTATACATGGGCTTCCCAATGCTACTTTGAAACGTGCCCATTGTTGCCCTTTCTTAATGACTGAACTTCGAATGTGAAAGATTTGTCATTCTTTTGATGAGAAATGCAGAGTTGCTTTTGTCATCTCATGGTAGAAGCTGACCTGTAGGCTGTTGGAGGTACACTGCTGCTTTCTTTTTATTTTTCCTATGGCTGCATATTGTGAGAAGTGCTTTTTTTCCTTTCCCATAGGTAGGGACATTCAATAGCAATTGGAATTCTTACTTTGGAAGAAAGCTTGGTTTATTAAACAGTATGAGATGCATCCCTTCTAAGTTATTTCTTGGGGTTTCCGTGTTACTTTAAGTTGGAGCGAGTCTTTTTAGCTGATATTATTTATTTTTACTGGAGAACAGAACAAAACACACATGGCAATGAAGATTTTTTTGGGTCTTATGTTGAGCCACTAGTGTGACCATACTGGAGAGGCGGCAAATGTGATCCTCTGTACCAGGGCAAGATTTCCAGTAAACAGGAGACTATCTGTGCAAGATACGTCTCTGTACAGGACACGGTTGGGATTTCCTCAGGAAATCTTGTGTACAGTTCTGGTCACCCATGTTTGACAGATAAATTCAAGTTGCAGCATATGGATTGGACACAGAGGCAATTTGTTGTCCCTGAGTTTGGTAGGGAGGTGAAGGAAGGGAAGAAAACTAGAGAGGTTAAATGATGATATAACAAATACACATAAACTGGACTCAGTATGAGTAGAAAGTTCCTACTATTGGACAGTTGGGTGCTGAAGACATTTTTTTTTAGTGGAGGTAAAAACACGTGAAACTTGTTAAGCTGTTGAAGATATTATAACGTGGTAGCTGTAATAAGACTCTGGACAAGGTAACTCAGGCCTTTTCTTTGAGCTGTAAGCAATTTTGTTGCTTGCAATGTTCGTTTTAGTAGTGAGACTTACAGACATCTTCAATGTGTTTATACTCTTGTGCTTTTTACAGGTGGAGTATAGAGAGATGGATGAGAGTCTTGCAAATCTGTCAGAAGATGAGTATTACTCTGAAGAAGAGAGAAATGCTAAAGCTGAGAAAGAGAAAAAACTACCACTACCACCTCCACCAGCTCCTGCAGAAGAAGAGAATGAAAGCGAGCCGGAGGAGCCATCTGGTGAGTAAAGAGAGACCTTCTCCTCTGACACTACTTACCTGTTTTATTGCCAGAAGTTAAGCGGGGTCAGGTGCAGCATCATGAATCCTGTGTCTGGTTTTGATCTGATTTTGAATGATTGCTCTACAGTGTTTTCTTTGCTGGCCCCATATGTGGAAGGAGGGGAAAAATGCAGAAGAGCAGCCTGATAAAACATGGGAATATGCATGATCTAATTCCAAACTAAGCCAAACTTCTCATGCTAGATTCTCTTGATCCTTATTGACTTGTCTTTGGAAGCTTATTGATCAGGATAGACTCTTTGGCACTTAGCTGCCACACCTGCTCGTGTACCAACATTCACTTATTCCTCTGAGAGAAAAGAGGTTAGATTTGCTGGGGGGATTGCTATGCAGGAGAAGAGATTTAATATACAGTGATTCCTGTGGCTTTAAACTATGACTGTGATCTTAAGTTCTGGTTGGATAGTGTTTGCTTAAACTTCAGTGCTTTCCTCATTACCTTTGACAGAGTTGTACAGCTTCAGTTTACATGGAAAGTTTTTTGGTCAGTCTTGTTCAGGAAGCAGCTTTTGAAATTTATGGTATTAGCAGTACCCTATCCATTCTTTACCTCTGTTGTGTTTACAGCTACCACCATTAGTTAGGTCTGATGTTGGTGTATCACTCTACTATCTACAAAATCATGCTTTTGCAAAGTTTAGCTGTCGGAGAGATTTCATGAGATGATGTGTGTGCTAGTTGGTTTTAGACAATAGCTGAAATCTAGTGGTTGAACTTTTGCTGGTTCATCACTGATGTGAATAACTGTTAGTCTTCAGTTTTACTGCTCTTAACTGGCTTCTTTTTGGCTGGCAGGTTTGAGAATGTAGACAATAGGACTGATGTCAGTTTGGGGATACTTACCTTTGGTTTCAGAAAATATATTAAAAGCCACCGTTGTGTTTTATCTCTTAGGATTTGCCCCCATAATCCCTCCTCAGTTGTGGCTGTTGGCTCCTGGCTTGATACAGGAATAATATAGCTCATACGCTTGACTGAAATATTTGCAATGATAAAAATCCTCCATGCCCCTAGTTGTAGTTGATCTATGAAAAATGGAATTTTAATAGGTGTAGTTAAGCAAGTATCTTAAGTTTACTATTTAATTTAGCTTAGACTTTGGGTTTAATCCTTGAGACCCCATATCAATACACTTTTGATATTTCTCTGATACCATTTTGTGCCTCTAAGAATGATTATTGAAATCAGTTTGAGGCATAATCAGTGAAGTACAGTGTTTTATCCCATGAAGGAAGAAATGTAGAAGATAGGCAGTGATAGACTCGTGCTATTTTATACACACAAGAGTCGGTTAAGCAGATACTCTGCAAGCATTATATTTAGTCATCTAAATGCAACCAATTTTAAGACAGGCTATATCTAGCTGCCTAGAAGTAAGTGGATTTCAGGTCATCATATCCTTTCTCCATTCCTAGAAATCCTGTGATATGCATGAAGCAGTGATGTAGGAAGATGACAGATTTTCAGTTGTCACTCCATAGCTAGTCTTGCTGTATTTTTAAAGGCTTCTGAAACTATATACATTGGTGGATCTCTCTATCTTTGTCTTTATTAATGCAGACGTCAAGAGCGTCAGGTCATCTTATGCTGGCTGTTAAAGCGCATTGAAACTTCTAATTCAAACAATCGTTAGCAGGAAGAGGCATGGAGTCTGCTGTGTATAGCAGCAGTGTTTATACTTGAGGTTTTCTCTCTATGTCACTTCTTTGAAGCAAAAATATAAGTGTTCAATAAGAAATATTAAATGGGACAGTAATAGTAGAGCAGGATTGCACATTAAAAATTTAACAAAATACAAAAAGTTAGCTTGTGTATTACTGTTAATTTATTCTCATTGCAGACCTTAATAATTTCCTTTGTATGTTTAAAGCCTGCAAAAAAACCCCATAGGTAACGCAGTAGAGGTGTAAAGCTGTGATGTTACAGGTTATGACCTTTAGTGTTGAAAAGCCTAATTGTGCAAACTTAAAAATCTAATAGTGACAGTAGCTGGTATTTCATTAGTCTGTCCTTACAGACAGTTTACAGTAGAAGGAGGTCATTAAGTTTCACACTTTAGGTGACAGCGAAATGCTGGTCTTATTTGGGGTGGGTTCCATTAATGTGTTCAGCTGAGGGGAATTCCGGATGTTTTGGCTATGCAGATTGTAATAGTCTGGATTTGCAAGATTTACTGCATGTTATTGCAGAGCAGTTTTAAAAGGCATAACAGTATTTCATGATTAAGATAATTTCCCTAAAGTATCCCTCCTCTTTTTTACTTGAGAAATATTGTCTGATAGCAAAAAGCTTCCAAACTCAGTGCTGAATGACATTTGTGTTCTTGTTTGCCAATATCCCTTTTGAAATTAAGGAGCTTGCTTCTTTCATTTTTCTCCTCTAAGGATCTTTTTTGTTTGCCCTCACCAAACTGGGTTTTCGGTTTTATAGCCTGAAGATTTTCTTTACCAGCTCCTGTCTTTTTAGTTTTGTCAGTATTCTTACTTTGTGGTAATCTTAGGTTTCTAGCTGCTGTTTTCCAAGGAAGTGTGAGACTGCATATGATCCAGACTAACGTCAAGTGAATAGTCAAACTTAGTGGTGCTCTGTCTCTGTCTTTCATCTGACTTGTCAGTTTTCCTAATTAAATTTAGTACTCGGTGGTAATCTTGTGCGGCTATTCTTTATTTTAAGACAGTAGATGATTGTATGAAGTGGAGCCCTTTGTAGACCTTCTTCCTTATTGCTCTTCAGCTCATGGTGCGTTATTCTGTTGCTTTGAGACTTTCAGCGGATTCTGCTCTTGCACATGTTGTATTCAGCTGCAATAATTTTACGTTAACATGGATCAGCAGTTTGCTTGCTGCTTTGTTCCTTTGCAGCTGGAACATGACTTTCTTATGGGGAAGGAGAGGGAATCTGCACTAGCAGGCCTTGTTTCCACACTTCTGTACTCAGTCTGGATAGCGTTTAGAATTGTGTCCAAGCAAGCAGTAATAGTGATGCTTTTCTTTGATCTAATATTGAAAATGGTTTAGCTGTTATTAACAGAAGAGGAAAATACTGATTTCTTTTTGTAAGTAAACTGAGAGCAATTTTGTCCCCTCTACTCATTGTCAGTGCCTAATTCAGGGATAATAAATGCCACAGGCTGGTGTCAGCATTTTTTCAATTTCTTAACTTACGGAAGGCACAAGTGTAACTTTGCCTGCAAATTAATGGCCTATGCTGGAGTGTAAATATTAATGTTTGAGTTGTGTTAGTCTCTCCCAGGATGGAATCAGGTCTTGTAATGTTCCCAGCAAAATAAAGTACTTACAGTGTAGGTGAAGTGAGGAATTTTCTCTTGCTGTTGCAGACATATTAGTTCAAAGAATCCCGACTTTGGGACTTCTGAGGCCTGTCAAAATATAATTATTTCTCACAGTCTTTCTTGTGAGTTTCTGAACTTCCCTGCTGGTAGACTGATTATATAAAAGTACTGACTATTGATCCTTTCCTGTAGCCGAATGAAAATGTCTGTCTTGTTTCAGTTCCTGTTTTTTCTTAGCTGTAGATGTGTAATGTTAAACATTGCAGATGTTAATCCAGGTTATCGAAGTATGAAAACATTTGGTTCACTTTCGGTGCCTTGCTTTAGGTGTTAAATTTGTAGTTCAGATGAAATTCTTTTAAGTTAGTGTGTGCCCTAAGAGCCTCAAATTACATTCTGGCAAAATTGTGCGCCCAATCCCAAACTCTAAAGAGTAACCTTAACAACTGTGTGTTCAGCCTCAGGTTAGGCCTTACTTTTACGTGTTTGGAGATGACACCTTGAGCAGTTGTGCTCTAGGCAGTGACTGTTCCATTTGCTACCTTGACCTCAGCAGTTTGTTTCAGTGGGGGTTTGTTTGGACTTTAGAAAATACCCAGTTTGCTGACTATTGAAGCACTTGGTTGAAGGAACCTTGGTACAGGAGCAGCTAGCCGAACAGCGCTCGGCCGTCTCTGTAGAGTTCCACGGCTTCCTGCTCTCTGGAGGTGACAAGACTTCAGGCAAACATCTGACTGTGGAAGAATATCACTTAGAAGCTAAACTCGGAGCTAGCGTCTCCTGTGAAGATTAGCAGTGTGTGAGGTGACCTATATTAGCTTTGTTCCTGCAGACATCACAGCTGTATTCATCTCTGTTCTAGACATGCTGTGTTCCTGGTTGTGTTGTAGTCCTGTCAAGGCTGCTATTTAGGACTTACATGCAGGCTAAGGTAATTTTGAGACTTCTTCAGATCTTTCAGATGAGTGCTTTGCCTTTCCTCATGTTTCCAGCCCTGGATATGTTGAAAGACCGATGTCTTTCAGTGCTGGGTATTGATCACATTACTGATCAATGGTATTGACATGTACTTGGCTTCAAAGGTGGTCTTAGTGTGTTAGAACATTGTTGGTGTATCAGGGGCGCTGAAGCCAAAATAAGTGGTCCAAGCCTTTCAAAAAAAGTTCCGTCATCAAGCTTCAAGGAAGGGTTTATGGCAAAAAAAAGAATAGGCTCTCTTGAAAGTAAGAGGCTTTTCAGAATGGTTCAAACTATCCCCTTGCATATGGGGAGACTCGGGAGTACCAAGGGCAAGATTATCAAATTCTTATGGTTTGAGATCCATAGAATCTGATGGTATCCATCCACCAGATCTTGGCAGTAAGAAACGTAATCTTATTATTCAAATCCTAGCCATTAATGAAGTTGATCATAAGTATTTAGCCACCAGGAATGCTACATATTGTGTACTTCTTTATTTCCCATAAAGTCTGATGTAAAGCGTTCCAGCAACATGGATAACACTTTAGAAGACCACAGAGTTTGGTGGCCTGAACCTAGGTTCCAGAAGATGGGATTCTCAGAAAATGGGTTTAGTTAGTTGGTGAAATTTAATACCTAAAACGCCAACTGCCGGGCCTTTATGTCCAGTATGGTTTAACTTATGGAGTAAGGTCCCTGAGTTCTCCTCTTTCCTTCCACAGGGCAAGCAGGAGGACTTCAAGACGACAATTCTGGAGGGTATGGAGACGGCCAAGCATCAGGTGAGGGTGGCGTTTGATGCTTGCCACTTAGTAGCAAGAGCCGCCAAGTTAGGGATTGATGCTTGCAAGTGCGCATGGGTGTGGTTGTCCAGAACTTAGCAAGAGATACAGGAGTTGTTTACCCACCTGTTAAAAAAGTGAGGGGTATTTTCAAACTTCAGTTGAGGTCTGTACCAACTGTGGAAAAGGACGCTAACCTATGTTGAAATGCCTCAGGCCGATCTCTCATTCCCTCCACTCCTCTCCATGTTCAGAGGAGTCCAAACGTGCAAAAAGATATTTCTTACCTAGCCAGTTTCTACCACCTAGAATGACACAGAAAGCCCTGGGCTTCAGCACAGTAGACCTTTTTTCTAATTTGCTGAAGAAACATAGCGTGGAGTACCTTTTTGCTCCTTTATTTTTGTTTTTTCTTTTGAAAGGGTTTGTATTTGAGCTGTGTGCCAGTGGTTAGCCCAGGAGATTTATATGTTGTGGAGATTCATAGTCTGCTTCTCAGTGGACTGGATTGTGAATTGCATTTGCCATTTGATCTAAGTACTGATGCTAGCAGTATGCACTTATTGCTTAATTCCCAGAATTGGTGTCTTTACTCTTAAGTACTTAGAGTGCTACTGAAAATCTTCGTCCAACTCTGCAACTTTCGCTCTCACTTGACGATTGAGGATTAGGGTTTTAAGCAAAGGAGTCGAAGGCTCCAGAACCTATTCTGTACCTCCAAGTTGCTCTTTTTGAAGCAAATAAAACTTCAAGATATTCATCTGAGAGTGGATCCTTGCTGTTTTAAGTAAAGGAGTCTAGTTATGTTTTGGATCTTACCACTTCCACAGAATTTCTGACTATGATAGATTGTGCGCTTAAGGATGCATTGCCTATTTCATTTTTAGGCAGGCATTGGCTGTTTGGAAATTCTGCATATTTTGCGTTTTACATATAAGCTGAGGGTGTGCTTTAGCAATTGTCTGATTCAGCAGCCAAATAACTTTCCTTCAGAGTGTTTTTCATCTGCAGATGTTTCAGTAAGTCTTTAAATGAGCAGCATACCTCAAGATTCCTTCTGTGGGGAAGAAGACAGAACTTCAGCACATTAGTTGCTGATGCTGAATGTCAGGAATTGGCAAGTGTGTGCGCGAATGTGTGTGGAGATGAGAATCCAGTCTAGGCAGACCCATTCCTACAGTCATTAAAGAGTTGCCTGCCCCAAGGAAAGCGTGTATAGTTCTGAACTGGTACTCCCTTTAATGTGCTGCTTTCATGAAACACAAGCAATAAGGATGTGGGATGGGGGGGATTTAATCAGCCTGAAATTGATTTAACTTTGAGCTGTGTAGTTGCAGGAGTAAATTTAAGGACATTTAGTTCTTATAAGATCTTCCGGTGGTTGGGCCAAATAAAATGATATCTTTGCTAATAATAGCTAGGCTTTTTCTAAATCCTGGTGTCAAACCTGTTGTGGGGTTTTGGTTTTTTTTTTTGTTTGGGTTTTTTTTTTTCCCTCTTAAATACCAGTACTCATCCGGAGCTATTTTGATATTTTAGTTTTAAAGTTTGGGTATTTCCACAAAAGACATGTGGCCTTAAAAAAACCAACAACAAAAAACCCCCACCTTGGAGTTCTTTCCGAGGCTGTTAGGAGCACCAGTTTCTCTGGCTTTCAATTTGAAGAAATAAATCGCAAAGCTTTTCAAGAAACTGGCGAGTTGCCTTAAATCCACGTGTCTGAGAGTTTCCTGGTAGTTGATCGCTGCATGGCAGTCAACGCTTTTTAGCAAATATCTGGAGAAGGCACACTCATTTTTAGCATAAGCCTGTAAGAGGGAGTCAGGTTCAGCATTTCAAATCTTTGTTTAATTGGCCATTCTCTGAAAATTGTGCTGCTGAGCTTTTTGCTAACACTTGATGATCTAGAACCTTAATTAAGCTTTGTTAACATTAATAAAGTATCAGAGAATTGGTAACTTTGGTTTGATTTATATGCACAGTTTTACAGAGTTCATAGTTTAGCATATACATTCATATGTAGATGTTTGCACAGTTGGTCCATTGTTAGACTGAAGGACAACAAAAGGGCTGGAGGATATTTATTACTGGAGAAGCTGACGTTCTAGCAGAGCTAAGGGTTTCTATTCCATAGCTGAATATTACTGTCAAGAAGCATTGTGGGTGTGTCAACTTTTACTATTGCTAATTTCAATTTACTTTCTTGCAGTGCTCTGTAACCTCTGTTACTAATTTCCTCTTGTAAAATTCCTGTAAATGATTTTAGACAGTTTTCTTTACCTTGAGTCATCACACAGTTAGATCTTCTAATCTTTGCTTGTGAATTAATTTTTTTAGCTTCACAACCGTTTCCTTGCTTAAATTTTTTTCTTCGCCTTTGGGATGTAAACATGCTTGGAAGTTAAAGGTGTGTGTGGTAGCACCAGAATTGAAAGAAGAGAATTCCTCTCCCCAGTACAGTGACATGTGTACCTCTGCACATGAACTTCAAACTTTCAAACAGTTGTCTTGGTTAGTGTAACGCACTGCAAGCTTATATTTTCTTTGATATTTATTATAATCTTTTGAACAATTCCAGTTTCAGCAAATGATCTTAATCTTACTGCGTTACTTGTGGTTTTTTCCCCCTTGGGATGTATTGGCTTATATCTGTCCAGATTGAATGTCCTCTCCTCTGTCTGTCCTGATCTTAAGTCACTTCCTAGGACATATGAGATTTATATTGTTCTTGCTGTATTTCACATCTCAGTATTTCATTTTGCTCGCTGTGCCTGCAAGATTTGCTTTCTGCACTCTACTTGCGCTGTAGCACTTTATGCAGCTGTGTCTTGGTTTGTTACTTTATATATAGTATAACATTCAAATGAGCTTGAGGAATGTAGGGTAAATAACTGTATTATTACTTCATTGCCAGTGTTTGAATTGATAGAACTACAGGTGCCTTTATGAATGAAGTCTTTCCATAGAGAAAATGTCTCCTGTATATTTTCAACATTAGTCTTGTACATGTGGAGCATTTAAAAGGAAAAGTCAGAAATCTGTGGTTGTTGATTGTAGGCAGCACTTGGGGAGGGGACACAGGAAAAGCATAAGTAGGATTGTATTTCATTGCACTGCCTGTTGTGAATATATAAAATACGCAAAAAGAGAGGTTAAGATGGGTTCCTCTAGCTTGAGGAGTTCAGTGCAAATGAAACCTTGAAAAGCAGGTGAGAGGGGACTGTAGGCATTGTGCTTGTATCTTATAGATCTTTTGGCTTTGAACGGGTTCCAAAATGTTTTTCCTATTCTGGTAGAAACTGGAAACCACACAAATGAAGGACGGCATCTAAAGCAGTTATGTTTTATTGATATTATATATATGTTATATATAATATATATAGTATTATATATTATATTGATCTGTGCTCCTGCCCTCCTTATTTTTCAGGGTTTTTTTGGTTTGGTTTGGTTTTTTCCCCCTGTAGTATAGCTTTTTCATTAACCCTACATGATACCTGTAATTCAAAGAACTGTTGACTTGGGACCCTGCATGTCTTGCAGAAGTAAATAAAAGGACTAAATGAAAGTATGACATGAAATTGGCCACCATATCATCTCATGGCTAGATGCACTGGCTAGGAAGGGTGTGTAAAAATACTTATTTAGCAGTTCCTTTTGCAGTGCCTGTAGACAACATGTCTTTTTATTGTAGGTGTGGAGGGTGCAGCTTTCCAGAGTAGACTTCCACATGACCGTATGACATCTCAAGAAGCTGCCTGCTTCCCTGATATAATCAGTGGGCCACAGCAGACTCAGAAGGTGTTTCTGTACATCAGGAACCGCACCGTAAGTTTATTGTAAAAGTATTGATGAAAAAAGGGTAGGACGTTTGTGTATCTTGCAAAGACTTTTCGCAGTTACCATGTCTAACAGTTGGTAGATTTTTTGGTTTTGAGATGGTGGGGTTTCATTCCTGGCATCCTGTCATGCTGTAAGTTGCTAAGGAAGGTGTTATCCAGTTCTTGATTGAGGCAATGCTGTGAGGCAGCATAAAGAATCTGTAGTATATTTACAATATCCAAAACACAGTCGTAACAACCATCAAAACTATATGATTCAGCTAATACAGCTTTTAAAAAGTAAACAAACAGAAAGCTGGTGCAAATGTTCTATTACTTGATCTCAGCTTAAAGAAGTATCTGTAGAATACTTAAAAATAATATTCAGTCAAATACATTGTTGCTTAGAATAAGGCAAACCTCTCAGCTTTTATTTTTTTTACTTTCCTTAGCATTCAGTTGCTGTAATATTGAGACATCAAGCCAGTCATGTGGCTTATTCTCAGAACAGAATAGTTACTGTGCCAGCTTTGATTTCATAAAAGAAATTGTAATGTTGAAATGAAACTCTGCTTCTGAATGTTTGTAGCATTTCTGCCCAATTCAAGACTTCCATGCAACTTAAAATATAGAAAGAAGGGGCAATATTCAAATAATTCATTGGGGAGTTCATTCACTTGAGTTCAGGCAAACATGCCTGAAGTTTAAACCTTAATAAAATTTAAACAGTAGTATTGTGTTTTGCAGATGATACTTTTAAATTGTGACAATGCTTTTAGGTTCCTCAGCACAGAAACAGGGTTCAGGGCTTTCTCGTGTACTTAGAAAAGAGTGTTTTAGAAAACTTAAGTCATGTTAGAAAAATTAACAGTAGGAAAGCAAGAAATATTTTGAAAATTGCTTTGTTACCATAGTTAAGAGAGAAAACACCTTATGCACCGTTCAATTTTTTTCATAGACTTAAGATGATCAAGGCACGTCACAGTGTATTAACCATGGTAGCATCCAATGCTTAATAACTTAAAGAAGTTATTTGAAATTTGTGCATGGTGGACATCTTCATGCTAAGAGCGTGACTTTTGCTATTCCTGTGAAATGTTGCTTTAATTAACCTAAACTGTAACTTTTGGGAAGTCATGAGATGCGTAAAAACAGACCAAGGCAAGCCAAAAAGTTTGAAAAACATTTTGCTCAAAATCTATAGTGAGTAATCCTTTTACAAACACATTAGAAGCAGAAAAGCCTTCCACTGAAATGAATAAATGACTGGGATTTAAAGAAGTGCTTGTAAGGGGTATTTGCAGGGCTGCACTAGAAAAGCTGCATTGCTGGTCTTTGGTCCTTATTCGCTATGGAGGAAACTTAGAGAAGTTCCTAAGCAGGAATCCTTTTCCGAGGAAGACTTGTGAGAGGATCTCCTCCAGTCAGGGTAGCAAAGGTTATAGAACAGCAGATGAAGCAAATGGTAATATAAACCCAGTGCTCAGCAGAGCTCTGGAAGAGCTGTGAAATGCAGTGTGCATCCTCTTACTTATAGCTGGCACAGTACCAAGGGATTTGAAAATACTGAAGAGGGCATGAACACCCAGAGTTCCCGGAGGTTAGAGGAGTGTCCTGGTTTTGGCTGGGATAGAGTTAATTGTCTTCCTAGTAGCTGGTACAGTGCTGTGTTTGGGATTTAGTGTGAGAATAATGTTGATAACACGCTGATGTGTTAGTTGTTGCTAAGTAGCGCTTCTCTTAAGTCAAGGAGTTTTCAGTTTCCCATGCTCTGCTAGCAAGCAGGTGTACAAGAAGCTGGGAGGGAGCATAGCCAGGGCAGCTGACCCCAACTAGCCAAAGGGCTATTCCATACCATGGAACGTCATGCCCAGTATATAAATGGGGGGGAGTTGGCTGGGAGGGGTGGATTGCTGCTCGGGGATCGGTCAGCAGATGATGAGCAATTGTATTGTGCATCACTGTTTGTTTTTTGGGTTTTTTTCTTTTTTTTTTTCTTACCCCCCCTTCTTTTTTTTGCTATATTCCTTTTCATTACTATTATTATATTTCATTATTATTATTGTTAGTACTGTATTTCACTTTAGTTATTAAACTGTTCTTATCTCAACCTACGAGTTTTACCTTTTTTCCCCGATTCTCCTCCCTATCCCAGTGGGAGCAGGGCAGGGAGTGAGGGAGCGGCTGTGTGGTGCTTAGCCGCTGCTGGGGTTAAACCACGACAAGGAGTTAGACTAGTAAGTCTGATATTTCCAATTAGCCTGGTAACAAATGGGGTCAAGAATTGAATGAATGACCTGGTAAGTAAAAACATATTTTGGAAGGCTCACAGTAGCTTTTATAAAGGGAAGTCATTCTTTACAGTCCATCTGAGTTCTTCAAAGGACTCATGAGAAGGCGAACAAAGGCGATCCACTTCATGTGATCTTCTACCTGAATCCCCCTCACCCCAAAACAAAAAAACCCCACAACCAACCAATGAAAAAAAAAAACAACCAAAAAACCAAAACAGTAAAAGGTCTTGCTAAATTACTGTTGGTTAAAGTAGATAATGAAAATGTACAAAGCAGAATGTAGGATAAACGATCTGTTGTGGCAGTGCAGGGCGGTTGTGGTTTGAAGCCTTTAAAAATCTTCTAAGGCCTGCACTGTTCTGTGTATTCGTAGAGGGTCTAAAAATCAGAATTTGTAAAGAAATGGTCGTTTGTTGCACATACCAAGTTATTTTAGGTAGTAAAATGAGGACTACAAAAACTACAAAAGATGAAGACTCTTATGAGTAACTGGCTGATAACATAGCAGATGAAATTAATATTAAATAAAAGAAAACTAATGTGAATAATGGAAGTAATTGTATATATGCATACATAGAGATTTATATATAAAAATATAGATTATGGGCTTTACAGTCTTCCCGCTGAGAATGGCATCTTAGCATTACAGTACATAGTACCACAAAATGGTTAGTTTCACACTCAGAAACTATCAGAAAGAACATTATTAAAAATTACTTGCTAAATGAGTAGAAGAAAGTACTATGCTAAAGATGAACTTTGCCTCAAATGGCCTCTCAAATTATATGGAAATTCTTTCTTAATCTTTCCTATTCATTATGCTTATATGATTTCCACTTTAATTTGGTGTCTGTGAGGAGCTATGAAGTTCAGTAGTGCAATTGTAGTGAAATACCCAAATAAATGACTTAACTCTGGAAAGTAAAATGGCGTGGAGATGCTGTGTATGACCTAGATCTAGGCATTGAACAGTAAAATGTTATTTATTAACTATTGCCATCCATGCCATGAAGTCATAGTTCTCTTGGGAAAACAGGTGTGATTCTATTATCCTGTGTTTTTTTCCTAGCATGAAGTGACATAATTAATACTGCACAGGCAGCTCTTCCTGCTTGGTTTTTGAACTGTAACTGTCCTCTAAATGTTCTTTCTTGTATATACGGGGCCAGTGTAGTCCATGGTAGTGTCTTATATCAGTGAAGATGGATTAGATGATTAAAGGTCTGAGATAAATAAACTTCATAAGATGACAAGTACTTCTGTACCTTTTACAAAAACAATGTGAAATTTGATGCCAAAAAGTCAGATGCTGGCTGATGTTGCATGCCCAATTAAAATATCACACATATCACACTTGCCATGCAGATGAAAGGAAAGGTGTACATATAAGCATTCTGGCGCTTCCATTTCGTAGCTTTTGTTCTTCCAGTGTATGTTTTCTTGTATGTGTGATTAGGAGATTGCTAACTTGATGCATCTCCACTTAGTTGAAACGGTGTAGGAAGTTAAAATGGACTGTGTTGCACCTTAAAGAACACTGGAAGGCTAAGTTCAGTGCAGCTTGGATAGCACTGCCAAAGTTTAACTCGTTAAGAGGGTTTCATCTCCTAACAGTATTTGGTAACAAACACGCAGATGGAAAACACCTCTTTTGTATTGCTTAATATAATGTGTCTTCTTATAATGTGTCTTGTGTTTAAATACAGCTGCAGCTCTGGTTGGATAACCCTAAGATTCAGTTGACATTTGAGGCAACTATCCAACAATTAGAAGCACCTTATAATAGTAAGTCAAGTCTTTTACTGCCAAAACCATACTGTACGTATCGTTACTATTCTTTTTCAGTTTTGGTTGGGGAAAAGCTGCTCAGAATCAAGAGAGGACTTCAGATGGGTCCTTTTGTTAGTGGAGTTCCATGAGCGTTCGTGTACAGAACGGGATATTGCAGTATGCTCATGTTTCAGATTTGTTAGAGTTCATTTGTCTGGTAAAGAAATATATCCCTAGCAGAATTCAAAAAAGCTGATAAAAAGATGGGTTGTTACAGAAGTTTCCTGCAAGTGAATTCACATGCAGCTTTTAAGGTTTGCTACAACTTCATGGTGGTTTGCAACTGTGAGATTTTCTTAATCATAATGTTTCTGGGAGGCATTAAAAAATTGCATAAGACTTGAACAGACTGGCTGTCATGAAAGAAGGCAGTAAAAGAGCGAGGAGTTACTGCTTGCAAATGTAGGCCATTCCACCCTTCTCAAAAAAGATCCCAGTAAAATGGAAAAGGGTGGAGGGGAGCCATAAAGAAAAAGTAATTAAAGAAGAAAATAATGCTGAAATGAACGCAGATACACTGTCAAGTATTGCAAAGTAGTGAATTACTCTGTTTATAAAAATGAGAATTCAGTGCTCCAGTAATGGATTGGCTTAATACTGGCAAATCGCATTACAGTTCTGTGTAAAGATCTCTGGATTTCTGCAGTCAATTTCAGAAAAGGTGTTCTTCCACGCTAGATAAATAGAAGCATTTAATGTCCTGTACAGCTTTTCAGACAGTATTCAAAACTGTAGTATAGCATGGAAAACAGCTTGTGGTTTCCAGAAAAATTTAACCTCAGCCTTCTTCAAGAAGATGGATTCTTCAGTAGAGCAGCTGGGGGTGCAGAAAGGGATGTGTTCAGTGTGACTTTTCTGGGTTGTTGCTGTGATACATTTGCTTGTGAATATGTTTTCAGTACATACGTGCTGCCGAACTTACAGAATAATTTTAAAACATTACAATTTTTTAGGTGATACGGTGCTTGTTCACAGAGTACACAGCTATTTGGAGCGGCATGGTCTAATCAACTTTGGTATCTACAAAAGAGTGAAGCCCCTTCCAAGTAAGAAACTTGAAAATTGTTTCTAATTGGAGTTTTGTTTTATTGTTCTGTGATTTCTTAGGACAAGTTTTTGAGTGGTGGGTTTTTTTTTAGGATTGCAGTGCTGAGAAAATAAAAAAAGACTGGAAAGCCATCTGGCTATAGATGTTCATGTTTTTTATTTTGGCATGGAGAAGCCATGTATTTAAGTAAATCACTGAGAGGGAAAATGTTTGCAAATCTTCTCTAGATAATTCGGTGGCTGTCACTGTTTAATGAGTTATCTTTGTTCCTCATTTGAATAACAAAAGAGAGAAACACAATACTGTACTTACATCTGTTATATGCTTATATGATGCTTGAATTTTACAAGTGCTGAACTTCTCTGTCCTTTCTAGGTTTTATTCTTCTGGGGCAGAAAGAAATAAAACTGTGATACTTTGTCCCACAGTAATTAATAATAATCAGTTTCTTCTTCAAACGATTGTCCTTCAGAAGTATTTTTCCTCCTGTTTTCTTCCTTGTCACAGATGCACTACTGGTGTATTTTTCTTGTACCTGTCTCATTAAGAAAAATTGTAAAGTGTTTTACTGTTACCCTAATTATGTACATAATTACTTCGATTTTCTTTTTGTGGCTATTTGTTTTGTTGAAGAGTTTGTTCTGTCAGAACTACTGATGAGAAGGAAGCTGCTTTTTGTTCTTGTTAAAGTTGCATTTAAGAGATACCGTGACGGCTTACAATGTAGTGATGCACATATAGAGCCTGTTACTTATTTTTCTCTTTCTTTAGCCAAGAAGACGGGAAAGGTGATCATTATCGGTTCTGGAGTCTCTGGGTTGGCAGCAGCTCGCCAGTTGCAGAGTTTTGGAATGGATGTCACGGTTCTGGAAGCCAGGGTTTGAATTTCTGTGCTATTTTACTTCTATACGGAAACTTAACCAGTAACCACATTCAGTACTAGCATAAGGCTAAGTATCCCAGCAGCATGCCCAAGATGGGTAAGCTTGTGTGTAGTTACAGGCAGCCAGGATGTATTGCTGAGTACTAAACCTGTTTCACTAGGAAGCAAGTGTATCTGTTCTCACTGGGAGTTGGCTAATGCTTTCTCAGGGGTGGACTGTATAGTCAGGTGCTAGTGTCATACGCTTACACCAGTAACAGGCTGGAATCTTCTTCCTTTCGTGATTAGGAACTGATTTTTCACTGGAAAGCAGAATGCAAGTCTGTATTTCAAGAACTTGCCTATTAAATAGAATCATTGTTTGCAATTGCCATACAACGTCAGGCAGGATATTTTTCTTGCACCTTTTAAGTCTACATTAATTCTTTCCTTGTTTATTACTGTGTGCTTAACACAGGCTTTAAAGTTATATAGAGCTACATTTTGTGGTACGTGAACTAGCTGATTTTCTTCTTTTATATCCAGCCCTAAGTGGAATCTCCTTTTTTTTTAAAGTTGAAGGTTTTTTCATATAATCTAATCAATTGAGAACAGCTTGATACTCATTTAAAATAAATAAATCCATTGACCAGTTAAATTGGAATTTATCTTATGTTTAATTCCTGACTTCATTTTGCTTGTATATTTACTTCTGACACTTTTCTAGCACAGATTAAAATAATCTGCTTAAGTTTTTTGTTGGAGTAACGTTTCAGGATCTTAATTTTGCTAGCTACTGCTCCTCTTGCTAGGGAGCAAGAGCTGCTGGCTCTGTGCTTCACATTTTCCATACCACTAGAGCAAAGGAGAGCACAATAATCCAATTGTTTAGGAGTCTCTTGCTCACCTGAATGTATTGTGGGGTTGGTTGGTTGGTTTTGGGTTTCAGTTTTGGGGTTTTTTGAGGGGGGGTGTTTGGTTTTTGTTTGTTCAGTTGGTTGGGTTTTTTTAGGCTGGAAGAAAGAGATCCGTGCTGTAACTTGGGTTTTGTTCTATGCATCTTTGTTATAACCAGTATGTAGATCTGGCAAGAGGCTATTTTAAAATAATGCACAATATTGTTCGGTCATTTTTCTCTAGACTGTTGCATCTCTGCATCCCTTCTTGAGTAGCCTGTACTTTTTTATTTTTTAAGGCTGTCTGGTGTTTTCTCGCATTATGATTTCAGCGATTCAGGTGGTAGTTTCTTTGTGTCCACTCATTTTCTGTAACTTTTAGACTATTATGCTTCTGAATTGCTGATTTAATTACTAAAAATCAAACTTTACATTTTTATATGAATTAGTAGCTGTTTGAGATCTTTGCCCAATTGTAATTGATATTTCTTTCTGATATCCTTCTAGCTGGACTGAGAATAGGGAAAGGTGGCTTTTTTTTTCCTTATTAAGTTTAAAGTGGTAGGAAAATGTGTCATCCTTACGTCAGTAGTATGTGTCAAGAATCAAAAACTTTTTTTCCTGCTTCTAAAATAGGTTGTTGATTCGTGGTTATCTTCTTGATTGATAGCTGGCTCTTCTGTGGAGAATAGATAGGAATAATTGGCTGATGGTTTTTCTAACCCTAAAATTTAGTTTTCTCAAGCACAGCTGAATCATTTCCTATGTAACTATTGGATTTTGTGGTAGGAAGTGGGAGGAGGAAATCTAGTACGTAGCTTAATCTCTATCCATGGACAATGAAGGATTGGTTTTAGAATCGCAGTAGATCCTACTGTAGATATAGTTAAATCTGTTCAAATCAGATTAGGCATCTTTTTTCTTTTTCTTTCCTTTTTTTTTTAAATGCAACTTAAACATTTTATTCCTTAACTTAGGCAAATTAATTGAGATCAGGTGTTCATTTGCAGAGGTTCTTGGAAAAGTGTACATTCTATTTATTGTACCTTTGGATAAGAGAATACATATACCACATTCTGTAGAAGTTTCAGTGATTATATTTAAGTGAGATGTATTGCAGAATGTTACCGGAGGTTTAATATATTGTGTTTTTAAAAGGACCGAGTAGGGGGAAGAGTTGCTACCTTTCGCAAAGGGAACTATGTTGCTGATCTAGGAGCAATGGTGGTAACAGGACTTGGTGAGTTTTTCAAAATAAAAACGAGCGGGGAGGAAAGTTGTGGGACAAGATGTTATAAATCTGAAACCTTATGCTATTTCCTTTCATGGCCAAAATAATGGGATATTTTTAACTATTAAAAAATAGATGTCCTAGTTCAGCCTCTTTGGCAGTTAGCATTTTTCATCAGTGAATCCTCAGAACAGATGGCAGCCCACACTAAAAGCTGGGATTTTTGTTGATGCCATAGCTCTCATTGGTCACTGAAGTCATACAGGTGCTTGTCATGTCATCAAACTATTGTAGATCCATTCTTTTACAGTTCGCTTGTGCTTAGTGGAATTCTTTGCTCTTTCCTTGGGATGCTGTCCTTTTGTTGTCTGTTCCTTTGCCCAATTCCTTTAAGGTGGTATCTGCACTAGGTTCACTGCACTTGCTGAGCCAGTCTTTCTAAAGCTGCTTTACACAGCTGCCACTGACCTCTGAGCTCAGGTCCGTGGACTGAATTTCTTGGTAACTCTCTTAGTTGTTCCCTTGGATCTTCCAAAGTATAAGCTGAAATTGAACATGGAGAAGTAGGAATGTAGTGAGGGGATTAGTTGAGTAGCTAAGAGCAAAGTAAGTAAGAGGAAATAAATAGCAAAGTTATTAGATGGGAGAGACCCCAAAGAGATGGAGTGGGTTTTTTTCATTTACACAGGAAAAAAAGGGAGGAGGGGGAATGAAGAGCAGAGCCATTCTAAAGAGAAGCCCTTCTTAAAGTCAGGATTTAACCCCAAAAGTCCTTTCTATAAGTGATTTCAAAAATAGTTGTAAAAATAATGGCAAACAAGCCATATTTCTTCCTGCTTAATGCTGGTTTATGGGATGGCATCAGTAATTGATACTGATTACTCTGCTAAGATGGGCAGGTGTTTAGTGTGGAATACCCTTCAGTAATGCAGTGAAATGATAAAATATTATAACACCTATAATAAAACCTAACTGATTTTTACTGACTGCCAAAACTCGGTGTCTGTCTTATGGTTAGTCTTTATTAAATTGCATACAGAAACTGTTTGTAGACAAAGAATGTTGAAGTTGCACAGTCCTGGTAAAAGAGATTTAAGGTTGCCTAGTGAAAGACTGTAATATTTTTATATTTAATTCATCGTGGGTGTTTCCTTTCCAAAAGAATCTACCCTTTGCGTTGAATGAGGCAGCATATGCTATGGAGAAAGAAAGATTCCTGTAGTGAAGGAGATGGTTTGAAGGGCATCCTTCGTATTTCTGAATCTGGAAGAGATGTCAGGTGGGAAGACTACTGAAGGGGTTGAGCTTGTGGTTCGAGAAGGTGAAAGACTGAAGTTATGGGTTCTTTTCTGGTTTTGTTAGTAAACTGTGGAAGAACTAAAATTTTTAGTAGGTTGTTGAACTTGAAACATGAACTTATTTATACCTGTTTCAGAACTCTGTTCTGCTTGTTCAGTCACCTCTCTAAAGACAGGCAGGTATTAGGGTGGCTGAACTTCCCCCTCTATTTTGAACTAAGGCTCTGGGTTTGATTGGATTACAGAATCGGAGAACATTGGGAAGCTAGATCTGAAAAACTTTTCCCAAAGTTAATTTTCTGGAGGACGCCCATGTTGCCTCTCCTCTGTGCCGTTTCCCATTTGTGTCCATTCTTTTCCTTTCCTCTGCTGTACTTACAGAGAGGCTTTGGTGTTTAGTGATTCTGGATTCTTAAAGTCAGTGCTTTCTGCCTTTCTCATGTTCCTACGTGGAGTCTCCTAGATTGTTTCTGATCTGTTTAGTTACACATCTTCCAGATACAGTTGGTGTCCATGGTTCATCTTCATAGATTGTATTCACTAGTGTCACTTGTTGGAGTTCCACTAATTTTTTAGGTACTGAATTCTTCGGGTTCCATCTCCATGTCGCCACACTTTCAAAAGCTCCTGAAGTTACTGTGCAACTGTGGGACCTTTCCTTGGCTTTTTAAACACTGCTTGCAAATGTTTTGAAGATATGTTTATAGCTATAAACTCTCAATTGTACCAAGGTTGCTGCCACCCTAGGACTCTGCTTTTATAATCAGCCCTTTTGACATACTGTCCTTTAAGTGTTGGTGGGCAGGTCTGGTTTTTTTCCATGATCTTGTTGCAAGATTTGCTCTGAAGAGTAGACCTTTGGCAGTGTTATACTATTTCACTGGAATGCATTTTGCACTGGAGTTGGTGTGTTTAGTCTCTGAAATAACTTTAACTGTGGAATTTTTATTTAATTGCAGACAAACTTTGCAGGAGTACTCTTGTTAACTATACAAAATGTTTTCCAGGAGGCAATCCCATGGCTGTGGTCAGCAAACAAGTGAATATGGAATTGGCTAAGATCAAACAAAAATGCCCACTTTATGAAGCAAATGGACAAGCTGTAAGTGTGATACTGTTTTCATGAACCTTTTAAAAAGAAATAGTATCTCAAGTGTATTTGTTACCAGCTAGTGGTCTAGCAGGAGATAGCTTCCAGGAAGAGGGAGAGGGAGTAATGAAAGTGTGTGTCCGTTTTTAGGCAGTATAGTAATATTGTAGTATATCTGCACCTATTCTTCTAAAAATCTGTTCTTTCCACATGAGTTTTTAACTTTGAATTTCAGAGGTTTTGTTTGTTCTTCCCAAATTCATTACTGTTTTTCCTTAGACAGTTGTCTGTTTCACTCCTCTTTGAAACAATTGTCCGCTGTGCTGGCACTCTAGCTTTTGTTGTTGTTGCTGCTACTCCTTTTTCCCTGAAATAAGCTCATTCTGGCTGTTCTACTTATCTGTTGCTTTTTAAAGAATTGACTGACCAATGTCAGCTGGTTGAATGCATGCAACAGTTCAGAAATAACATTATAGAGCTGGGATTCACAAACTTTATTAGCTTTATTTCTTTCCGCTGTAGTGTCCAGGAGCGCTGTTAGAGATAGAAATGATAGATCCTAGTTTAGTGCTGAATCTCACACATGTATTGACTGGAAGTGTTCCTACCTCCTGAATCTTAAAATATGGTACTAAGAGTAACTTCTGAAAGAATGCAGATGAGGATACTGGGCTTCTTGGTAGAGGCCTGAAAAAGTGATCCTTGGCACAAACCCGTTGTAACCTGGCACCTGCAGCTTTTCTTACTGCACATGAGTGAATAGGGTGTTATAATTAACTTGGGGAAAGCATTGTAGACAGTTCTAGCAGTCAGTCTGCTCTTGTGTTGTGAAGCCAGTCCTGCATGTAACATGCTTGCCTCTGCACTGCTGTGTTCCCCCTCTCCCACCTGTTTTCAGCGTCTGCCCAAGTAATGCTTCAGTATCTTGCAGTGGGGCAGATATATCCCTGTGCAATTTGAAGAGTCTACCTCTGTTAACACCACCCAATAAGACACACAGTTCAGCTACTTTGAACTTTAGACCATGCATTTATTGTCTCAGTAAGCACTGTGATGCCTGCAGCTTGACCACACAGCTTTCCTTTCTGTAGCCCACTTCTTTCTGTTCACAGTATGCAGCAACTAGATCACTTATATCCAGCTAAGCCCCTCAGGCATATGCAGCTCCTGTGGTCCAGGAATTTCTCTTGCTCATCAGATAGGCACTTACAGAAGAAGTCAGTGGGAGTAGAGTGTTTGTCTGAAAAGGAATATTCCTTCCAATTACTCTGTAGTGTTTCCTGTGCTGCATTCAAATGCTATTTATCCTGGGAGACCCAGTCAGGATGGAAACTGGCAGTGTGGCTGCATGCTGCCAAGCACTGGGGTAGGGAGGAATCCCTCAGCACAGAAAAGGTTCTTACTACTCCTTGGGCTAACCTGGTGGGACAGGTGACATCACCTCCTTGTGTTCGAAGGCGGTTGCTGCAGCAAGGAATTGCTGCTGTTTAGATGTGTGCATTTATTAGTGTAATGACAGGAAGGTTATAACACTAGTCATATTTTAAAAACGCATGTCACAAAATTTGTTAGCTTACCTGTTGCAAGTAAAGCTTGATATGTATAACTGGATATATTTTCCAGACCGAATTTTATCACCTCCTTGGGTTGAATGTTGTCTTGGTGACTACGTAATGAACCAGAGTGCTCTTCCTTAGTTTAAAAATAAATAATTAAATAAGATTACCTCTGTGTGCTGCTTCTTTCCTAGCATGTCTATCATGTATAGCTTCTGGAGCATTTGACTAAACTATCTAATTTGAAGCCATTTTAACTTCAGATAATTAGGAAGAGAAGTAGTAGTGTGAGTAATGATGACCAATTTTTAATCTTCTACCACCCAGATACCACAAATGCCAATATAATCTTGATTATGTGACATTCAGTATCTGTGCATGTGTTTGTGATGTATCTCTGTATTGCCTGTAGCTCATGACCATATAAACTGTTAAAGGTTGTTACTTCATATGATAAAGAGTAAGTAAATGAAAATGGAAGCTCTAGAAAGAAAATTTGAATTTGCTTGCTCAGATGTGGTGCAGTTGTACCTTGAAAGCTGTGTGTTTTGGCATGTACTGCTCATTTTGTCTTTCTCTTGTTTTCCCTTAATATACTCCTGTCCTGGTTTCGGCTGGGACAGAGTTAACTCTCTTCTTAGTAGCTGGTACAGTGCTGTGTTTTGGATTTAGTCTGAGAATAGTGTTGATAACACTCTGATGTTTTAGTTGTTGCTCAGTAGCGCTTCTCTTAAGCCAAGGACTTTTCACTTTCCCATGCTCTGCTAGCAAGCAGGTGTACGAGAAGCTGGGAGGGAGCATAGCCAGGGCAGCTGACCTGAACTAGCCAAAGGGCTATTCCATACCATGGAACGTCATGCCCAATATATAAGGGGGGGGGGGATTGGCCGGGAGGGGCGGATCGCAGCTTGGGCATCAGTCAGCAGCTGCTGAGCAATTGCATTGTGCATCGCTTGTCTTTTCTTGGGTGTTATTTCTTTTTTTGTTGTATTCCTTTTCATTACAATTATTCTTAGTTAGTAGTGTATTTTATTTTTACTTTAGTTATTAAACTGTTCTTATCTCAACCCACGAGTTTTACTTTTTTTTTCTTTCCTCCTCCCCACCCCACTGGGAGGGAGGAGGGGGAAGAGGCTGTGTGGTGCTTACTTGCTGGCTGGGGTTAAACCACGACAACTCTGTGATACAACATAAAGCTACTTATGTTGTATTTCTTTCTGCTGCAATTGTTGAAAGGACACTGTCAAAGTACTACTTCATAAACAGTGAAAAATAAGTTTAGTTTAAGCTGGAATCACTTTCTACAAGATATGCTTCTTCCAAAGGTGCATTCACATTGGGTTACTAATGAGTATTGGGCAGGTAACTTCTAAGTACCTTTTTTGGGAGCAAAAATTTTTCTCACCCTGCCAATAGAGAGTCTACTAACTTTATAGTGTCCCTTTACATTTTCGTTTCAGCTTATCCCTGAGCCCAAGTCCATTCGTTGCCCCACCCCTCCTCAAAACCTTCTCAATTTGTGTCCACCAGTAATAGCCAAGAGCACAGCCTTTCTTGTCTCAAATAAAAGAGCACTTTAAGTTCCACCTCTCCCTCTGGCATTCTGGCAAACTTCATGGCGCTTGACAGGAGGCAAGTTTAGCTTTTAAATTAGCTAATTCCCCAGCCATCCTAGGAAGTACCAAAGATCTCCTTGGAAAACAGTATACATCAGATAATTCAGACATCTAAAGCAGGGAATGCATCTAGAAGTCTAGGGACAAGTAATAATCAGATGTCCTTCATACCTTGGCCACTGTCTTGACAGCTTTACACATCTACACAAGTATCTTTTCAATGGTTAACTGTTCCTGCCAGTCTGTCTACGTCTTTTTCTGCACTATCTGTGTTTTACTGAAGGGCAAAGTTCATACGAGTTATACACTGAGTGTACATCCTCATCGTTAAGCTCTGCAGTGAAGGCATAAATCTCTCTTGCTGCTCACAACTGTATGATGACCCAAGATTGAGCAGTTTTATACCTTCAATTACCACTCCTCTAAAGTGTGGTTATTATTTTAGTCTTTGCCATGGTGTTACCTAGTTAAGAAAGCCTTCTTGCTGAAGAAGTGAAGATGGAATCAAATTCTCTGCATATAGGATGGGCTCTTAATGATTGCAAGTTTCAGATCCTTTATTTGTGGTGAGTTGGTTTCCTCCAAAGAATTTACTGATTTAGGAGTTCTGAATAGTCTTTGGGAAATTCTGCTGTCTGCACAGCTGCCTAAGCTTCTGAATGAGACATTGATGTCAGCTGTGAAAAGGTAGGCAATGTGAATATCAAAATGTCATTTCTCTTCCCTTTCTTCATCCCAACTTCACATTGCTGGGAAGTGTGCATTTTGTAATGCCATCTTCAATTTGTTGTCCACCAGGATCCTCACATCCTTTTCTTGAGAGCTGATACCCAACAGTCAGTCCTCAGACTGTCCTGAGGCATGGGGATATTCCATCACAGTTTCAAGGCTTTGTCTTTGAATTTCATGAGGTTTTTGTCAGCCCATTCCCCCAACTTCTTGAGTTTACACTGAGAGGAGAAGAGATTGGGGAGGCCTGAGAGCAGACCTTACCCACAAAGTCTGAGGCAAAGAGGAATTTAGTGCTTTAGCCTTTTCCATATCCGTTACCACTAGGTTCAGCAGCAGGTCTGCAGTCTGCATTATCCTTACTTTTTTGCTACTGCTGTGTATGTAGAGGGCCCTTCTTCTTGCCCTCTTAGGTCCAACATCTGTTTCAACTCTGGCTGACTTCTGGTTTTCCTAATGCCATCTCTGCATGCTTGGGCAGTGCTTCTTCATTCATCACAGATGAGTTGTGGTGTAATAGTAGATGCTTAAGCTGGAACTTGGAAGATGAAGCTTAAATGATAAAAGCGATTACCATCAGTTTCTTGAAACTGGGGCTCTAATTTTCATTTTCAGCCTTCAGGAGAGCTATCCTACACCTCTTCACTGAACAGTTAGATTTCAGATCTTTTCCGGATGGAGTCTGCCCCGTGGCTCTGGTGAGTCTCTGTTCAGTCTTAAGGCAGTGCTTAGTAGTAGCAAGTCCTCTGTTTTCCGCTGAGACTTCTACTGAGGATGTGTACCAAGTTCTGGCCCACAGAGACAGGGCTTTTACTTAAGCCAGAAGCTGCATCAGCATCCTGTTCGTCCCCAGGGTTTTCTCTTCAGAGGCAGAATCACTTATCCATGGATTGACTGTAAGGAAGTATCCTAGAAAACAAAGTCATTTAGATCATGCCTTTTCATTTCCAGCTCTTCCTTTTTCATGATAAAAAAAATTAAAAGGGCACAGTAGTACATACCCATGCTGTTAAAGTAGATCCTAGTGTTCAGGTGTGGTACAAGAATGCAAAGGTTAAGTCAGCAGTGGGTGTATCACTGGAATGTGACAAAAAAGTTTACATTTGGGAACTGACGTTTGAAGCTTTCCTTGTACCTCTGCTATGCTAAGTAGCCTTGTTGAAGCTTTCTGGTACATATAGGAAAACAGTCTCATAATTGTGAAATACATGTTCTACTTAGTATAAAACCCAAATCTTTTTGAATATAATAGGTACAAATTACATTGTTGCATGCCTACGGAGTTATACAATTGTTATCAAATGTGACTGGCAACAACTACTAGAGAGGATGGCATAGAGGAATCTTAAGTACAGATCTGGCTAAAGAGGAAGTTTCAGCATGTAATTCTGAAGGGGAGCAGTATCAATCAGGGAAGGTGATACAGATCTTTGGGACAGATTTTCAATTTTTACACAAATGAGCAGAAATGTAAGCATGCATCGACATCTTGAAATTGTAGTTTGGACAAGACTGGAGAGTATAGGGAAAGTTTGAAATATCTTCATATATAGCTAAAAAAAAAATCTTTAGATAGGTACTCTAGTCATCATATAATCTGTGTCTTCTATAGTGCTGTTGCATATAATATTCCAGCCTTTGAGCTGACAGTATCTCAAAACTTTTATCATGTTTTAAAAGCACATGGTCTTGAGAAATAAATAGTGGATATAGTGTAGAATATAGTAGTGTCAAAAATGAGATCATTCATTTTTGAGACCTAATAACCTTGAGTGATAGGAGAATTTCAGTAATAATCAAGAAAAAAGGAGAACCCCTTGCACTGATTGCGGAGTAGATGAGTCACTAATCTTTGGCAGCCATGGGGTGGGGGAGTATCTTCATTCTTAAGATTCTCTCAAAAAGGTAGATCCATCAGAAACAGGGAAATTCATTTCATGATTCAGTAAGTCTCCAGGGAGACGCTTCCTGCAGAACAGTATGGGATTCTAAGACATTTCACTGCAAGAATAGTGGAAGAATCAATATCTTAGTATAGGCAGTTGGAAAAGTTTGCTTGTTATGCTTATGATATGTACCCAGAGGTGAAGTATGACTATTAATTATGAACCTCAGTGTTTCAGTCTGGGAAAATGCCAGACAAGAAAGATCTACAGAGCTAGAAGATAACCATTGGCACAAGAATGAGTGGCCAGCTGCAAAGTGAAAGAGGGAATCCTAATTAGAGCAATGAGATACTGATAAAACTTCCCAGTCAACACAGGGTATACTTTGTTAGGGGTGAATAACAATTGGAAACGAGCCATCCGATAGAGTCATAGGGATAGGCTTAGCACTGTTAACAGCACCTCTCAAGCTATTTTTGTTCTGGTTAGCAATCATCCAAGAGCTTTCCCAGTCTTTCTGAAGTGTATACTTTTTTCCTCCTCCTCATGCTAATCTTTCCCTTATACTCATCAGTGTTTTCTCTCTATCCTTTGTTTAACCTAGACTGGGTTTAACAGATGTTAATAGCACGTGATGCTTGCTCTTTTCAGCACATGCAACTGTCATCGCCTAACAGATATTTCCACACTGGGCAGCAGCACACACTGTTTAAATGAGTGTCTTCAGTACAGTCAAATACCACCATTCTGAAAGTGTCCTGCAGGGCTTCCTCCATCATCCTAGAAAAGCTGGATTGCTAGTCCTTAGTCACGTTGACCACTCCAAAAGATAAGTTACTGTCTGTGTACTTCAGTGAGCTATGCCAAGCCTTCTAAAGCCTTGTGATTGCGTAGAGCCATCCTACCATCAGAGTGGTCTTTTGTCCCATTGGCAAGCTTCTGGAGCTTTGATGAACACATCTTCCAGTAAGGAAATGGTGTGCCCATAAATTGCTTTGCTTTCCTCATGCAAGAGAAGTTGGTTGTCATCGTGGTTTGCCAGTTCTTCTCATAGCTCTTTGGCCAGACATCCTGGCAAAGTGACTTTGTGTTGTACAGACCTTGATGTCTGACCATTTGAGAGAGCTAAGGGTATTAAATGTCTTTTTACAAGGGCTATTCTCAGCTACTTTTTTGTTGTACTCTTGAAGTGTCACTCTAGTTTAGGGCACCTAAACTGCACCCTGCCTTTCTCATTCCTCTGATTTGGGAAATGGTAGCATTTTGAGTTTGTTATAAGGTGTTGTGAATTTAGACTGCACTAGAGAAGGTAATCTGTGTCATTGCTCTGGTTTCTTTTAAAATTTTCTCTGTACTACTCGAGTGTCTTGTCTCTGAGGCTTTGAGCTTTGGTGACCTATGTTTTTTCTTTTTTATTTATGGATAGGTTATTAAGAAGCAAGTTTGTTCTTTTGAATCCTAGGTTCCAAAAGAGAAAGATGAAATGGTGGAGCAAGAATTTAATCGTCTGCTGGAAGCCACTTCCTATCTCAGTCATCAGCTGGATTTTAATGTTCTCAATAATAAGCCTGTATCCCTAGGTCAGGCTCTGGAGGTTGTCATACAGTAAGTGACTTCTCTCTTCATGGTAGACTTTCCTATTTTGTGGAGGATTTTCTGAAAGATACCTGAAACAATTGTGATGCTCCTAGGGTAAGCATTACCCACTTAATACAACTGTTTGGTCTCTGCTAAGTTCTCATTTGTGTATGTGTTTCTTGTTTATTGAAGGAAAATATGCCAAAAATGGTTAAAGGAGCAGACATCTTGAAAGCTTCTTGAAAATCACTACTACAGTAGCTGATAGTGGATAATTGACTTAGTATGAATTGGTGTACATACAGCCCACTTATGCTACTTGAAAGCTAATGGCATTTGTAGTATGTCTTTTAATAATAGTAGGTTACTTCAGACTCACGTTTTAACTAGTCAAGTATCCCTTATTTACAGAAACTTGTATTAATTTTCTAATTGCCATACAAGTATTTACTAAAATATCCCATGATGTGCTTTTATTGCATTGCACTAATTAGATTGTGATAACGAGTTTTCTCAGTAACGCGAGGATTTTATGCTGAACTGACTCTAACTTCTCACCTTTTCCAGATTGCAGGAGAAGCATGTGAAGGATGAGCAGATTGAACACTGGAAAAAAATTGTGAAAACACAGGAGGAATTGAAAGATCTTCTTAACAAGGTCAGATGATGACATTTCGAACAAGAGGATAGCATTGTGTTCCTCAGAAAGCTGCAAAATGTACAAAAACTTCCATGGAAGAATATCAGAAAGTTGCCATTAATGCTGTTCTTAAACATATCTGTTCATTTAAGATCTGCCTAGAAGCACTGTTATGACAAAAGAGTCTCCATTTTTGAGGAGGAGCACATAAGTGATTAGGCAGAAGACTGTAAAACATAAATACGAGAAAAGAAAGGGAGAGGACAGACATGATAAAGTGTTGTGTCATAGCTTCCTTTAGAGATGTTGATAATGACTGAGGCTTTGGGGGGATTATTTTAAAATGTTTACTTTCTTTACCACAAATCTGATTTGTAGTGTAGAAACAGCATTTTAGGCCTACTTATATTGGTTTTGGTTGTGGTAGATGACATCTTTTCCATGGAAGTTTCTCAAATTAAAAATGTCTGAGGACAGCTCTCTTATCCTAAGTTATTTGCGACATATTTTGTAAGTAGTCAACGATGTTGGGTCTAAGCCATGTTGTTTTGGGGTTGGTGGTATTTATTGTGGTTTCTTGGAGGTAGAATTGCGTATAAATAACATCTGCCAAAAGCAGGATGTCTCTTTGGTATAATGGCATAGTTTGAGATGAATATCCATTTTACACAGTCACTTGTGTGAAATCTATCGTCCCTCATCTTCTCCCCCCCCCCCCCCCTTCTTTCTCCCTTTTCCTACTCCACCTGAAAAAGATGGTGAATTTAAAAGAGAAGATTAAAGAACTTCATCAACAGTATAAGGAAGCATCAGAAGTGAAGCCACCTCGGGATATTACAGCAGAGTTCCTTGTGAAAAGCAAACACAGAGATCTGACTGCACTTTGCAAGGTAAAGGATGACATACATGCAGCACTTAAGCCAGTGGTTTCTGAGAACTTCAACAGCCACATAAAATTAGCCAATATAAGTGCTTCCACATCTCTCGCTCCAATCCAACACCCTCAAGAGAATGTGATTGATGGTAACTCTGGGTTGTAATACTGATAACAGGGCTGCATTAAGTACCTTGAGGTACCCGTCTTTCATGGCTCATGATGGGGAGTATTAACATGTTGAAGGCTCAGTTTTAGGTAACAGTCTGTGCTGGCTCATTTCAGACAGCTTTTCATGTTTTGAAGGCTAAATTTTGGATCAGACTTGGTCTTTAGTACTGCTAGGTCTCACAATAGTCTGGAAATAAAACCTGCATTTGAAGAGACGTGCTGTTTTTCTAAGATAAAAAAGGCAGTTTCCCGAATAAAAGACTTCTTAAATGACTGTACAAAGATTATAATTTACAGAGCTCTGTCCTGACAAGCAGAGTTAGTCCCCCCCTCTGTGTGTATCTTGATGCCTTAAAAACTGTTCTTTCTATGATAGTGAAAGACACCTTGCTAACCCAGGTCAGATAGAACCAATGAAAAATGATAGCTGATCGTTTTTCAGCTACGTGTTCAACAGAAGATACATACCTTTATTTGGAAGCTCAATGTGTTTGTGTATACATAAGTAGTAGCTCTTCTATTTTGTCACAAGTGAACAGCTTTGTGCTCTTGTTGCTATTATTGGACACTCCAAATTATTCTGCCTTGAAGGAAAATTGTTGCCTTTATACCTAGTTCTACTAGTGTTTTTTAAAATAAGAAAATAACCCAAACCTCTGAAAGAAGTTTGAATTAGATCATGTCTTTGCCTTTTGCATGACTGCTTCTGCCTCGGAAATCTCTATGTTTGATATTAACTGTAATCTTTTAAGAGAGAAAAGAGAATAGAAATAACATTTTGTGCAATATGAAAAAGCTCTCAGTACCATAGGAACCCTTAAAATATCAGGACTGTAATGGACCTTCATGTTCTTCAGATCTCAGTGTTTAAATTCCTGAAATATTAGCATACTAATTTTTTCTGCAGTGTGGCGTAGACTTCTGTATATTTGAACAGTACAAGGGCAAAATATGCTGGATTAAATGTTGAAAAAATAAAGAACTTGATTTAGATTCCACTAAAACCATGAATCTTCCACTGATTTCTCTTGAGATTAGGTCTAGTCTGATGCTACATGATGTCTTTAAGTCCTTTTACATGTAAACTGATTTTAATGTTAGCTTTTAATCTTAGGAGTATGATGAATTGGCAGAAACACAAGGAAAGCTGGAAGAGAAGTTACAAGAACTTGAAGCCAATCCACCAAGGTAGAGATACAAACTATAAAAATAAATACTCAGGAAAGCAGTTTTTTTACTACTTTTCACTGAGTTTCAAAAATGCTATGGTATGCTTTCTTTTAATTATGGTAACTCAAGGGGTTAGGAAGGTACAAACGTGAAGTTTGAGCTCCCTCAGCTTTAAACTCATCTTCCTCATTTTTAGAGGTGACTTGGACCTTTTTTGTCCAAGGTGGTTCTTAGCTAGGGTGTATTTCAGTAGAAGGCCTTACTGTAACCAGTGCCTGATCTCAGGAAGCCTTTGAGATTTGAAATCCCCATCAATAATGATAGCATACCAATCCTGTTTATTTTGGCAGAATATTATTATTTTGTGCTCTGTGTGATTATACTAGGTTTTTAGTCATCTTCTTTATACATGCTACTTAACTTCAGAAATAAAAAAAAGTTACATAAATAATGGCTTAAGTTTCTAGCTTTACGTGAACTCTACTTTGAAAATGTGAATTTGCTGGTTTTTGATATTCAGCTTTCATGAAGGAGGTCCGACTGTTTGAAACAGAATCTGCTTGTGTTCTTTTAAATTTTTTTTTATTTTTCCACTAAGGAGGGACTCAAACAAAAAAGACTGTGAATAAGTTTTCAAAAGCAATGCATTTGCAACATCCTACTCTAGCAAACTAAATGTTTTTGTATTATGTTCGTTTTTTTCTAGTGATGTTTATCTGTCATCAAGAGACAGGCAAATACTCGACTGGCATTTTGCAAACCTAGAATTTGCTAATGCTACACCCCTGTCTACACTTTCACTGAAGCACTGGGACCAGGTAGCCAATTAATGTATTCATGCAGCAATACACTAAAAACTTAAGCTATATTTATTTCATTCTCATGGAAGCTTCTCTGTGTTAACAGTTTCTAAACACTGAAGTGCTGTCTGCTTTTATGCAGATACTGAGCTCTTACGTGATTATTATTTGCTGATGAAATTCCAGACAGCTGTTTGTTAGTGCCAAAACAATCTCTAATAATAGTGTCTACTGAAAGCTCCTATACTTATTACTTGACTAATAAACAGAAAGGATTTCAAATTTATTCGACTCTTTGAAGAAAAGGTTTTGAAAAAATTTTGCCATTGTGTAGAGTTGCTGATTATTTTCTGTTGAATTACGTGATTTCATTATAAATGCATGCTTTTTATGCATCTTCATTTTAGGATGATGACTTTGAATTCACAGGCAGTCACTTGACTGTGAGGAATGGATATTCCTGTGTGCCTGTAGCCTTGGCAGAAGGGTTGGATATTAAATTAAACACAGCAGTTCGACAGGTTCGCTATACAGCATCAGGTAAATGAAACCACCTCTTCCGGAAAACTGCTCTGAGGGAGTATGATCATAGAAATTAGATTTCAGTGCTTCGGGAAGCAGATGTGAACACTGATCTCGTAAAAACCCTCCCGTTACACGTTCTGGGTTAGATAAACAGCCACATTTCTTATTGTGATTAATTGTGTAGGAAGCTGTTAGAAATTTATTAATCTTTAATGTGTTTTGCTTATTTCTACGGCTGGTTTGACGCCATCCTTTTCAGTTGTATTTACTGATTCACAAGTTCACATTCATTCTCCCATTTCTTTACTTCATTGATTGAAGTGTTTGAAGTAAGAGGTCTTGGACTGCTTGAGACTTGGTGCCACAGGACCTGGTATTAGAAGTATAAATGAATGTAATATGGACTCAAACAAAGGGAAGGAATATATTTTTTTGTTGTTCTTCAAAACATTGGGCTTGGGAAACTGTTAACTGGGAGAGCAACTCAATGAGAGGCTCACTTTCTACTTGCTATTTATTTATGCATATATTTAAATTTCATTTACTGGCCTAGATGAACCTTTAGGCTTATCCCAGTATGGCCATTTTCAGATGCTATGTAAATTATGCTTTCTGGAATTGAGGTATGTGGCCAGTAACATTCACTTGCCTACAGGTTAAGTAATTATTAGTGTAAAGCTGTCTCCATAAACAAAATGTTTTCTGATGTGGATACATTTTTATAGTAGTTTCTTTAATTTTTAATTGAATACTCTTGCCTCCTGGACTATTAAATTATTGTTTTTCTCTCCCCTTTCCAGGCTGTGAAGTGATAGCTGTAAATACCCGATCTACTAGCCAGACTTTCATTTACAAATGTGATGCTGTGCTGTGTACTCTTCCCTTGGGAGTATTGAAACAGCAGCCTCCAGCAGTACAGTTTGTGCCGCCTCTTCCTGAGTGGAAAACTTCTGCAGTGCAGCGTATGGGATTTGGCAACCTTAACAAGGTGACTTGGTCATTGAGGGAACTGCAGCAGACCAGGGGTTGCAATAGGTAGAATCTGAAATGTATATGGAATATGTATGGTGGATGAGAGAAAGAACGTTTTTTCCACTGCTGTCTTGCTAGATTTTGATGCTGAAAATTATCTGAAGAACTGTAAGGACCTCTTCTCTATTTCCCACACAGTTTTTAAATAGTTAGATTTCAGAAGTAGGTTTATTCAATATGTCTGCTGTAGCTTGTTAACCAGCAAATTTGTAAACTATGAGAGCACACTAACCCATGGAAGGCAGTGTAGGTATACACCTTTATGTATTATGTATATGCAGTATATATTCACCAGATTTTCCTTTCTTGACCTTTCCAGTGATAAACATCAATGAGTGTAATTGTCTTTATTCTTAGTTTTTCTGTGCACTCTTCCTAACTGTTGATTCTTCTTGTTTCTAGGTTGTGTTGTGTTTTGATCGTGTCTTCTGGGATCCGAGTGTCAATTTGTTTGGTCATGTTGGTAGCACTACTGCAAGCAGAGGAGAACTTTTCCTGTTTTGGAACCTGTACAAAGGTAGTCGTGGTGCATGTCTGCTTTTGCCAGTGTCTTATTTGTGTAGTTTCAGATCTAGAAAAGATGCTGGTAGTGTTCACATATGGATATGATAAGAAGATAGTATTTGTAGGAACACAAATGGAAGCAGAGAGCACCACTGACTTGCAAACAATTCTGTAGTAAATTAAGGCAGAACATGGACGAGTATGGGTTTACTAATGCTGAATTCCAGGCTATGTCTGTCAAATTGCATTGCTACCTATCTACTGTAACACTTGCATTTTTATAGGCTACTTTATTGTCTTGCACCTTGGTGAAGTTGTCCTGTGACTTCCTCAGTGTTATCTTGGTTGCTTCTATTAAGCATCTATTTAGTTGCCACTGGTATTCTGAAAAACTTAACTTTTTTGATTTTTATTGTGCTGTATTAAGAAAAAAAACCCAAAACCTAATCTAACATGTTTATATAGTATTTCAGAAATACAGCAAATAATGTGTGTTCTGTTTGCCAAAGAGCAGTGTTGTCTTAATTATCTACTTTGTCAGGAGGATGTATTGAGTTCTCCAAGAAAAGGGTGATTTGCCTCTGCAGCATTTCTGAATTAAAAGCTGTTTCTTAGTTCGTGAGTCTCTTTGAAATTGAGTTTCTCTCTGGCCACTCGGAACATTGTTTGAGCTCTTCCCCTCTTTCACTAAGCTTCTCATGCAAATGGGACTGGCATCCAATTCAGTCTTAGTTTTGAAAACCTCAGCTTCCTGGATGTTTTTCAAGGTGAGCTGACAATTTGAAGCCAGACCTCTTTCATGGGGCTGTCTATTTAATCTGGGATGATTCGATAACTGTAGATGAGCCCCTTTCATCTGTGACCTCAAGTCCTTTCTGATACAGGTGACTTTGCTGCCCAGGATTTCAAATTTAAGTGTCTAGGAACTAACCAAGGTAAATTACATTTTTTTCAGGTGTAAGGGGTGCTATTGACTTGTGTATTCTCTTGTGTGGCTGAGTTGCAGAACTCAGTGCTTGTAGGTTGTCCTGCTACGATTTCTCAGCGGGGTGCAGTGCAGCCTTTACAGAGTATTGAACACTCAGATTTTAGTGGAGCAGACTAGAGGCTTTGTGATAGCTCCGTTCCTCTTGCTGAGCATTACCATTCCAGCTGCAGGCCCATCCATATGGTTAAGATACAGTGTGCCCTGGAGGAAAGGCAAGCTGTGGTGTCTCCGGTTTGTTGAATGGATGACTTTGTTTCCTGTTTTAAGCAGCAAAGCGGCTGTGACTGTAGACCGTGGGTCTCAGACTAACAGATCGTTTTGGAAGTCCTCTTTAGAAAATGCTTAAGTAGGCAAAAGGTATTGCTCTGCCTGTTTCTACAGCTGGATTTTGCCATTAGCAGTTTTGTTTTATCTGCAACTGGTGTCTGCTACAAGAGGTTGTCAGAAGGTATTTTCAGTAAGCATACTGGGTTTGTTCATTGCCATTTATCATAGTAAAAGCAAAGGTGTTTATACAGTGAGCACTACTAAATGAGTTATTTTTCTTGCAGATGACTGTTTAAAGTACCAGTGGGTTTTCTACCACTCTATCATGGGCAAGCCAGGTTTTTCTTTTAACTGGAGAAAATTGCTGTGCAAGGAAGGTGCCTTTCTAGGGTATTTAATTGTTAAAATGTTTGATAACACTTGACTGGAGAAACACAAGTAATGAGTCTTGGATGACAAGGCTGTTCATGTATCTGCTTTTGTGGCTTTAAGATGGCTCTGTTACATACTTAACAAGTAGTGTTGGGGTTTTGGTTTAGATGGAAAGACCATCTCACATAGAAAGGTTTTGCTGCTAGATGCAAAGCCTTCCTTCTTATGAAAATAGGCAGAGCCACATAGAAATAAAAAAGAAATGCAATAAAATCCTATGCTAAAGCACAAGTCAGGTGGCTGAAATTGAAAAAATCAATTACCATTTCTCTGGGTAGTTAGGTGGCAGTTAACATGATTACACTGTGAAATACTAAAGTAGACCTGACTGAACTTGTGAAGCTGTTATTCTGTCATATTCTGTATTTCTGTAGCCATAGCATTTTGGGCAGAGACTATTTAAACTGAACAGATTGGAGAACAATTATTAATCCAGAAACAAAAAACCCTAGAAGTATCACAGCACATGCTGTATTAGCTCTGTGGAAGTTCTTTAAAGGTCTTGTGTTGGCAGAGACCAGCTGATAATGGAGCGAAACTCAGATGAAAAGACTACACATGTTTGTACTGCTGTTGGGCGACCTGTTGTAGCTCAGACAGGAACCCTCCCAGTGGTTTAAGTCTAGTTCTGGTAATGACTGCTGAGAAAACCTGTAGCCTCAGGAACGCTATGCATGTCCCAGAACAGCTGGCCTGTGCTGTTGGTGCCTCTTGCTCCACCGTGCTGTTGGATTATTGTCGTAGCCATGTAGACACACTTTAAGAGGGAGAGACTCCATCAGCACAGGGCAGAGGAACTCCTGGCAGAAACACTCAGTGTTTTCTGGAAGTCCAATGACATTTCAGTCTCTGTTTTCTTGCCTGGCTCTTCTGTTTTTCCTAGAGACGTGATGAAAAAGATGAGGCCCTTTCTCTGTCATAGTTTTGTGGTTACTCACTGATCTCTGGCTAAACCACATTCCCTGCTTGCTGTTTGGTATCAAGGCTCAGTAAACATCACTGCCTCAAGGAGAGAATTTTTTGTGGAGCAGTGACACATGCTCATCATGCAAAAAGCTTTTCTGAGCAGCACTTTGGTATTTGCGTAGCAAAATAGTCACTGTTCTGCTACAGCCTTCTGGCTTTCTGTTACAGTTCTGAATTAATCCAGGTGACTGAATAGGAACATTTTCAGGTCTGGATAAATGCTTACAAAACAGGGTCTCACACCTGGAAGGGCAAGATTTCCATAAAATATTTTGAGGTTGTCTGAATACAAGTTTTCACGAACAAATTCACTGGAAGCTGCATTTTGAATATGTAGTTGTTCAAGAAAAAATATGTTGACTGAATAATTGCTGAGAAGTTCAGGGATCTCATTGTGTCAAGGATGGCAAACTAGGAAAAACTTTGCTTCTGAAATGACAAAAAAAAATTCCCAATGCCTATGGATGATAGGAAACCAATTTTTTGTTCTTACCTTATATTGTTTGAAAGACTAGGTTTAATCTTGCAGAAAATGAAGTTTACCTGGAGGAGCAATCCTGTATCTTTTTTCTCTAATAAACTGCTTCTAGTCCCAGAGGTCCTGTGTATTGAAGTGTCTTAATTGTATCTTGAGTAATTGTCTTTGTAGTAATAACAGCCTTACTAGTCTAACTTCTTCAGAATTTCAAAGACTTCTGTTTTTAGCCAGAATATATTATTGGGTCTTCCAGCCTGTATATCGCAACTGAACCTCAGCCAGTTTTCTTAAAGAGCAGTAGCTTGATGGGAATGTATACCAGGAGATATCCATATATACCAGGATATAAGGAATTCACTAGTCATTTTGGAAACCTGTACAAAAGTTACAGCCAAATTTTTAACAAGGGCTTTATTTCCCATTTCAATATGCTTGATATCTGTTTCTAGCTGTAGTAGTATTTCCTTTGCTAAATTTAGGAGTTCATAAATATCTCCAGGAGGAGAAAAATCAGCTGAGAGAGTTTTCATTAAGTAACCGTGCTTGGGTCTGAGTCACTCCTTGTAAATGCATGTTTCTTGCCATTGGGTTATTTTGGTAGCTCTTCAATACTTACCTAAGATTTTCCTTGAATTTGTGACTACCAAAAATCTATGCTTAGTCTTACTATAGCTGGTCAGAGGTAAAATGACCTCATCTATTCGTTTGTGTGTCCTATATTTACATTAACACTCTTCACCACAGCATCACATGGGCAGCTATTTGATATCTGTCCATTTGGCTTCTGAATTCTTCTCAGAATTGCTGCTTTTCTGGATATTGTTCTACTGTTCATAGTTTCCACTCCACTGAGATTATTTAATGTGAATGTGCATTGGTAATGAAGAAATATAGATACTTTGTATGAGTGAAGTACTTATACAGGTAACTTAACTGCTATGCTGATGTTAATCGTACCTAAATTAGATTGTTTGGAAAGTATTGAGTTCCCTTAAATGTAGCACAGATGACTGTTAAATCCCAGTGGAAACTCCTATGTCAAACAAGTCTTCACTAAAGGAAACCTTTCCTCTCTCCTGCATGCTGTACTTCCTAATATGTGTATTTAATTTTTAATACATCAGTTCTCTTGACAATTCTAAATAGTACCATAGCATATATTAATTCATTTTCCTTTTGGTAATTTGACATGATGGTGGAAGATTTAGGACTCCTTTTGTTGGGTTATTAGTTTTTAACCTCATGACTTTGCTGCAGATCCATGCCTATTCAAGTCCAACTTGTTTCATTAAAATGTTCAATTTCAATAATTCAATTGTTTTTTCTCTCTCCTCCCCCCCGCTTCCCAGCACCAATTTTGTTGGCCTTGGTAGCAGGCGAAGCAGCAGGGATCATGGAAAATATCAGTGATGATGTCATTGTTGGCCGGTGCCTTGCCATCCTCAAAGGCATATTTGGTAGCAGTGCTGTGCCACAGGTCAGTACAGACAGCGTCTTTGGGTAACTTCTCTGCATTTCAGAATGTACTACGATTCTCAGTAGCTTGGCTGCAGTATTGAGTTGTTTGGTATATGCACCACCTTTTGGTTGTTCAGGGGTTTTTGGGAGGAGGGGTTGTTTGTGGGTTTGGGTTTTTTGGGGGGTGTTTTTTTTTTTGTTTGGGTTTTTTGGGGCTGTTTTTTTGGGGGGGGGGGCGGTGAGAAGATTGTTTTAGACTGAATAAGACTCAGTCTAAATACTTCAGTTACTTTTCTACATTTTATGTTTCTGGGGTTACAGCAGAGCTGTCCATGGCTAGTGACAGCACTGCTTAGATACTCCCTGCCATGTTCTGCACCTTCTCTAAAGTACAGTAAGGCTCTTGGCCAGCAAACTCCACAAAGAAACTGGTTTGGCTGGAAAATAACTGAAGGGGGAGGAAGGGAGTAAAGGCAATCTTTCATCTGGATCAGTTCCTTGTGCAGCTAGCCAATGGTTATTTAGGCACAATAAGTGTAGAAGGAATGGTTAGTGAAGGGGGAGTTTAGAAAATACTTAAATACTACTCAAAAAAAAGAAGCTTGTGTACTTAGGACATTGATTTGAAAAGTCTTATAGCTGTTCAACCTACAGTGTGTGTGACAGTTGAATACTTGGTCTGTTCTCCTAACAGGCAGCGTGGAAGCAGTTCTTACAAAATGGCATTGGTTGTAAATAAATAGCTCTCCTCCACTGGGATTTTGATATAGTAAAGTAACAGAAGAAATACATGGTAACTTTAATATACCAGTCTTCTCTGAGCATTTGGCCAGGTGTAAATTGGACTGTTTACTTGCTTGGGATTTCACATGAGGAATAGATTCACTTTGTTGTCTTTCTTGTAGAATAGTTTTAGAGCTCTTTTTGAACACTGCTTTATCATCCCCAGTATTTTAGTACTTTCTGTGTGATGGACAAATCTTCACAGCTGACTGTAAGCATGGATTTTTAGCTAATGAGCAGATCTCGTATTTTGGAAATGCTCAATCAGTTGAATTTTACATCTCAGACTGGAGAACGCAAGAGAAGGAAACCCCAGGCTTGCCTTTCTGATAAATCCACAGCTCCTTCTCTGAACTCTCGGAAGGCAATTTCACTTCCTAATGAGATCTCTCTCTGAGAGGAGCTTTGAGACTCTTCTGTCTACAGGTGCTGTAGAAATCATGTAGTGTGTAGAAATCACTCTAGAGTGAACCAAGAGCGGCGTGTTTTGCTGCAGCTGCTCTCTAGTAGGGTTTTCAAGTGAAAAAAACACACACTAGCAAATTGCGGAATCTTGAGAAATATGGATTGTACTGTAGATAAACATCAAATTTAGAGAACTTATTTGAACTTTTAAAATATTTCAGTGCATTGACTGATAATCCCCAGTTATGGAATGACTCTGTAGCTGGTTGGTCTTTCAGAGGAGAGAGCAGTTCTCGGTTGTGATAAGCGAGATCTCTTAAGTGAGTCTCTATTTTAACGTATTCACAGCTTAGGTGCTTATGTTCTGTGAGCACTTGATAGTGGAGAGATTTGCTGGAGGCTGTCTTCTGGACAGCCATTCATCAGTCTGGATAAACTGCACTCTCATCTGTTGTATTGGATGAACAACTATATATGAAGTGGAGCTTGCTGTGCAAGGGCAGTTACTTGTATCTGTCCAAAACAGGGAAGTAGAAAAGTTAAACAAAAGCAACACTTCATTGGAGTGTGAGCCATCCTCCTCGTTCCTGTGCTGCTGCTTGTTACTGCCTTATTTTCTCTTTCTTGTTTGGTTTTCATTCCTGAAGATAGATATAACCACTTTTTCCCCCTGCTGTTCTTCAACACACGGAAACTTTTTCAACCTTGCTGTGCAACTAACCTCTGCAAGCTTCATGTCCTCTGTAGAGTAGGATTCCAGTTTTGTACCACTTCCCTTGTAGTACATGTTTTATCCTCTAACCATCCTTCTCCTTGTTCACAGGAAATCCTAATTACAGTGTTTGCTTGTCAGGATGAAAATAAAAGTTGACTTATACCCATACGCGGCTGTGTAGGCACATGAACACCACAGTTGCTGTTTGGACTGGTGCAGTCTCAGTACTGGGGAACCGGTACTTCCATATTCAGCTCTGCAATTGTGTCTGGGTTAGCCATACCTTTGAAACTACCTCAGTGAAGTAAAATTTCTGTCTGGCTTTATTCCCTGTTAGTCTGCAATGCTTTGTGTGATTACTAGAGAGAATTAAGAAATTTAAGACACTCATACTCAGTGTCTTACCTTTTGGATAAAAAAAGTGCTGAAAATTGTGGTGAGGAATTTTCTCAATTAAGTCATCAGACCATATTGGGAAATGTGGTCTCCAACCCCCAGTGGTGTCTTACACCCTGGAACATGGCCCCAGTCCTCTGTGGCCTTTCCACAGACTCAGCAGAAGGCATCAAATATAGTCCAGCTGAGGCCAGCCTCAGAGAGATCGTCTCAGATACGTTGGTGTTGGGGTCCAGGAGACTTTCCTTGCTGTGATGAGGTATGGTGCCTGCTGGACTGGTTTCTGGATAACGCCCTCGCTAGTTAGAGCCTCTTTCTCTTCCTTTGTGGGAAGGTCTGTTCAAATAGAAACAATTTCATGAAATATCTTCATGCCCAAGGAGAGGAGATGAGGTTCCTGTCTTGATGTTTGCATTTTTACAGGGTATGATTCCTGTTAAAACTCAGTTACGCATTTAGACAGAGTCTGGGCTATTTTAAGATTCACACCCGTCACTTTTCAGTGTTATGTCTGCAGGATTATGAAGATGTCCCATTTTCTCTTGACTGCTGTTATGCCTTAGAGTGATACTGGTTTGAGTCCTGGTGATGCTCTCACTGTTGCATCTTTCAGTGGAATATCTTTCATCATGACCATTACCTTCACAAAACAGATAGATTGGAGAAATACAGGTGTTTGTGCAGGTGCCCTTCATGCAGTCATTTTCCCAGATGAGTTACAGACCTTATATAGGCCTATATCATAGTCAAATCAGAAGAGATATTCAGATGATCTGTGGCTGAAAGAAAGTAAAGGAGTAGGAAGTGTGCATTGTCATTATGTTGATAATAGGGGAAGAAACAGAACAAACAGCACACAGTGTGTATGTACAGCTGACTGCAAAGTCTGAGTTCCAGTGCAGAAGCTGTGTGCAGTAGGGTCTGTAATATATTGCAAAGAATTAAGGTATTGCCACCAAAGACAAGTTATTTACCTTAGTATGTGTTATCATGGAATATAAACTTGGGAGTTCCACCATTAACGTTAGCCTAGCCTAAGGACTTTGTGTCTTTTATTTTTACAATTTGCATCTTTTGTATTTGGCGCTAACTGTAGACCTTGCACTGTGTCAACAACTGAAGTTTCTGTCTTCTGTCAGCCTAAAGAGACTGTGGTGTCCCGCTGGCGTGCTGACCCGTGGGCCCGGGGATCGTACTCCTATGTAGCAGCTGGATCTTCTGGAAATGACTATGATTTGATGGCTCAGCCAATTACTCCAGGGCCAGCGATTCCAGGTGCTCCTCAGGTGAGAGATGTCTCAATTCTTTTTAGAAAAACCTCAAAACAGGATTATTTTTCTAAGTAATTTGCATACATATCTAAACACAAGTTTATATACCTTGCACCTTCTGATGAATGATTAGAAGCTGTAAAATAATTCAGTTTTCCATCCATGAATTCTGCCTTCCCAGGTTTGGTGTCATTTGTTTACTAGAAAAAGAGCATTTTTATTCAGAAAGTCAATTTGGTAACGTCTGAACAGAGTATTATAGTGTCATACATTTATTGTGTTTTGTACTGCATATTTATGTTGTCCATCACCATATTTAAGTGAGTTGTAGTGATTTGAAAGAGGGTGAAGGCCAGAGTGAGAGGAACAGGAATCAAAAGGTCTCTCCCAAATTGTGAGCCAACACAATGAAGACATAAATCATCTCCAGTTCACTTTGAGAGGATGAAGTTTTGAAAGCAATAGCCATTCTGAAAGCACTAGCAGGGAACAATGTATGGCTTTGGCTTTATTTAGGTTCTTTTTCTAGTGATACAAGTCATTAATAAAAATAGCTGTGGATAAAATGATTCTCTGCAGAGTATAATATATGAAAGTCTGTTTTTCTCCTACTTTTTATGACACTGTCAATAGTTGTTTCAGGTCTCAGTTTAAAGAGAGACTGCTAGTTTAAGTGAATTGCTGAAGTTTTTGTTTGCTTACTGTGGTAGAGTTCACATCCCAGGATCAGAAACCATCATTCTTCTTAAACATGTTTAACAGTTTGGCTGTAGAGTTGTAGATACAACATTCAAATGCTTTTTCGGTATACAGCTGGGGATGTTAATCTCCCTGCTTATTTGGTTCTGAAAGTATTGTTTTTCCAGTTTTATTATCTTTGTATCAAAGCAAAGATATTGGCAAATAATTGGAAAATATTTCCTCCTACTACAGTTGTTAAAAACATGAAACTCTTCGGTGAAATGAAAGGTGTATATAAAGATTTTCTTGGTAATTTGTAGGACAGGTTAAAATATTTTTAATACCGACTATTTTATATGCACCACCTTCATGTTAATGGAGACTGTGGTATGATTAGAGGACTTTTAACATTCTTCTTAAAGTATCTGTTTGCTGCAGAATCTGAAAGAATGTGAACAAGCCTTAACAGTGTTCTCTGTTTCCCCCAGCCTATTCCTCGCCTGTTTTTTGCGGGAGAACATACAATTCGCAACTACCCTGCAACTGTTCATGGTGCTTTACTGAGTGGACTGAGAGAAGCCGGTCGCATTGCAGACCAATTTCTTGGGGCTATGTATACTTTGCCTCGCCAGCCTACGCCTGGGGTCCCCCCACAACAAGCTACCAGCATGTGAGAAAAGTAGAAGGTATCAGAAGAGGAGTGACGACCACAGTGTTGCTATTGTGGACTCTTTGGGATGAAGATATTCACGTAGTCTCTAACAGTATCTGCTGAAAGGACTCAACCATGAGTTACTGTATGATACTTCCATTTAGAATGGCCTTACAAAATCTTACCTAACCTTTGGCTTGGCATCCTTTTACAAAATCTCTTGCAGCTATTTGAAGTGTCAGTGTACACAGAATCCTTTACTACCAAGCTGGTCAGGGACTTTTTTGACTCTCTGCAGATACTTTTTGAAAGTCAAGCTTATAGCTGGAGGTTTTTTTAGGTTTTTTTTTTCTACCTATACATGTATTTACAATTTGGTAATTGCACAAGGCCCTGTAGAAGCTGGTTGCTACGAATAGTAGCTTAGTGTAGAATTTATGTAAACTTCTTTGTTGTTGTTTTTTTTTATTGTTTTGTTTTGAAGAATAATATTTTTTGACCAATTCTATTCTTATCTGGCATTTGAGAATTTGATGGAACTGTTTCCCTACCAGTAACAGCAAATCACACCCCTCCAGAATGGTCCATTGGCTGCTACACCATATGCATCTTGTTTTAGAAAGAAAGCTGGTATTACTAAGAGTGTGCAAAGCATACTGTTTTATTAAATACTTTCAAGAAAAGAAATCATCAGAATTGGATATTTGTAAGTTAAAAACTAGAAAAATTATTCGTATTTGTTTATATAGAAACAGAGTTGCCTAGACAGTAAGTTAGCTGAAGTACCTAACCTCTTGACTTCTGCACGCTGCAGGTAGGCACTCTGTGTACCCGTTGATTTAATTTCTGCTAGGTTGATGAGATGATGTTGCAGCTGCCATTGTTATGCTTCTGAAAACCACTTTGGTTTGCTGCTTTTCCAAAATATTTTCCTTCTTATTAATTCAGTGCATAGAGCCTTCCTTTCATTGCACAGAGCAGTCTTATTTAAACATCTAGGTCCTTTTTCCCTCTCCTCCTTTCCCCATTTAGCATTAGACTTTTCTTATTTCTTCCAACTTTTCGTATCCTCCTCTTTCTACAGTTTATTTCTATCTCATCTAACCATGGTCTCTGTTCACGCTGTTTTTTCTACTTTTCAGTTTTTCTGTTCTCACTGTCTCTGACCCCGTGTCTGTACCTGTGCGGTCCGTCCCAGCTTCCTTCTGTCCTTGCACCTGTTCTGCTAGAGGACCAGTACCTCCTCTTGTTCCATGCTCATCCCTCTACAGTTGCATTGCCCACACTTCTTCCTGAAGAAAAAAACCCCACACAAACACGACTGTAGCCCCTACTTGTTTATAGCTGCGTTGTCTTTGGCCACAGACTCTCCATCTTCTAGCATCGTTGCTTCTACTGTTTTCTTGTGTCTCCTTCTTAGTAGCTGGAGATCATTCTTCCTCCTGACTATGTCTATTATCTTCTGGTTGCTTTCTCATTAGAAGTTGAAGTCTGTGAGGGGGTATCTCCATAGGCAGTCCTTCTGACAAGCTATGAGAAAGAGGACTCTGATGTAGCAGGGGTAATAGTCTGTGAGGGGGCACAGACTTGAGGTGTCAAGGACTAAGCCCATTTGAAGTGGCTGGATTTGGTGCCATGGGGGACCCTTTATCCCAAACCTCTGTCGAAATTAGTGCTACCTTCCCTGTATATCTAACTTTGCAAATGTTGTTGCTACTTGAGCCCTTTATTGAAAGGGGTACTCCTCAGCAACACTACTCATCCTCGCTTTCCCTTCCAGGGGACAAGAGAGACTTTGTGGCGGTTGGTCAGAAAACTGCCGCTGAAGTGGGGCAGGAATTGGAAGTCCAGCAGGGTGTGGAGGAGGGGTGTCCAGGGGTGACTGAGAGTAAGTAGAGAGTAATTTGAGACTGAAAACTCCCTGCCTTCTGTTCAGGTAAAAGCCTGTTGTGGTTTAACCCCAGCTGGCAACTCAGCACCATGCAGCCACTCGCTCACCATCCCCCCACCCAGTGGGATGGGGGAGAGAATCAAAAAAAAAAACCCCAAGAACAAAAAACAAAAAACCTCGTGGGTTGAGATAAAGACAGTTTAATGGGACAGGAAGGAAGGAAAATAATGATAATAATAATAAAATGACAATAGTAATACTGAAAGAATTAGAATATACAAAACAAGTGACGCACAATGCAGTTGCTCACTACTCGCCAACCAATGCCCCGTCAGTTCCTGGGCAGCGATCTGCCCCTCCCGGCCAGCTCCCCCCAGTTTATATACTGGGCATGACGTCATTTGGTGTGGAATATTCCTTTGGCCAGTTTGGGTCAGCTGTCCTGGCTGTGTCCCCTCCCAGCTTCTTGTGCCCCTCCAGCCTTCTTGCTGGCTGGGCGTGAGAAGCTGAAAAATCCTTGACTTAGTGTAAACACTACTTAGCAACAACTAAAAACATCAGTGTGTTATCAACATTATTCTCATACTAAATCCAAAACATAACACTGTACCAGCTACCAGGAAGAAGATTAACTCTATCCCAACTGAAACCAGGACAAAGCCTATCAGCACCACTACCCAGAGAAATCCTGTTCCAGGATGAGAGGTGTGACAGGCCTTTAAAATCCACCAGCAGCTGATCTAGTCTCTTGGCTAGTGTGACTGAAGATGGGAAAAGGATCTGAGAACTGAGGTGCTATGTTCTGTAACCAGACTTCCAGCCTCTATGGGTCCCATATTTGTGGGGTGGTTTGCTATCAGGATTAGCGATGGTGCTGTCTCTCGCCATGAAGACTGTCGTCCCACTTGCTCTAGCAAAGTGTCAAAAACTCAGAAAAGCATTTCTGGCCCGCTGGAAAATAAAATAGTCCTCAACTTAACATAGCCAAATAGTGTCTTTTCCAGACAAATATCAAGCCACTTCTGCATCAGCCTATAAATGTTATTTTCAGCTGCTTTGTTCTGCTTTATGTTTGTACTGGCTGAGACTTCTCAGATTATTCAGCAGGCTAATTCTGTCAAAAAACACGCAGTAATTTGTCAAAGACATTCAGATGTAAACAAACTTCCTTTTGCACATTGCCATTGGTTTAATTGAGTGGGTCTAATCTTTCACCTGACGACCAGACTGTCCTGTTTCCCCTTTTCAAAAAGGCATCTGAAAACTATGGTGACTACTGAAATAAGGTGGAGATGAAGCCCTGACAGTTCCCACCCTTTTTGAAGGCGTGCAAGGAGTTGGTGGGTGTTAGCTGATGGTGGTGATGGGCGTGAGCAAAGGAATGGGAATGCCAGGAGGAGACGAGGAGGCCCTGTGACTTGATGTAGCCGGTTTGTTGCTTTTAGAGTCTTCACTGGAAGATGCAGACCATGATCTGTGGCCTGTTGCACCCTGCCCTCTCCATTATCTCTGGGGACTCTGGACCTATTCCTCAGCCAGTCCCTGCTAACAAGCCCTAGCAGGTATTAGAGAGCAAACAACTTTCAGCTCTTAGGGGTGTTTGAGGCTCAGCAAAGACACAGATAAGGCTGTGCGGCTAGTTGCTGGACACCTCAGAGCTGCTCTGCTGCAGCTCCTGCCCTGCATGGCCCAGTTTCTCGTGGTCAGTGGCATTGGTTGCACCCTAAGCAGAGGGGAGCAGTGGCTGGGTGAAGGTCAAAGACTGCTCCCTTTGTTCTGGTTGTATGCTGTGGAATTGCTGGATGGAGGGGGGAAGCTTAGGGGGAAGCACTGTCACCCCAAGGCCAGCTGGAGCTTGCAGACTTGGAAAAGGTGGCCTGAGCACGTAGTGATGAGTCAACTTAGTGTTGGGGTTCAGCTCTGCCAGGCCACATGGTGAAACTTCCATTGTTTGTCCAGGAGCAGGATGGTCTCGCGCTCTTTGCAGCACTACCAGCGTGTGATATTCCTCGAGCAGGTACTCTCCCAGCAGTTAGCAGCTCTTGCCCCGCTGCTTCTGTCATCTGAGGAGTGCCTTCTGCTGTGCCTCAGATGGTGGCTCTGAGTCCAGACTATCAGTGTATGTGTTTAGGAGCGTATTGCTCTCTGCTCCCTGTGCCAGGGTCTGTTAGATGGACCTTTGGTCTGACCCGTAATGGCTGGTCCTGTTTAAGTGCTGCCTGTGCAGTCTTCCTACCACTGTGACCTACGGAGGAGGAGATGGCATTGTAACTAAATGGGTCACCAGGCCCTCTTCATCTCAGCATCCTTCCTCCTGGTGTAGCCATTCTCCCCCTTGCTGCTGTTTGCTTGCCCTAACTTCCCTGTAGGGATTGCCTGATCTGTTTCAGCAGATCGTGGATGACCTTTACCACAGATTCGAGGCTGCTGGGCACAGTCACAAAACCTTGTGATCGAGTCTGGTTGCACCCTCTGTAGCGTACCTTTCCACCTATTCTCAGGGACTTGCCGCTTCTCACCCTACTGCGTGGGTAGGTGAATTGCATTTCTGACAACAAAAGTGACTGGTGCCCATTTTGGAAAGAAAAATGTTCTTCCCTGGTTGGACCTCCCTTTCTGTATTGACGATGAAGGACCACAGTAATCTGCCATGGGGTTCTGAATCCTGAGCGAATGCGTGCATTCACTAGTCAGATTGTGATTTGGGATGGAGTGAATCTGCAGAAGATTTGCATTTCTCAGTTCCCCAAATGCTTGTGGTTTTGTCAGGTGCTAGCATCTACTTTGCAATAAACTACTGTTAGCTCAGGGTCTTTGTGTTCAGTCTTTGTATGGAATTTAAAATGTTTGCTATGGTCTTGCCTGTAGTGGAAATTAATTGCAAAGCATGGGTTCTCCCTGTTTTGCTATCTTAGTAATTGACTGGGTCATAAACCTAGAGGAACAACTTCACTGGGGTGTTTCAGTTTCTTTTTTTTTTATTATGAATCTTTTCATCTGACTAGGTCTCTTGCTATATTTCTAAAAAAGTTCAACTGAGAGTACTATGGTCAGCAAGGTGCTTAGAGTTCATCTTGTAGTCTTTAAGCCATGAAGTGGCTCCATAAAGTGAGGTGACTAAACTTAATTTATTTGTATACTTCAGATTCTTTTTAAAGGTGGTGATAATTCCATGAGTTACTTTTCCCAAAAATCTTTACCAAAAGAGAATTAGATGCCATGGGCTGGTTTGTTTTCAAGTTTGCTGCTTTTACATTGGAAATTGCAAAAAATCATTGGTATCTAATTTCTCAAGGTGCAATTTTTTGTTTATTTGGAAGGAATATTGAAACCTACAGGAAATGCTTACACTGATATTCTTCCCCAAAGCACAAAGATATTACAGAACTACTGGCGTGCTTCCAGACCTTATGCTCTGGGTGTTACCAGAATACCCCAAAACCCCACAAGAAGTCACCTTTCGAAGGTCAGTGGAGAGTGAAAGCATCCCTTTAACTACCTGTGCAATATCAGTCATGGAACATGTCTTATCCAAAGAACAAATTGTCTTAAAATTAGTTTTTTCCAGCTTTGCTGATTTGTCTGCTGAAAGTTGTTGCTTCTCTACAAAGTCTGTTGGCTTGTATTAGCAAAGCTCCTACAGGGCTTGTGGAGTCTGTCCATTACTTCTAGGCGCTAACAGGCATCAAGTCAACGTGGTGTTTAGAAATTCCCTGGAGAACATCAGTCACAGAGGCTGAGAAGTGCAATAAAATATCCAATGCAAATATTCACGTCAGGAACGCAGTCCAAGCTTCGCAGTCCAAGCTTCACAGTCCTGCACTTCTGTGTGTGCAGCGTCATCACCTTCTTACGTGTGCACGTAGATATGGGGCACAGTAGCTGACCAAATTCTCTGTCGCTCATGGTTCTTCCCCATTTCCAGCCAACCAAAGACTGTGGTGATGTGGTACTGGGAGCCTTTCAGTCATATGAAGTGTGACTGTGCTTCAAAGAAACACAAAGCAGGCACATACTTTCACTGTAGGTTCAACCTTTCTGTGTCTTGCCCAATGAATCGGTAAGGAAGGCTGACATCTAGACTGGCCTTGCTTCAATGATATCATTAATGGGCCTGTTCTTGCCCTCATATACTCAGAATAATTTTTGTATTTTCTCATCCAAATATTGTCTAGTTTAGTACATGCTTCATAAAATAACAAGCAAAAAAATAGCAGCAGGGTGACTTGTTCACAAGCATCTGGAACTGCTATTGAGCTTAAGAAATCACTTGCCATGTTCACGCTGTATCAAAGTATTAGAGGTGGACTCGGCTGCACAAGTTAAGTGCAAACTTCAGACCACTGCCAAATAGAAGATGTGCAAAGGCATTTTATGGAAGATTTTGCAGAAAGAATTATGATACTGTTTGAAATACCTACGTAGGGTGGGGTTTATCTCACCTAACCTTATACATTTCCTCTGCACTAGTTGTCTAGACTCCCTCCAGCCACACTTCTCTAGAGAAACTCGTTATGTCCCTGTGTCCAAATAGTTTCAGGACCTTTGAGTCTGTTAATTAGGGCTTTGAGTTCTGGTAATGCAGGACCTAGATCAAAATCTTTCTTAGTAGTATGTGGTCAAATGTGCCACACTCACAGACCTCATGTATTAGTGCAGTTATATACCGTCAGCTCCAGGACCTTCTGGAGATGGTTTCCATTTACCACTTCCATGTTCCAGCCGCAGCTCACAGCTTTCCACTCTCTCAGACTGCTTTGGATATATCCCATGCTTGGGGGTCTGCTATCTCATGGGGTCAAAAGTTTGGATCTCTGTTTTATTAAATTGTTTGTTGGTCCCCATCAATGTAGCGTTAATTACACCGCTCCATGAAGGGACTTCTGCTCACCGTTATTCTGTTCTCTTTTCTAGACACTGTATCACCGCACCCCATTAACTTTAAGGCTGTTTCACTTGAACAAGGGTAGATTGCCTGTTTTTTAGACTTCACACTTAAAAGACAGAGAGATCTTGGCCTGTCTAACCCAGCCTGGATGATAAAGTATCTTTTCCATCTACGAGTTCATGCCTTTCAGAAGCTCCTGAATGCATTTACCTTGTTTGTGGAGAGGTCCTAGGTACGCGTGTGTCTGCAGAGACCATCTATTTAGATAATCACTTGTTTTAGATTGCAGTTATCTGAGTGTAGTCCCTGGCTATAAGCACCTCACGGCAGGGCGCTGTAATCCCTGATAGTGGTGCTCAGTGTGTCCATCCTTCCACACAGCTTCTGCAGCGTTCTCTCTTCATACCTGTGCCAAATGCTGCTCCTCTGCTTGAGCATCTGGTAATTAGTGCTAGATTTTGCAAATGGTGAAATTGCTGTTTGCTTTACTTCCAAGCCACCCCTGGGTAGCTGCAGCTATGTGGAATTGTGTTTGAAGTTACCCAAGGTTAGAATAGACGTGGACCACAACCACCTGAAAATGGACATTACTTACCTAGGTGCTGTATGACATAGGTACTCCACATACTCAATACTTCTTCCTCATAGTCCCACATACCTTCCCCCCCCCCCCCCAGATTTTTTGTTAAGCTTTGTGTGCTCATGGCTTAACACGTGGGGAGGTTCAAGTCTCAGCCATGATCCACTGTTACAGGACAGAAGTGTCTCCAATCTCAAGTTCTTGGGCAGAGTTAGAACTGATGTTTGGACAACATACTCCTGTCCTTAGTAACTTTTCCTCGCTCACAGAATCGTATCCTCGCTTCTGAATAACATGTAAAGCTTGTCAAACCGCTCAATGTGAATGCTTTTTCCTGATTCACTGAGGATACTTCAGCTTGGTGGTAAGCGTGAAAAAATATTACTGCAACTAGCCGTGTGTATATCAGACTACTGAATTCCTGTTCAGCAACAGAAGCCAACTTTTTCTGTAGCTGTCGATGGAGGATGTAATTTAGAATTGAGTGTGACTGGAGTACTCCATTTGCCTTCATTAAGCCTTACGCCCTACCTGATGTTTCATGTGTGCCCAGAGGGGCTGGAAATCTCACCATCTCCTCGGTACTCTATGCAGTGTGCTCCTGCTGTGCTCCAGTGTGCAGTTTGGTGTGGGTCAGCACAGGAGGGAACGTGCTTTTTGAGTGGATAAGGATTTAGGACATTCTTTACCTCGGTTTCAGGGTGTTCTGGTGGGTATGATCCACGCAGCATTTCCTCATAGTTGAAGTGTGAAGAGTTTGGGCACTGCACCTGTGTTCAGAAGCAGCTGAGATGCTGCAGCTTTTGAAGAAAACAAGATTCCCATTTATTGGCAACTCATCATAGTTCTGGAGGTAGCTGGTCCATTTGAGGAGACAGGATAGCCAAGCTGCTCGTGAAGGGAGGTCCTGGAATCTTGGCCTGGGATGGGAAGGGCTGCAGCTGGTAGATCTTGGTGGGCCTGAAGGCACCTGGAAAAACTCCAGCTGAGAACACTGAGCTAGCACAGATGTTTCATGAAGGAAACGGTAAGGGATGATCTTGTCCTAGTCTTCACCTCTGTCCGGTTGTCATGTTCAGCCTACTTGTTTTTATTTCGTTGTTTACCCTGTACAATCCCAGCTTTGTTGGATGCACCACAGGAGCATCCTGAGTGGGAGCTTGAAGTTAATGGCTTCAACTTTAGGGCTAATCCAGGCCTAGTTCTGTCACTGCTAGGAGGATGTTGGTTTATTCTCCGCGGCATCATAACTGAGGTGATTAGCCCCAAGTATGCAGAGGCATTACCCACGGTGCACCAGAGAAGTGAGTGCAGTGCTGGGCCCCAGTCTGGGTCACTGAGAGTTAATGTCAAATACGTTCACTGAGAGCCAGCATTGGGGCTTCCTGTGCAGAAGGAGACAGCTTGTGCTCCCAATAACATGGTGGGTTTTAAAGAAGATAAGGGGAGTCCTGGGTGCCTGAGTAAGGGAGTATCAGTAAGGTCAAAGGAAGGTATTTGGCTGGCAGTTTGGCTGTGGCCATTCCATTCGGGGGCTGGAGGGAAATGTTTGCCTTCATGTTCGTGGTGTAGGGAGGCGATGGGGTCGCGGTCTGTGAATAGGAGCCACGTGATGTATCTTGGCCTTGAGGTCCTAAGAGAGGCTTGGAACTGAGCTAGTGCAGGTGAGGCCAGGGAGGCCTTGGACCAAGTTAGGCAATTCTCCTCCCAACTGAGCTCTGCAATGGCAAAGCCTCAGCCTTCTATTTGTTAATTTATTTTCTCCTGACCTAGCTGCGTTCCTGCTTGTGCCATGACTGCTTCAGCAGGAGAGTGCCCTCCACCCTTCTCCCCCCTCGCTTTACCCTGGTCTTCTGAGGCCTGACAGATGTTGGCTTCAATCCTCAGCAAGCTGAGAAGAATGAACAGAGACCTTCCCTTTCCTGTGGTGTCTAGGCCACCAAGTGATACAAGATACGACTGCTTTATCTGGTGGTGTTTTTGAAGGGAAATAGCTGTGGCTGCTGTGCCTGACTGTGCTATCTGTGTGCGTGGACGGTGTGTGTAACAGAGAAGATGTCTTCGGGGACTGAAGGATCTACGTATCCTTAAACCTTGTTTCCAAAACCTGATGACAGCCACACAGAATTCCAGTTCAAGTTGAGTGCAGAGAACTTGAAAACAATTGTATATGTCCATCTGTGCAAATGCCAAAAGCAAGGAAGTAAGTCTGGGTTTCAGATGCCTTGGATTAAAAAGCATGTTAATAAAGATATTAACAACGATAAGCACACCAGGAAGCTGATGGAAGGAAGGCTGTTGGTGGGAACGTGAGTAGCTGGGTAACGGGCAGGCAGCGTGCCCTGTGCCAGTGAAAAGTGATGCTGCACGCTAAAGGCATCCAGAGATCAGCGGGCTGGCTCCAGAGTCGGGCAGGCGTTCCCTACCTGTCTACAAGGGTAGTGAGCATTAGGACTGTTTTTCTGGTTGGAGTGGTGGTAATGGTGATAAGCAGATCAGTTTGCAAGGTCAGGAAACCCAGCTCAGGGGAGCTGTCAGCTGCCTCTGTAGCTTGGGTAAATACTGCTTTGGATGTGATGCCAGAGTTAAAACATAGGACACTACTTAGACCTCTGAGTGGCTGATCAGCACCCACGGGAGGAGAAGCAATGCTTGATCTGTGCGTGGGCATCATACATGATCTGGCTCAAAAGCTCACCAATAAAGATGATTTACAGCAGCAACCTTCTCACAGGTACAACTAAAGCAGAAAGGTTTGCAGCTGGAGTAATAAGAGAGTACACTTGTTTGTAGGCAACATGAGAGGACTACTTAAACCCACCAAAGCAAGTAGATGTGACCGATCAAAAAGAACAGAGTAAAAAAAGGCTTCTGACAAAGAGTGAAGTTTCACGGCTAAGCGGCAACGCTATGGTAGGTGGGCTATTAGTCCATGTGCTATAATGTCCTCACGTAGGAGCGGTAAGCCTGGCCTTGAATCACAAACAAGGAAAAGATACGTGCTTAAGGTGTTGGCAGGGGAGAGACTTAGAGCAGATGTGGAAGCTATGGACAATAACTCTTCACTTACACATTTACAGATCTCTGCTGTCCTTAGCAAGCCAGACAGCAGCATTTGTGTTGTAGCTACAGTAATGGTTAAGAGGTGAAGAACCACCTCTTTAATGATGTTCAGTAGCTGCCTATGTGAACTGGGAGAGAAAGGGGTCTCAGCCAAGCCAAAAGTCAGTTTTCTTAGACAAATATTTAACAGAGGGAATCTTTGTAGGCCTTCACCTCTAGTTAATGAGCTGTACCCAGGGAGTAGCACCTGAAGTGACAGCTATGGATGGCTCCTGAAATGTCAGTCAATACCAATAACACATTTAATAGAGCTTCTGGAAATGTGTCCAGTTTCGCAGTCAAATAGAATAAATCAGATATAAGGAAAAGAGCTTTGCCTAATATAAAGTGTGGTGTCCAGGGCCCCTTACAAATCAACGTACTTCTCTCTAAATGACGTGGTTATCGTCACAGGGGCTCGTCCCGCATACGATAGGTACTAATTGTACCTGTATATTGCAAAAAGTTAGGAACTGTGAAGGAGACTTTGCCACTTATACTGACCTCTGTATCCTCCAGCTTCTTCCAGGAGATGGCCAACGGATCTTGGTTCCATTAACAGTCTATACTGGCTGAGTGAAGGAAATCTAATGAAGCGGTGGCTGGTTTCCCTCTCTAAGAACGCCGTTCCTCCAGCCCGCTCTCAGCAATGCCAAGTTCAGGTCATCCAGTCTAAGTGGAGAATGGCTGTGTTCAACTTGATTTGCCATGTGTGTACGCGCTGTCCATGCCTTAAATGCAGCCTAGGAATGGATGTATGAGATCTGCCTGCATACAGGCAAAAAACTAAGAACAAGGTAGTCAGACTCAGCACTAACACACAGTGCTGCAGACGGGAGCTGCCTCAGCACTTCACCAAGGGGCATCAGTACCTCCGAGTAATGGACACTGTGCAGGGATTCAGCCGGAGCTATAAATACCACATCACAAACATGTAAAAAGAGAAGAGTTTTTATTGGTTATATATTGTAGAGCTGACAGTGTTCGAGTCAGGAGAGACATGCAGATAAAGTGTGTGTTTACATTTGGCATGCAGACTAAGAGCACTGTGTAACTGGAAGGAGGTGAGCACCATCTGTATCCACTGCATGGGCAGCTTGGGGAGGAAAGAGCTGGCTTCCCTCTACTGAGCATGCTGAGACAGGGAGAGTTTTGAGAGGGTGGAACAGTGCTGATAGCTCTATTGGACACAAAGTTTGTTTTAGGGAAATAGGCAATACTGTAACCCTGGAAAATTTGCTTAACTTGGATGAGTCTGTGATTATGAAAGATTTCTTGCATTATTTGTCTTCTAAGCTGCCCCAGCCCAAATATATGTCTGCAAATACAAAAAAATAGATTTATTCTCTTAAAAATACATTCCATGCAGCCTGGAGTGCTGCTTCCCCAAGGCAGGAGCCTGCACTGCATGCTGGGCAGCCTAGGAAGATGATCCTTTGGGTCCTTAAGTTACTGACCATCAGAGGCGTCTGCAAACAATGGCTTCATGTTTCATCACATACAGAGCAGTCCACTGGAGGCTGGCCTTGGAGCAGTGCTTTGACCACTCCAATGATGTGCAAGGGTGGCAGAGATGAGGTCTACTATATTAGAGATGACACCAATGTGACTATTGCTTCAATCTGTAGCTAGGAAATTGCTCATGTCAAGTGTCTCTTGAAGCACCAAGGTGTGCCACCCTGCCGTGTGCTTCCTGCCCTCTTCCTTTCCTGGAGGTACGATCTGCAGGAGGACTGAGGGTCTCCCCTCGTCTGCGTCCGCTGAGCTGCAGTTTGACAATGCACGGCACTGGTGGTTGCACTGCGAAGCTGTCACCCCTCCGTGCTACCCGAGCAGCTGGAGCTGCATGCTGCAGTGGTGTTTCTGGACACAGAGGAAGCCGCTCCGCGAAGCAGCAAGCTGCTGGCCCCTCAGGCTGGCGCCAGCCATTCTGGGAAAAGCTGCTGGCTCTCCAAAAGGGACCAGTGTCTCCGTTTCCTTGGGAGAAGCGAGCACTGACACACTTCCTCTGTACAGCAAATACATTTACAACTTTGGAATTACCCAGGTGCTTGATGCGCAGCCTCGTGCCATCATCAAGCCCACTGAAAAGCCTGTTATATTTATACGCTAAAATTACAAATACTTCTTCAGCGATGGCAATATTTACACATAGACTCTATTTTACAGCTGTTCAAAAAAAGTGTGCAATTTGAGTAAAACACATTGTGTTTCCTGAAGTCATTGCTATAAGTTTAATAATACAATCAGCTCCTATTGCACTCATGATTAGAGGGCATGGCCCCTTTCAATTTTAAGGAGGGTTTTCTTTCTCAGATTTAATCTCGGTTGTGGTAAAAACAACCCAGTGTACAGTTACTGAGTGACATCTGTGTTCATTATTTACAAGCAGTGAGACTGAGCCTAGAGCAAGAGTTCAAGGTATGTGCTGTAAAATATTGAACAAACGACTGAGGCAGCTGGAGAGAGACGTCACCTGTGAGAAGCACCTGAGGAGAGCAGACTGTGCCAGAAGAGCTGCATTGCTGGGTCAGTAGCTGGGGCTCCTGCTGTGTGCTGTGAGCTGGCCGAGCAGCAGGGTGAAGCCCTCCGGTTGCCCGTGGCTAAGGAAAAGCCTGGTCCTGGCTGACAGAAGGGGAAAACCAACAGCTATTGCTGCTGGTGGTTTTTCCCTTGCACTTCGGACATGGGGTTGCGTTATTGGGCTGGGCTGTGGGGTTGAAAAGCCGATAGGTAAGCCAGAGCTTTTTCAGTAGGTACAGGGAAGCCTGTGTTAACCCAGCATGTCATGTCGTAGGGATGCAGAGCCTTCCTGGCCAGGACTGAAACCAGTTCCCTTGGAAGGAGCTTTGGAAGCACCATGCGAAGCTGGATCTGTGCCAAGAACATGAGAAGGAGAGGGCTGGTGGATGTGTACGGGCATGCAAGTGTCCTGTGGGATGTGGACCACTGTCCTGCAGCAGGATGGGGCTCATCACTGGGAGGAAAGCCATACAGTCGCTGCTCAAAGCGATGCTCGTGTTCTTCAGTGTGTATGTGCTGTCCGGCTGTTTGTAAAACTAAGGTGCAAGTCCTGGGCAGCAGTGACACAGGGCAGGGGGGAGGCCCTTCTAAATATGCTGCTTCTCTGTGAGACAACTGCAATGCCAAGCAGGTCGTCAGCAGCAGTTCTTCCGTGGTGATTGTAACTGGGTATATATTATACGGCTGGAGAGCTGCTTAGCAGCAGGTTTGGGAATGTAAACAGAGGTAAATAATTACTGTGATGTCTGAAGAGGCAGGTACATGCCAAGATGCCTCCCAGATGCGAACTCCCAGGTTAAGCAAGCAGGTACTGCAGGAGGCATTTGGGCTGCTTGCTGCAGAGCAGCTGCACTGGCTCGGAGGGGTTTTTGCAGCAGCATCTCCCATGCAATGGATGGAAGAGGACCTGAGCCAGCATATTTAGTTTTGAAGGGAAATATTTTTTTTAACATGAAAATAAGGGGCAAAGAGTCAGAACATAGCATTCTGAGGCTGGCAGAGGCTAGCAAGCAAGCCAGCCCCATGAGAGCACTGCTGAGATGTGACACTTCTGGTCAGGCTGCAATTCTGTTTATCAGCCGTGGAAAGCCTGCAAGATTGCATGATGAGGCAAGGGAAGCTGATGCCGTTGAAGCAATCGCTCTCAGTAATGTCTTTTTTTGTGTGGTGGTGGTGGTGATCCTGCCATACAGTTAACCTCTAAGAAAAGCAGGGTGCTCAGCGTGGATATTGCAATTTCACAGGCTCGTAAAAAAAAATAAAAATCCATTGTGGTTTCAAATTGCAAAATACGCACTAATTTTCAATACTTCCTGATAAACACGGGGCAAGTGGAGGCATTTCAGAAATCTGAATTTAACTTCAGAATTTCAGTTTCTTTCACTTTTAGTTTGGATTTTGAGTTTAAAAATTTTTTCCCATTATACTTGATGATATATTTATCCCATTCTCTACTAGCACTGCCATGTCATGAAATCGTAAGAGATAGCAGTTGATATAATTTAATATAATTTAATTTTAAGATTATTAGAGCTGCCACTTAGTACTAATTTAAAAGCATTATCTTTTTGTCTTGTTCTGCAACTTAACACTTATACATGTCATGAAATATAAAAGAATAAAATGAAGGGTTAAAAATATAAATTTGGGAAACCATCTAAAAATTGCAAAAGGAAACACTTTTTTTCAAAAATAATTTTTCCCTTCCTCCAAACAATCTTTATTAAAAAAAAAAAAATCACGTCATTGAAACACTTTCCTTCTTTTTATATAAATGTTTTCATAGATATTTTCCAACCAGCTCTGTTTTTTTGATTCATTTGCCTCTCAGAATTGAGGCATATAATTCCAAGGGACAGGGAGGAGATACGGCATATAGATGTGCATGTATGGCTAGTCACACGCGCACTGCTGTGGTAGCTGCTCGTCTGGAAGGTGAGATGTGGGAATGAGTGTAGGGTGCAACTCAGACATGGGAGCTGCTGGGTTGCAGCTGTTCCCGCAGCACCTCCAAAACAGATAAGGGACCTTTTCCCTTCTGCAGCATTGTCCTTGTTCCTCCGCAGAGAGGGGCGTCTGTTTCCAACAGGCAGAAGAAAGCACTGGGGGAGGTCATGGTGTTTGTGTACAGGACAGGAAAACTGTGGGCCAGCCCTGCAGCTGGGTGGTGGGATGTAAAGAAGGACTGGCGGAGCTCTGACTGTGTGAGCCAGATGCAATCACCTTGCTCAGGGCAGATGCTGCTCCAACACCTGAGCACCTCTTGGAGCTGCGGGGGTGGTGTCTCCCCTGGCAGCGATGCCATCTGCACTCGGTGGCCTGTGGGCACTGACAGGGTAACGTACCTCTGTATTTGGAGCAGTCTCTGACCATACCTGGGTCCCAGACACGGCAGATGATAGGGTGGTCCTGAAGAAGGGCACCGACTGAGGCTGCCTAGATAGCCATACTGGAGCTCAGCTTAGGGTCCAATCCTGCTGTCTCCACCCTGTTTTTGGAAGGAACAAGGACATTCTGCTTGTCTGCGAGGAAAAGCACTTGTTTCTTTTTCCCTTAGAGCTCAACTGCTGAGAACGAGCAGCAGAGTTGTTGCCTGCAGAGCGTGATGGACATAAAGCTTCAGGTAAAAAAGCACCCCAGTCCAAGTCAGGAGTAAGTTTCACTGCTGCGTGAACTGCTGTTGGTTTGGCTCAGTGGATGACTTCTTGGTGCAAGATCTCAGCTGGTGATGAGTAGGTCATGCAAAGCTTGTTGCAGAGACTGACAGCAATAGGGAAGAAACTGCTTCTAAACAACGTTTTCTGCTCTCCTTCCCTCTTAATGTGTAAAGCAACCAGTGGGGAATGGTTTCCTCCTGCCTGGAGACAGAGGGTGCTGGGAACACAGGTACTGAGGTGACCACAACCCAAGCCAACAAGGGTGTATTAGGAGAATGCAAACTCTCCCTAGGAACTGAAAGCTTTCAGTTGTGGAGCCATGTAGGACAGCTGTCATGGGCTGGTGGACTGTAGTCACAGGGATACTTCTGGGATCTTGTCTAAATGCAAGTGATTAACAAGAAGTTCTCTCTTGTCCAGGGAGTACCATCGTTCAGAGTGGCTATGCAGTCAAGGTTTCCATATGGAGACAGACCTGTCATCCTATGGAGAAGATTAAGATTGCAGGTACAGAGATGAGAAGTGGGAGTCCCCTGAGCAAAGTCTCTGCAGCTGCCTCTTCAGCAAAGAAGAAAAAGAATTCACTGGTAAAGCTCCTGTACCTTGCAAATCGCATTAGAAAACTGGTTTCAGGCTAGCTGAAGCCACTGGAGAGGTTACAAACAGGTGTGATGCCCATGAGCTTGGTACTATCCTGCCTCTTGCTCCACTGTGCAGCGTGTTCATTGAGTGGAAGGGAATACAACTCATCTCCGAGATGTTGTCCGGCAGGCACGGGAAGCACCCTGTAAGACACAACCCCACAGCATCACAGACTGGCCAGGACCTGCAGCGGCCCCTGGCAGCATTTTTGCTCTGGGGAAGAGTGTCGTGATTGCCCTTAGGCAGCCATCCTAAAGCCCATCAGGATCCTAGCCCGATGGTGGGGCAGGGGAGGGCAGTGGCAGGATCAGTTTGGAAGATACAGGCTCTGTCGGTGTTTACAGCGGAGTAAGCCCAAAGCAGAATGACCCGGCCCTGCCCCACATAGGCAGGGCCTATTATCTTTTTTTATGCTGTAGCGTACCCTGCACCCACTTCCACACATGGCATGTGGATCTTGCAAGTGAGATGCATAACACCTGACAACACAGAGGAGATGGAGCTGATCTAATGTCAGAGCACATCTCCATATGCAAGGTGTTCAGGATCCTGTTACAGTCAGTGGAGGTCTGGGCAAGACAGAAGATCCAAATGATGGCGTGTATGTTACGGGGACCTGACTCTACTCAAGTTTTTATTTGCTGTTGAGCCAGCCTGTGCAGACAAAGGAAGCACAGCACAGCCTGAGGTACAGGAGTCTGCATCTGGCCAGATGAATGTCACTGTGGGTAACACCTCTCGGTGACTACACAGAGCATCACTGTGGTGTCCCTTTCCTCAGCTACCAACAAGGACAGTGTCAGTTCACTACTCTCTACTGCAAACATTACCTATCTCTAAATGCCAGTCTGCAAAGCTCAGCTGCGACCATGTCCCTCTGGGCTCTTTTAATTTTGTGCAACTTCGCCACGAGGTATGACTATGTAGGGCTCTCAGCTGCCTCACTGCAGTCCTGCTGCTCTCACATCAAGACTCAGCAACTCCTGTGCATGTCCAGTAAGATACACTGATGACAGGTTTGAGGTCTTAAGATACTTGCTGCTGTGGGTGATCCATAAATGGAAAGATGCACTTTGCTCTGGGCAGCTGCACAGGCAAAGAGGGAATGCCAGGAGAAAAAGGAAGTCTTTTGTACAGACATAAGCATGGTTGTGCACCTAGGAAGTAAAGTCTGCCCAGACCCCTATCTCCTCTGAAGGGAGCTCCCTGTGAAGAGGCTGGAATACTCTTTTTTTTCATATTTCAGACAATAAGTCATAGTCACTATAATGTGGGCCATTTTCCACTTCTTTGTGTGTCCAGAAAGATGTGTTTTGGGAGGCAGAGCAGCAGGTATGTAGCAGCAGACAAGCACCCTAGTAGTACAGCAGCCAGCTGAAGCAGGTAAGACAGGGGCTCTGATTTTGTCTCTCCAAATGTTTTTTTTCCATCCCTGATTGTCAAGTGTGTGCCAGAGGATGACTAGATGCCGTGCCTCTTATTCCCTGGAGAATGTTTTTAGCCATAAAGCTAGCTGAAACAAGTTTAGAACAGAAAAATAAGGTAGTACTTCTTTACCGGTATAGGAAATTAGTAGAATAATTTACTGAGGCAATACAGTAGACACTCCACCTCTGGGCAGTGCTAATTTAAGACTGGATTTCTCCTAAAAGATTTACATTCACTTTGGACAAGTTCTCTAAGTTATGTTACTGGGAGGTCAGTTCAGATATTGGCTTCTTGCCTTGTAACTCTCTTTTCTGGATGGTCCTTGAACTCACATACCTGCTCCTCCACTTGGAGACCCAGTGTGTGGGGGTTGGATTTTGGGTCCTGCAGCTCCATCTTGATGGCTGGCCTTTTCCCTGGTGTGTCAACCTGTGAAAGGTACTCCGAAGAGCCGTATTGTTTTCTTCTGGAACTGGGCACAAAATCTTTGTTTTCATCCTGTGCGAAGGAAAATAAAGAAGGTTGGGACTCAAGGACTGTGAAGGGGTCTGGAATAGCACTGGGTTCCTGGTCCTGGGTTTGCACTGCGAGGTGCTGGCTTGAGTCCCTTTGGCAAGGAGGGAATTGGGCCACCAGGCCAGCTCTGGCATGTCCTCACTTATGTGCTATTTCATAAAGTTGGTTTTTTTTAAAACCATCCAGTAATTTTAACCCAAGTTATGGATGCGAAGTCTTCTGTTCAGCTGAATAACCAGTGCACAAATCTGTGCTCAGCCTGCGTGGCTCGCTGGGCCCAGAGAGCTTGTATCCATGAGGGACTATCAGCAGAAAATCCCACGGTTTAGTGACTGAAGCAGTTTCTTAAAAGTATTAACTCTGAGTTTTAACTACCATGGGTGGGGGGTGGTCAGCAACCTGCATCTCCCATTTTCTTGGCAATGAGGATGTGATGTGGGAGTGTCCTACGCTGTTTTCCTGCTACAGGCATCTAACTGGCACTTTTAAACTCACTCATGTTTTCTTGAATGTCTGCAGAGACATTTCTGGGATCATACCCTGGGATTCAGACGCCTATGGTCTGCCTTAGGGCTGGTTGGGGCACCCGTGTCTTTTACGGAGGCTGCACCCTGCTGTGAGTCGCAGGGGTGAGGTGTCCCAGCCACCCTCCAGCTCGCAGAAAGATGGCAGTACTTTTGCTGATGCTGTTGCTGGCTGGAAAACCTCCTTATCCACAAGTTCCAGCACGTTGCAAGGCACCATCACGTCAACATCAGAAACAAAAAAAAATCATTACAGCGGTGAACTTACAATTGCAATAACGTAATCAGCTACTGGGCAAAGCGCAACGGCTGCACTGCACTACTGAAGGCTTTATCAGCTCTGCTTGCTTTGGGGATGGCATCGTGTTTGCTGAAACACGCAGTACACAGCCCTGTGAAGGGGCTGCGGGCACTGGTGGAACAGATTTGGTCCCTGCCCTGTGACAAAAGGGATAGCAGGGAAGGGACAGGCAGCAGCCCCTGTGCCTGGCAAAAAAGCATCTCTGAGATGGACACCAGGCTTTGATGGGCTCTTGGAAAGAAGCTGTGACATCTGGTGGGTCTGGATGGACAAACATCTGTCCTGAGCTGGCCCTGCTGTGGATGACATCCAGCAAACACTGGGCCTGACCTCCCCCTTGTGATCCAAGCCCTACAACAGAAGTGAGACGTGAGCAGCAGCAGCAGGACCTTGGTGAATAGGCATAACACAGGGACAGGTCCCACAGGGACCTCCAGTCAACCATGGGCCAGAGATAACCATGGTGGGCCAGGCTGCTCATAAAAGTGAGGTGATAATTTCAATTTAATGAATGGCAGTCATCTTGATGGACCTGGACAGCTTAGCAAGGGCTAGGCACCTCTGTATTTCTGATACAGTAGTTTTCATTAGAGATGAGGCCACTGGGTGAGCATATAGGAGCTCCATCCCCTTGGGCATCTGACAGTGTCAGTCCATCTCTGCTGTCAGGCAGCATGAATTTATGACTATCAACCCAGATGACACACTGGTCTCAAAGAGTTTCATAGGTAAAGAGCTGAGCCAGGGCCATCAGGCTGGCCACCCCCCATGTGTCGGTGATGCAGACCAGTACCTCCTGGTACCGCACCAGAGCCAGGTCAGTGTGGAGCTCGGCATCCTCCATGGCACCCCAAAGGACAATCAGCTGGTCACTGACAAGCACCTCGGAAGCTGCTCCAAACAGACTGTGACCCCCAGGATTCGCACAAAACAGAACGGAACCCTTGGACAAAGTTACTGAGGTCCAAGGAAAGATGAAAACACTAATGTGGCATGGCTGGCTACTTAAGTAGAAGCTTACGTGGAGTCAGCCAGGGTGAAATGCTGATGGATGCACTTTACATCAGTCCCTAAAGCAGAGAGAAGGGGCGAGAGGCAGCCCATACCTGGATACTGTCAGGGAGACTTTCTGACAAGACCCGCCCACCATAAGAAGGTACACATAGCTTCACTTGAAGAAAAGCCTACCTTTAGTTTTTTTACCTAATTTATGCAGCACACAGCCCAGCTCCAGTCGTATTAATGTCACAGCCACAAGAAAAACGAATTAAGTGCACTGATCTTGCATTGCTGCCTGCTCGTCTGCTTGCTGCCTGCCAGTGCCTTTGGACTAATTCGGGCATTGCAAATTTTCAGCAGTCAAACGTCACACCAGAGAAATACCGACTTCATTATCTGAAACACGAAGCCCAACAGAATGACTGCTTGAGGTCTTGCATCTCCTCAGGTCTTTTATGGGAGCCCGAGAAAGACTGGCTGCAAGCACTAGAGGGAGCTGGTCCTCAGGCTGCAGCATCCATCCATCAGCACCTACTGCTTTCTGGGTCTCCCAAAGCAGCGCTCCAAAGAGCTGCTGCTTCCGTAGCACAAGAATTGCTACGAGCTGCCGATACCTCCTGTAGCTTCATTAGGGACATTTGCCTACATCAGCAGTACAAAAACGGAAGGCTGAAATTACACCTTGTGCCTTGGCATCTCCTTGCAAGAATTATTTCCAGGTGCTCAGTTTGTGTCTGTCCTGAAGGCTAGGCTGAGGCAGGGGCCGAGCCTCCAGCTTGCTTTAGCCTCCTGCTGTGCTGCAGCAAATGGTCAGACATCATGAGTATTCACGGAGGAGAGGAAGACGTATTTTGGCAAAACCAGCACAGGCCCTGTGTTTCCCAAATAGGATTAATAAGGCAATCTCAGACTTTGGATAGCAGAGCTGGGAAGAGGTGACAGTGATGCCTTCACAGGAGAGCTGAATGTGCAAAGTTAGCATAGATCAGTGCCAAGTCTTCTGCCAGAGAAATAGCTACATCTTTATCTGAACACAAATCCCAGCAGAAACAGACTGCTTGTGATATGAGGCATATTATAAGCCTGAAGTTACCCTTTGAAGACAGATACTTTGGTTTTTTTCCAAGGGCATATGCAGTAATTTGAGCTGCCCAAATACATAAAATTTAGTATATCTGGTGTATCTGCAGTCTTTCAGGGTAACTTCATGCTCCTCATTTACAAGCTAAAAATATACTTAATTTATGACCAAGAAATCAGATTTGTGACTATGTAGTATCAGGGTGATTTTATTTCAAAGTATGATACACAGAGATACCTAATTCAATACTCAACAGCCCTGTGTGAACTAACCACGTGGTTGCTTTCCTGACTGCTTGTCACTGCAGACACAGGCAAGGCTGGAAGCCAGCTAATTCATCAGGGATACACAGGATGACCACACAGCGGCCAGGTTGCTCTGTCAGGTACACTTCAGCAGCTGTTGTAGGCACACCGCATAGCTAGCAAATTTGATCTGACAGTGACCTTGAGACCACCCGTAGAACATACTACAGAGCTACACTCAGGCCTGGGTGGGCTGCTAGGGGGAAGATGGAAAAGAAATATGTGAGTGCCTACTATTTAGGGCTCCATGACTGACCACACGTAAGCCCAGCTGCAAGAGGAGACCTCTTCAGCTCTGAGACTCAAGGTTGTGGGTGGTGTGAATTCAAACTCCTGGGATAAAGGGAGGCCCAGGGATGGATCTCCCGTTTCCCAAGCACATAAGCTGCTGTTATGCAAAAGGACAACCTCAGTCATGTCAGTTCTTCCTGGATTCATGAAAGAGAAGTACAGACTGCCTGAGACCCACGAGTGACCGTGGCCAGGGAGATGATGTATTCTCAGTGTCCAAATGTAGCTGGAAGGCCAACCTGCCCTTCGTAACTCAGGCAACAGACTCTCTGCAAAGCAAAGCAACGATGCAAATTCTTCTGTGCTTCTCATTGCCAGAGAAGTGGAAGAGAAGTTTTGCAAATGTAAAGCTCCTTTCACATCTTCACCTCATCTTTGTCAATGCCAGAGTCATTTGGTTATGAATCTGTCCCTTCTGCCACCAGCCCTGTCAGATTATCCAGCTGGGCTCCTCCTGGAGACTGGCAATAGCAGCAGCTGCTTAGAGCAGCTCTAAGTAAAGAGCAGAGGTAGGAGCTGCAGCAGGAACCAGCGTGTGGTTCAATGGACTGGAGAGGCACTTGGTGCCAGCGAGCTCGCTTGAAATATGCTGGAGCCTGCAGCTCCGGTGGCAAGTATAGCTCACCAGACCAACTGTCTGTGTGTGTCAGCCCTGCTTTGAGGGACTCCCCTCACTGGTACCAGCCAGAGGAACAGAAAAAGAGCACAGCCATCCCCGTGGCTCTTGCTTCTTTTCAGGTGGCATATTGACACAGACCAAGGAGGGAGCAGCCCTGTGTAACCAGCCACCACTCATCTGTTTAGGAGATGCCTGGGAAGCATTTCCAGACCAGAGTCTGGTTTCATATGGGGAAACCATGCAGCTCTTACCAAAAGGAGCTATATCTCTACAGCTGCTGTTAGAGCTACAGCTCTGCCTGAGGCACAACCCTATTAAAATCTGCTCATATCCATCATTTTTTCATTACTACTCCAAGTTGCCAGTGCCAAAGCTGTGACTATGTCTTCTCTGATCTTGGCAAGACCAAATGCTACTATATAGTTATTCATATGGCATTACAAGACCCAAGCAGATGGATCTAATTTCAAGAAGTCTAAATCGGGTACTTAACATACGAGATGCTGCACTGAAGATAGCAGGAGCTGGGAGAGGGCAGCACTTCAGGAAGTAAGCTGCAAGAATTTCAAATCAGGTACCCTACAACTAACAGGAAACTTGGAAAACCTCATCAACTGAAAGACAAGAGTGTTTAACATAGGATACTTACAGGTAGCGTGGTCCGGTGCCAAGCAGAAGCCGCTGTAGGCTCACTTGCATAGCTCTTGCGTGTTAGCAGTTCAGACGCACTTAAGTTACTTTTGGTCCTTCGGGACCCCAGTTCAGGGGCGCTCCAGGAATTAGCCGTGGCACTGGTCCTTGCTGAGATCTGCTCCAGGGAGTTTGTTCTTGCGCTGTTCCCTTCCATTTCTGAGAGGTCCACTGAGGACCTACACATGTTTGTAGTACTGGAAGCTGCACTTTTCTCCACTTTGGTTTGAGAGTCCTCCAGGGAATGTAAGCCTTGTCTTGTTCTCCAGGAACTTCTCACAGTGACATGTTTTGTTTCGGATGAAGCCGCATCTGAAGAGCCATGGCTCTTCCAGCTGATTGTCTCCGAAGGCAGCTCACTGTTCCTCTCCGTGAGTTCAGAAGTCTTTATCATAATGCTGCTTCTGGAGACCACTGTTTCCGCTTTACTTCTCGGTGCTGCCTCTCCAATTCTGTCCATCTCAGATAATTTCAGAGCACTTTTATTAATCGATATCTCAAAGGGTGTGGGGAGATTGTTTGTTATTGGTGAAGGCTCATTTGGAGCAACTATGATGTTGCTGGTGGTAACATGCCTTTCCTTTGCTGCTATATCTGCACTGGTCCTTGGAGCTGTTGGCTCAGAAGGGAAGATTGTGATGCTGCTTGTCATTTTATTTGTTACCGTTTTAAAAACAGACTTCTGTTTTTCTGACTCTGCCTCAGAAACAGTCCCTCCCATGACTGCCTTCATATCCTTTTCAACAATTGCAGGTTTAATGACAGCTTTTGATCTCAGAGCTTCTCTCGGGCTGAATGACCTTCTGGATTTAAATCCTCCAGTGCTGGCATCTGATGGTTTTATACACTTGGTGGAGTCTTCATCATTTACAGTGTTTTTGTCATTTTCAAAAAGTGATGCTCTAAAAACTCCCCTGGAATTGGAGAACTGCTTGGAACTGACTTTCTTTCTTGTTTCAAAATCTGACTGAGTGGTTGTTTTTTTGCTTCTTCCCGATTCTTCATCTGAATTAAGTTTTTCCTGGTTGCTCTGGATGGTTTTGGAGTCCGTTTTTAAGCCAGCATTTACATGATCTGTTGCTGAAGTTGAAGACTGCTCCGTGTCTTCTTTATCAAGACCCGTGAGAATCTGCAGAATGTCTTCCTGACTCCTGGAGCGATGGGAACGCTTTGTTAGTGTTGAAGGCTTCACACTTCCAAGTGATGTGTCTGCGAATTCTTTTTCCTGGGAGATTATTGCTCTTTTAGCCCTCCCCTCCGAGGGCTGTCTGTGTGATGCAGCAAAAGTGTTCACTGCTTCTGCTTTAGAGCCAGTGGAGTCCGATGCCGACACCTGGGAGGAGAGGTGGTACCTGTACGTCGAAGCTGTGCCGTTGGAAGAGGCGTGATTCCCCCTGGCGAGCAGCGTGTCCCCTGAGCAGTCACTGACTTCTGCCTGAATTGTTTTCAGCTTCTCAGCCAAAGCAGCCACTGATTCTCCTCTGCCTGACTTTTCATCCCGTGCGTCAGCACCAGTTTGGCAGTTGCCACGGAGCACCTGAGATGGCTTTTCAGCCTTGGATCTCAGGCCTGTGTCACCAACAGGTTTGGAAGGTGCTTTCCAAGATTTCTGCTCCTGTGCAGCAGGAGGATATCGGCTGAGGACAGATGGCTGCTCTTTTGATCTCTTCCCCTCGTTCTGTGTGATGCAGCCTTCCTTCTGACCAGAAGAAAAAGTGGAAACTAAAGATTTCTCTTCCAGTCTTTTTGCATCTGTCACAGCAGTGTCTGAAAGGGCAGACGCACCAGATGCTTTTCCTGCTTTTCTGTTCATTAAGCTTGGACTGGGCACCTGCTTACCACCGTGGCTGTAGCTGTCATTACTGACAGAGAAATCTCTGTTCCGTGCTCTTTCCCGGCGCTGCTGCGGTGAGAGCTCCCTTGGCTTGTGCTTGGCAGCTGTCAAATCAGCTGTGACACCTCTGTATTTAGGTCTGTCATGTTTTCCCCTGCTAGAAAAGCTTGTATCTTCATTTTCGACCTCTCCATTCTCCAGATCTTTCTGTTTCTTTATTTGCATTTTTATTTCTTCTAGCTGACCCGTTAAGAGTTTGTTTTTATTCTGTTCACTCAAGTAACTGTCTTGCAGGTCATTGTTTTTGGCTCTCATTTTTTTAAGTTCTTCTTCTAAGGATTCAAAACGTTTGATCTGAGTTTTAAGTTTCTCAATTTCTTGGGTGAGATCTTTCACTTTGTTGTCTTCCTGATTTTTATTCTTTTGGTTTTCTGATTTATTCCTGGTTTCATTTTCTACATGTTTCAGGTAATCCACACTTCCCTTCCTCCGGGACTCCTTAGAGGGCAATGCAGAAGTCAAGTCATCTTCAATTCTCAAATCATTTCTGTCCAGGAGATTATTTGATGACCTTTCTAGCAAGTTGGATGCATTTCTAGTTTGATCTGCCCTATTTAGTTTATTGTTTTGTTCTAGTTTCTGTGTTAGCTCCTGGATTATTTTTTCATTCTGCTTTTCTCTTTCATTAAAATGTTTTCTTTCAGTGATAAAGCTCAGCGCTAAGGATTTCAGTTTTTCTAACTCGCCCGTTAAGCTCTGCTCGGTTTTATCCAGCCTGTCCTCAGATGCTTCCAGTTCTTTCACTTTCACTCTAAGTATTTCTAGTTCTGTAGATATCTTTTTGGTCAAGTTCTTTTCTTCATTGAGGCTAAGACACAGCTGTGTACAGTCGTTCTTGCTCCTGCCGAAGGCCTCCTCCAGCTTCTCCAGCTCTGCCATTCTCCTCTGAAGGTGTTCAATTTCTGACTTCAGCTCTCGGGTGAGGCTCTCTTCCTCTTCAAGTTTTTCTTTCATTAACCGGCAAAGCTCTTCAGCCTTCCTAATTTCTTCATCCTTGCCTTCGATCTTCAGCACTCTTTTCCGCAGGGCTTCAACGTCAGCCAGCATGCTGGAATTGCTGCCTTCTGCCTGAATAACTTTGTCCTGGAGGTCAAGCAGCTCATCCTCTGCTTTCTGCAGATTTTTGGTTGCTTCCTCCAGTTCATCAAGGCGGCGACTAAGACTCTGCAGTTTGAATCGTAGGTGCCGATTTGAGGTTTCCTTGTAACCTGTAAATTCTGCCATGTTTATTTTTTATTCCTTTTAGGTGAAAGCTTTGCTTAGTCTGGGTGAATGGTGTGGTCTTTAACACCTGGTGTATTCCTGGTACGTTACCGTTTCTTTGAACAGAGGCAATCTCACCCTGAAAGAAAAAATGCTTAAAATCAATACAAGAGCTCAGAATATAAATATTCTCACTGTATGAGTTAGACTAGAAATGTTTATATAAATAACTTGTTAATTAAACACATTTCTGAGTGCTAAATTAGGAGAAATGAAACTGTGGAGAAAAGCCACAGTCCATTTACTTTGGTTCCAAAAATAGCCTGTTCCCAATAGCTGAGAGAAGGAAGTGCCCTCCTCTGCTGGTCTGCACAGGCGGTGTGTGCACAACTGACCCTCACCCCAGTGCTAAACAGTCACTACAAGCTGCCCATGTGCAAGCTCTTGGGCTACGGAGCTTCCTGCACATGCAGGACTCGGGTCCCTGTACACGGACATGCCCACGCAGCAGACACCTCTCTTTTCAGCACTGCACCAGTCTCCTGAAGACGCCTTAGAGATGAAGATTCAGGAACCATAAACAAGACCTGGAAACTAGAAAATGCAACCCCCAGCCATTTGGTGGCCACTGAGGTGAGGGGTGAGCCCCGACACACCCAGCTCGCAGACGGAGGGTGTGAGAGCTGCTGCCAGTCAGCACTGCCCATCGCTGCCAGTATTTCTCCCGCAGCCCAGGCTGCTCGGCAGAAATCTTCACCTGGGTTGTAGTCACATCCTGAGGACACTGTGCCAGTGGAGTTTCAAGTTTCTCCCTTCTGTTTCAAAAGCTATCGTTGCCCTTGGCTGCCACCCACTCGCCCACCCAGGAGATGAGCAGTTGCGAACAATTACGCCTCTCCTCCTTGCTGCCGCTGACAATGAGCAGTGATTATAACACATGGGCACGCTCTGACATACTAAATGTAGATCTCTTCCCAACTCAGCTCAGAGGTGGCAGGGCTTTTTTTAAACAGCCCCTCTGTGTTTGGCAGGGAGTAGCAGGGAGGGGGACCCGAGTGGGCCAGAATGGCTGCTGGGAGGATCTGAAGTCCCTCTTTGGCGCTCAGCATTAGCATCGTCCTGTCCTGGGCCTGAGGCACGTCCCCAACATGTGCGAGGGCTACTGCAAACTTGAGGGGAAGGAGGTGACTGCAGCTCTTTGACCTGCGCCCTTGCTCAGGCTGTCTGCCTTGAAGCAGAACTTGGCCTCCAGCATTTTTGTGGAGCTCCCTGCAGAGGAAACACTCAGGAGTTTCCTATTTCACAGCGCCAAGAAGCGAAGAGCAGGATGTGGGGAGGAGACAGCGCCGGTAAGGGAGACTGCAGCGCCCTGACACGAAGCCTTTGACTGAAGGTGATTCATTTCCTGCCGGGCAGGGGGGCCCGGGCTGCCAACAGGCACCCGCCACGCACACCAGGCACCCTGCAACCCCTCTCCCGAGGGACCTCCTTCACTCTGGGCGGGGGGGTCACCAACCTATTTCCTTGGCCTCATACACCTCAGGCAGCTGAAAGGAGCACTGCAAAGAGCACCCGGAGAGGAACCTCAGTGCCCCATGCACAGTGGTGCGCCTGGCCTTGGCCACACGCCTGTCCCCTCCCTCCCCACCATGATCACATCCCGCTCCTAGGCCACCCTCCCCTCGCACTGCCCACAGACTGTAAAGGCCATGCGGGCCACGGCCCTGCCCCACGGCTGTCTGCAGAAAGGAAAGGCTGTTCAGACCCCGGCAGATCCCATCAAGAAACGTCACCAGAGTGTCACAGGAAAGGCCCAAGCGAGGAGCTTCGCAGTGCCCTGAAAACAAAGCCCTGTCCCCAGCAGGCCTCAGAGCAGAGAGTTAATGGTTAACCCGGCATCGGCCACTGGTTGGGAAGTGAGAGCGGCCTCCTCCCCAGGACACAGCTGGCGGAGCATGACACAGGCAGACGCGCAGCAGGGCTGTTGTGCAGCGCTGGTTTTCAGGCCACAGCTCCTGCAGGTTGTTTCCTCAGAGCTCAGGGGAGAGGGCTGTGTGTGGCCCGCGAGCGTCGTGCCAGCCGGGAGGGGGGCGGCTCTGGCTCCCAAGCAGCAGGCTCCTCACCACAGTGAGACCGTGGTGGCTCAGCAAGCTCTGCCAGTGGGACCAGTCCCACAGCCCCCTTCCTGGGAAGGGGTGGGAAATGGAGAGCTACCTCCACAGGTGGGTGGGCAGTGGGGTGAGGCAGAGGGGCCGCTCTTCCCTTTCCTCCCTCTCCTTCTACATCCCAAACATTCCTGCAGCATCAGCTGCCACCTGGGTGGAGTAGGACCCCCCCACACACACACTTGCCGCCCTGGGGAAGCCCCACCGTGGAGGCCAGTAGATGTTCAAGCTCAGTGAGCAACTGGGTGCAGAGGGGTGACTTTGCCCTGAAGACAATGGGCTTCTGCAGACAGAAGAAACAATCGCCCAGTATTGCTCGCGAACCACCCATCTTGTTGCTCCACCAAACCACGCTCCTAAAGTTGGTTCCTAAGGGTCTGGACCACAGCTAATAACATGCCTTTGTGACTGTACAGGATAATGCTGGATGAAGAGCTCGGGGTGGGCCATGCGTCAGGATTTAGACCCTCTGGCTACATTGTCACAGCTCATGGGTCATAAAGAGCAGGAGAGGGATGTTGGGATTGAGTCACTGACCTCAGAAGCTGCTCAGAGGCCCAGAGGAGAACCTGATTTAGGAGGAAACACTCAAATCTTCGAATGAAGCAAAAAATTGAACTCAGCAATTCATTGCATGAATGAATTACTAGTGGTGTCCCTCAGGGGCTGATGATGTTTAATGTCTTTATTAACGACAGAGATGACGGGATGGAGCATGCTCTCAGTGAGTTCATGGATGATACTAGACTGGTAGGTAGGGGGAAGCACGGCTGATACGCTAGAGGGCAGGGCTGCTATTCAGAGGGACCTTGACAGGCTGGAGAAAGGGGTGGACAGCAGCCCCAGCAAAAAGAAGTCTGAGTCCTGCTCCTGTGGCACCAGGACAGGCTAGGGATGATGGCTAGAAACCAGCTTCACAGAAAAGGATCTGGGGAGTCCTGGAGGATGAAAAGTTGAACAGAGGTCAGCAGTGTGTCCTTCTGGCTAAGAAGGCCAACCATAGACTGGGCTGGCTGTGTCAGCAAGTGTGCAGCCAGTGGGTCGAGGGATGTGATCATTCCTCTCTGTTTGGCTCTTGTGAGGCCACATCTAGAGTGCAGTGTCTAGTTTGGGACTGCCCGGTACAAGAAAGACAGATGTACTGGGCTGAGTCCAGCAGAGGCCACCAAGATGGCCATGGGCTGGAGCAGTGGACATACAAGGAGACACTGAAGGAACTGGGTTTACTCAGCCTGAAGAAGAGAAGGCAAAGACCTTTTGCTGCCTGCAGCTACCGAACGGGAGGGTGTAGAGAAGACAGAGTCAGGCTCTCCTCTGAGGCACACAGTGAAAGAAGAAAAAGATACGAGCTGCAAGAAGAAAAATTCCAAGTAGATATTAGGACTTCTTTTTTTCCCCCCACCGTAAGAGCGGTCAAACACTGGCACAGGGTCCCAGAGAGGCTGTGGGACCTCCATCCATGGAGGTACTCAGAGCTCTACCAGAGGCAGCCCTGGAACTCCCCAATACCTCCCCAGCTGACGTGATTTACTGCAAGACATGAAAGAGGCTCAATCTAATCAGCTTAATAAGGAGAAGAAGGAGACGTAAAGCAACATCTTCAACAAACAAATATGTTGAGAGAACGTATCCATGAGAAGTCTTCTAGCAGAAGGCCCTTTAACTTCTTGGCATAGCCAGAACTAACCCCAGTGCTTGGAAACAGAACCTAAACAAATTAGTATTACAAATAAAGTGCACATTTATAAGATTGAGCGGAATCAGCCAATATAAAATATTATCTTAGATGTAGTGGCTGCTTTAAGCTGGTCATGCTTTGAGTGAGGGCTTGGACCAGAGACCTCCAGGGGTACTTCCAGCCTAAATTACTCTGGCTGTTCATGACTGTTCTTCTCCAGTCTGTCACTGATATGAAAATATCAGAAGGAATGGTGCAGGATTCAAACACTGGGACTATTATTAATGCTAATTAATATTGTTGGGGGATGTTTAAACAGGACTTGTTAAATAAATCTGATAAGGCAATAACTTGCTCAGCTTGGAAAGGTACTGAACAATCTGACATGGATGTATGGACTTCAGATTTCTCTCTCTCTCTTTTTGGAAAGTGAGCAGTTCTCATCCTAGCTCTACTTTACATTTGTTTAAAAAACAGGAAGAAAATAAGATTATAATCTTATTTTCACAAATAGCAAAAAAAATGTGGCAGTGGCAAATATAATAAGGACAGTTCAGTTAAACAGAACCATGTGAGTCACTGATAAAGTGGGATCAAATACTCTGAGGGGCTGTATCCTGGAAACACTGAAAAGGCTTAAATGGTCACAGCAGAAATCTTATCTACAGAAGCAGCTGATGTACTGCTGCAGCTCAGAGGCAGACCCTCTTGGCTGTATCAGCAGGAAATACTGAGTAGAAGTATGACAGTAGAAATTACATTATTTTGTATGCAGTACTGGACTGTGTATTTACACACCCAAGTCTGACACATCTCACCTTGCTTAAGTAGTGACACAGAGCAAGAGAGACACCTACAAATTGCTCTTGAGTCTTCTAGATTCAAAGAGAAAAAGACACTCAAGTGTCTTCATCTGACCTTCCCAGGGAGACAGGACTTCCCACAGGAGGAGAGGAATCACCCCTTGAGGGATCATACTCTGCCCACTAACGATGAAGGGAACCTAGACATGGGCTCAGGCACAGATATCTGGATGGCAATTGTCTCCCCTGGGAATGATGCCCCTCTCTCTCCAGGGGCCATGCATCAAAAACACAAGCTGAAAGTTTCGGAAAAGCTGAGGGAAGTTTTGGGAAAGCTCAGAAAAGTAGTCATGAGTGCTTTTTTACCTTTTAAAACTCTAAGAAATCACTGATTTCACCTGAACAACAAGGGCAATCCTGCATTCGAGTTCTTGAAAAAATGCCCTTCCGATGAGACATGTAGGAAGCCTGGGGAATCTCAAAACTGTTATTCAAAGCAAATATCAAGGCAAAAAGTATGGCCAGTAAATACATACATGCAGAAAAGATGTTGTCTGATCTAAAAGGTTCCTTATTATAGCACTTTAAGTCAAAACCCAATTTCACAAGAGAAATGTGGCACACAATTTAAGTGATTCAAAGCAGTAACTTACTAACAAACACTGCAGTGAATTTACCAGGATTCACTATTTAAATGACTCATTCTGATTATACTTTTCCCCGTGGATTTGTCACTGGGTTTTCTGGTCTTCCGCAACATGTGTGTGTATCTCCTAACTTTATTTATATTTATTATTATCAATTGCATCCTCTCCCTGTTTAGTACAGATTGTCTTTCAGAGCTCTTCTGACTGTGCGTGGTTTTGAATCATAGAATGAATCACAGAATGGTTTGGGTTGGAAGGGACCTTAAAGATCATCTAGTTCCAAACCCCCTGCCATGGGCAGGGACACCTTCTGCTAGACCAGGTTGCTCAAAGCCCCATCCAACCTGGCCTTGAACACTGCCAGGGATGGGGCATCCACAGCCTCTCTGGGCAACCTGTGCCAGTGCCTCACCACCCTCACAGTGGTGCAGCACCCTCACACCTTCCTTACATCTAATCTAAACCTACCCTCTTTTTAAATCTACCCTTAAATCTTCCTTACATCTAATCTAAATCTACCCTGCTGTTTTGGCCACGGCATCCTGTTAAACAGCTGTGAGAATTCAGTATGCGGGACATTTACTAGAGTACTTTCATAACTCTCAATTACCCTTCACGTTCTTAAATTTAATTTTTTCTGCACACTCAGTTTTGCTCATCATTATCTACAGTTATATGAAAACATTTCTATAGCACCATCATTGGATATAACCTTCCACTGGGACTATATTATCTTGTCTGCACAAAACACACACAGTCAATTCACAGCTGTGCATGGAGGCAAAAAACCTCTAACTAGAAACATTTGTGCTAGCTGAAACTCTTTATGAATTGGGAGATAACCATCTTTTATTTCAGGAACAGCAATTAGATGACTACTACTTGAGACCTACACAGATAATCTCTGCCAGAAGTCCTTAGGACCATGACGCTGTTCCTCTCCAGATGCACAGAAGCATCAGAAGCATCTTACCCTACATGTTGTGTTCCTTGCTCTGATTTGGTTGTTGGTAAGGGTCCCACAAGCACCCACTGCTCTGGGTTTCAGGATGTCCCCAACACGCCCATGTGGGAATAACTGTTGGCACCCACTCCTACTGTGCGCTCTGCTATGCCAAGATAAAAATGCTGCCAGCTGCCATGCGTGTCTGTCAAGTGCTAGAAGACTCTGCTATCTCTCATGAGCACATTTTGCACTTAATCTTTGGGTTTTTATCTTTTTGCTTGTGCTTTTATACTAACAATGCAACATCCCTCACTGTGGCTGGGGGAGCCCGGGCCCCCAGTGATGGCACTGCTGGTCTTCCACAGTACCCATCATCAAAAGGGTAACGTCACATCATATACGTTAAGTTTCAGCCTTTCCCAATCCTAAAGATGAATGAGAATTACTAACGCCTTGGCCTACAGCCGCTTTTTATTAATTTCTTCTTTTGCTCTTGAAGCTGTAGGGGGTTCCAGTAGACCCTGGAGAGCAGCATTCATCACAGGCAATAGAAAATCAATAGATTCAAACACAGCTATAATCAAAGATAAGAATAGCAATTTGCCCCATTGTAGTTGGAGTCCTTGGGGTCCTCCGCACTGTCAAATCCATACAGGCTAAGAGTTTTGCATTCCTCAGCTGACAGGTGATCTAGTTTCAGGGGAGGAGCAGAGTGGGGCTATTATCCATGCTCTTGTGGATGGGGTGTACACCTGGTACTACTCGCTCCACCTCCCCAAATGCTGGGGTGAGTTTAGATCCTCCCTGTTCTGTTTTCTGCTAAATTATTACTCAGAATACCCGTGGGAACTGTATTTTTGCACTGAGCACAATGCTGGGAGTGTTTGCACACACCTGGGGAAAGGGAGCCTTAGGCAACGCAGGTCTCCAGACTGTGTGTTCAAATTGCATTAGGAGGCTGACAGTCACTTCAGGCATAAGGACAGCTCTGGAGATGTACATCAACAAAACCTGGAGTAGCAAGGGGGTTCCTCTTAGCAGTCGCAGATGGCCAAGCATCTGGGGTCGGGGGGAGTTGATTAGACTATGCTCTGGTTCTAATGCATACTCTTCCAGCTGAAGTATAGGTTAGGTGTGTTTGTTGGATTCTGTCCTGTGTGCATATACATCTGCAGTTTTAATTAAAGGGTTTCTGGTGTTGCATACATATGCAAGTGAGTGTGAACACGTCATGCTCAAATGCGGTAATGCTGCTGACGATTCATGCTTGTGTCACAGCTCAACATGGTAAGAGCATCAGCGGGATTTTTCTTCCCTGCCCCAGGGTGGAATGGGCTGGGAGGAGTCCACCATGTCATTCTTCATTTGTAAAGAAAAATTTCTCTGCCATTTATACAGAAAAAGGACATAGGTGTCACAAATTGCAGCAGATGAGGATACTGTGGCCAGAGCCTTCAGTCAGTTAAAGAGAGAAGGAAGGAAAGTTTTTCTTAATTTGATTTTGCCTTTTATGAGCTCCTTCCAGCACCCGGTTCTTGATCCCACACAATGATACATAGTCGTGGGAATAGGAGAAAAATACTCCAGAAAAAAAAGGGTATAAAACAAGATATTCAGACTAAATAAGAGCCAGAGTCCACTACGTGTCATCAACCCTGCATGCCACCTGCAGGCGCCTAACAACCTCCTGGGGCAGCTGAAGTGTGGCCCCACTGAACACAAAGGCAAAATGCTAAGTGACTTTTAGGGATGTCTGTATTTTGAGGGATGAACTGTCTCAGAAACGTCAGCATTTTGTGGGAGAGGAAATTTTCAAAGTCAGAACAAGCTAAACAATCTGCAAGTGGTTTGAATATTGACTAATACAATGCTAGACTAGAGACATGTGAAATAATGAGACAGCAGCCAAAAATAACCACAGCGACCACAATGTTCAAGGAGACTAAAACAAAGACACCAAACAGCATCTACAGCAAGTGTGGGAGACTGCAGCAGGCTCTGCAGATGCAGGAGAGGATCTGGCACGTCACCGAGTCACACCGACCCTACACCAACACTCCACTCACCCACCAAACTCCTCAGTGCTGCTCTGCTGCCAGCATTATAAAAGGAATTTCTCTACACGGAGCTGGCAAGGCCAATGTGAAAGAAGCAGAGCATAAAGCCACCCCCAGTTGCTCGCAGCAGATGCTTTGAGCAGTACTGGCATTTGAGCAGAGACAGTTGCTGTTGCTTTACTATACACAGCAGAGATTTTGCTTTTCTCTACAAAGCTGCTGCTGCTCTCCTCTGGCTCCCCTTCAAAATCACTGCTTGCCTCACACTTGAAAGACTCACAAGCAAAGGCTCACTGAGACCAGGTCTGAGCATTTGGTGACTAGGTGCAGCATCTTCCTTCCAGCAATACACAATGGTGTTAACTTGCATAAGCGCCAAACAGAGCCCTGCAGGTTCCTGCCTGGGAACCCCATGGCAAGGAGGATGTTACCTGTACTCTGGAGCTCTTGATCAGAAATGGATTGATACTCTCAAAGCCTTCAGCATGCTCCTCCTATCTGCCAGGTATCAAAAAATGCCTTGTACATGCAGCAGACAAGTTACCTATTTTGACAAGCTCGATATTTGCCTTATATTTGAATTAAGCAACGCATTTTTATGTATCGTAGGCAAGCAGAAGAGTTGGGGGGACAGCTGGGGACCTCATCACATCATAGGCCTCAAGAATTACCTTCCTGCCTTCTTCACGCTGTTTCAAGAAAAATGCCCCATCCTGCACTGGAATCAAAGCTGAGGAAGATGTTTTTCTTCTCTGACTCAGTGTCCCATGCTGCTACTTGTACTGTCCTCAGAAACAGATTTTTCTGTCACATTTGATTTCACAAATACTATGCGGGCATCTCTCCAGCAAGTCACAAACTTGGCAGCATCCTGCGGATGGCATGGGAAAAACAGCCCCAGCTCAGTGATGCCTTTGTAATATTTATTCGACATGGAGGTCTTCCACCTCCTTCACCCCTCCATCCCTCCCTCCCACCTCCATCAGGCTCAGCATTGCAAGGGCTTCAGGGACCACGGCTGTCACCATCACTTCTCTTCACCCCCATAACATGTGCTAGTGTCAAGGTGCCGCCTGGAGCTGAACCACCCACAGGCTGGCTGAAAGCCACAGGATCCAAACTTTAGGGGACCCTCAGACTAACTGAAGTTTCCCAACTGTCCTGCCATGAGGCCAGCACTTTGTCTGTTACTATTGTCTACTTTGTACCCAGTTGTCATTGTTTTTTATCTGTAATTCTCCATCATTGCCCCTTTCAAGGAAAGGGGCCTTGGACTCATCAGGGATACTGCAGTATTTATGAAGACATTGGTTCAATGTTAATAGCAGTACAAAAACCAAACAGAGTATTACAGGAGGAATGTAAACCAGGAGGGAAAACTACCGCTCAGTCTCGAGTGCTGTGGGCTTCTGGCTTGTCCATGTCAGAAAGGCTGCATGTAAGGTGACTGCCAAGGATCAGCCCCTCCAGCCTGAAACAGAGACAGCTGATGGGGGGGAGGAGTTACTAATACAGAGCCATAAAAGTCCAGAGAGGAGTAAAGGAAGCTGATGTTTGCTGCCATCCATAAAACACAAACAGATGGGCATCAGCTGGAACAACTGTGGGGAGGTTCAGAGCAAGCAGCAAAACCATGGAAATCACCACTTGCAGGACATTATGGATGCCAAAAGTTTACACAGATCCAGAAAATTATTAGAATAATTCATGGAAGAAAATTTCGAAGATTATTGAATGCAAGGAACACTAAGTCCTGTGACTCAGAAAGTCCCTGGAAATGGCAGGGGGAGAAATCATACCGTATATTAGCTATTCTCATGCTCCTCCCCAGCATCTGCTTTTGGCCACTGGTGCAGCTAGGACGCTGAGGAGACAGGCACCTTGGTCTGACCTACAGTGCCCTCTCCTCTGTTCCTTTTCTCTTCTCCCGCATCACTTCCATCTACCACTCTCCACTTCTCAAACTTCCATTTTCCCCAGATATTTAGCATACAGTAAAAGCCCTTCTGAGACCTATCTTCCACATTGTCACTTTAACAAGCTTGCCTCCTACATTTGTACAGCTCTATTGCCTCCACCCTCTTCTGTCATGCTTGTGCCGAAGGCTGGGACAGTAATATTGGCTCCAGTTCCTGCTGGTGTTTTCATGCTGTCTTCCTATCCTGTTGCCTTCCGCTCATCTCTGTTTGGGCTCACTCTGTTCAGTGCTCTGCTTCTGCTTGTACATGGTGTTACACTGGGGAACTCCTTGCTGCAGGATGTTGTGGAAGCTAAAAGTCCTCCTGGGTTCATAAAGCAGCAACTAGACAAATTCATGGAAGAAAAATCCCTCAAGGCCATACATACAGGGACAGGGACCCACTCCTAGCTTAGCAAGTCTCTAAGCCAAAACTTGGAGGTTGGGAGAATCCTCTGGCCTGCATCATTGCACGCTTCCCGTGTCCCTATCCTACTGTCTGGGAGTCCATTTCTAACTATTGCTGGAGATGGGATACGGGGTAGGTAAACCTTTGCTCTCATCCAGTAGAGCTCTTATCATCTTCTTGGGCTTTTGTATTGTCCTGTCCCAAACACTTATGCAGGTCAGACAGGACTAACACTGCGCATCTGACAAGTGCCACACTACAAATGGGCTAAGTACCCAAAACCATAAACCCACACAATTTATCGTCCAGCAACATCTACAGAGCTGGGAAAGGTATACCTGGTACAATACACCTAATAAGATCAGCTTCAAGTAGTCATAACCATCTCTGAATCATTTTGCTCATTAGGCGTAGGCAGCTTTAACCTTCACATTCTTCCTAGCATTATACCTGAGAGCCACATGGGCACTGATATATCCCTGTTGGCATGAAAATTAAAGGGTATTGTATGTTTCTCGACACCCGATCTGATACAGGGTATACTCCACTCTCCTAACAGTGGTGGAAGGACATCCGAGCCAGCTCCTTTGCAGGAATGCTCCTTTGATTGCTGTGAGCTTTCCTGGCCAAAAGCCTGGCTCAGCCATTCAGATGTTTCCACACAGATCCCTACAAACCCTGCAGAAAATGGGGATTGCTCCAAAAGCCCTCCCAAAAAAATGAGCTCATGGACCCAGTAGCACAGAAAACTGGTTATTCTTGCGACTTTCTTCGTGGAAGAACTCAATCAATGAAGTTTGTAAGTGCTAAAATGAAAGCTTTTTAGCTCCCTTACACCCGCCACACGAACAGCTTGGGGAGTTGCCATAGCTACTGAGTGCCCTGAACTACTGCAGCTACTGAACCATCTGTTTTCTGCCTTGGACAGAAATGAAAGGACAGGCAGGCAACTAGCCTGTGTGTGGGTGCATGCCCAGCCTTGGCACAGAAATGCAATTCAGCAAACTCCCAGCAGATCTCAAAAGCTGGGACAGAGCAGAGTTTTGGAAAAAGGAGGAGTACAGGCCCTAAAGAAGCTACACTTCACACCTGCACCAGTGTCTGGAGGCCAAGACAGCAATGTGGCTGCAGGGCAAAGCCATGTGGGGAGACTAGGCAGAAAACAACCACCTAACATCTCCCAGTGTGCCGTTCAACAGTGCAATTAGAGAACAACAGGATGCACCTCTCATCCTCACCCACGCAGTCCCAGCTATCCCCAGTGTTCATCGTGACAGTGCGTGCTCATAGCTTTCCAATGCATGCCCCAATTTTTTTTCTCTAGGACAAGCAGGGCTGCTGTCCTCATAGTTTGAAGTTTATTTCAGAAGAAAGCAGCAGCTCTGCTAATCATCCTGAAGTGCGGGGTCCCAGGCTGCCTGCTGCTGCCAGGGAGCAACTCCGAAAGCCACGGTGGCGTGTTTGATTCACCCAAAAAGGGCGGTAGGGCATCACACTGAACCCCAACCCACTGCTACTGGGCTTCCCCAGCAGCCCTGGCTGGTCTTTTGATGCACTGCTGCACAGCTAGTCCCATGGCCTATTTGCAACATTGTTTTGGACATCCCGCTGAAATAAAGCAGCATTTGAAAAATCTGTTGCCACAGCAATGGCTCTCTGGCCCTCAGAAAATGCTCCAGAAGGAAGCTGACAATTTCCAGGTTTTTTGAGCTAGTCTACCCAAGGAGGTACCCTTTGATAGTATTTGTTCAAGGATTCCCCCAGGTCCTCTTTCTTGTGCTGCCCATCTGTCACAAGGTTTACAAGTTGTCTTTCCTGAGGTCCATACTCTGATGAAAACACAAGTTTCCTTGCTTGTGTTGCAATTTGGATTCCTACGCTTTGCTCTGCTTCTGCCATTTAAACAAGTCCTGGGTCTGTTGCTGCTTGCTCAGGGATGTCCCAAACTGTCCTAACACTGCAGCTGCTGGAGCAGTGTGTGCTAGCTGAGTTGGATCTGATGCCTTCTCACTCCCAGCTACATATTGCCCCCTGCTACGCACACTCACACACTCCTATCCCAAGCATTCATGCAGGACTTATCTTGGCTAAAACTAACGTCATTAAGGTAAGAAATAGCAGACAGAAAAATGTTTGTCCCAGCACAACGGAGCACAAGGTATGAAGAAGGGTGAAAGTGAGCAGCACAGGAGCAAGGAAGGAAGAGGCAGAAGGCGGCACCAATTCTCCATCAGTGAGACTTCCGACTGCCCACAGCTGCCAGGAGCATTTCTTAAGGAAAACAGTGACAGAGCTCTTATTAGCCCCCACCTATATAAGCACTTCAGCAGAAATGGGGTTACCTCCAGAAAGCTTCCTGCATCTGCACTTCAACTTTGAACTCGCACCTTCCCAGAGAAGCTAGTGCCCCCACGTGACACCGGCAATGCAGGACCTGCCCTCACTGCCACCCTACATCAACGTGTTCCTCCACCACGTTAGTAAAAGCAGCTGAAGACACTCTGAGCTCGGGGTCATAAAGGCAAAGGCTAACTCTGAATATCTATGGAAGGACCTTCCAAGTCTTATCAGGTAAATGACAGATGACATTCAGTGTAGATCAGCATTAAGTTACAGACATGGAAAAAAAAATCCTAACTTTACATGTAAAATAACAAGCTTTCAGCTTACCGCAACCATTCAGGAAAATACCACCTCTTTGTTCCACAGTGGTCAAAAATCAAGTCTAATACTATGAGTTACTGGGAAATAAGTACATCGCAAAAAAAAGAAAACATTAATTTGCCACTGTATCAGTCCACGGTGTGCCAGAATCTCCAAAGCTGTTTGCAATTCTAGTCCCATCTCAGCCTCTGCTGCCAGCTAGAAAAGATATGCAACAAAGATGGTCAAAAGTATGAGTTCTGCAGAGGAAATCACTGACAAACGAGAACTATTTAATATGGAAAATGAAATGACTCAGGAGGAATATGACAGATCTATAAAACTGTGAATAGTTTGGAGAAGAGGGATATGATCAAATGTTCACTGTCTCTGCAGTCACAACAAACAAGGAGAGATGCTGCTCCTCATGACATGCAGATAAGCTGTTTGACTCTGCCACAGGACGCTGTGGATGCTAAAAGTTTCCATGGGTTTGGGGCAAATGGATAAAGTAACACCATAGATGTCTTTTGAGGGTTAGTAAATCCACAGAAGCCACATCCAGCTCTGTAAGTGCCTGTGCCACAAGGGGCCGGAGGCTGGGAGAGCACGCAGGAACTACTTACCGCAGGTTTTCCCTGTTTCTACTCTCTTCCCTAGGGCCCTGTTCTTGGCCACTGCAAAAATACTGGGCTAGATACGCTTGTGGTCTGATCCAGGACAAACGTAATGGCCTTGGGTAGGAAAGTCAAGCCCAGCTTATAATCACAAAAGAAGGAAAAGATCTGTCCTGCTAGATTTGCATCAGGAGCTGGGTGAAACAAGGATTATGGCAGAGATGGAAACCACGGATAGTGGCTCTTCATTGACAGGTCTCTGCCCTCTCTGGCAGGCCAGGCAAAGCAGCAGCTACGCTTTGCTTTATGACTTTGACCAGATGTAAAAACCTTGGAACCCACATTGCACAACAGCGTAGCTTAACAGTAAGGGTAAAGAATGGGTTCATCTCATCCACACGTCAGCCTTCAGCACACTCCTGGAGGCGGGCAGAGCTACAAGGTGAAGCCAAAGCAAACCCAGCATCCAGGTCTGCTGGCAAATCCTCTGATCCTGAAGCTGACACACAAGGTGACACAGGTGACCTGCTCCCGTCCTTGGTGTTTTAAATCCCAAGAGGACTGTGCATGGCTAGACAACTCAAATACACAGTCCGGGGCTGGACATGGGTAGCTCCGTGCTTGTTTCCGTGTTGTTCAGTGTCTGGTGTTTCAGAAGGGCTTTGACTCCACACTTGCCTGGAGGTGGAGGCCCTGCAAGGAGGCAGCAACATGTAATTTTACAGAGGGAATGTTCTGGTCTCGTGTCACAACCCAAGACAGAGCTGTCAACAGATTATTTAACAACCTAATTTGCATTTTTTTTTTTTTAAGTAGGTAGTTTTGTGCCAGCCTCAATGAACAAGACTCTGCTCATCATCAAGAGCAACATATACTCCTGCTAACTAGCCTAAACTCTGATAAAGGAGACCCATTCCAGGTTAGGGAGGTTCTCATCTCTAAAACCAAGCTGAAGGCAGAGTCTGAAGTATGAACATAAGTTTTTGAAAATGGAGAAAGAACTGGGACATTCAAATTCATAGCTGTGCTAGTAACTTCTTTAATCCTTGTCAAACTGGGTAAGAGTTACACTGAATAGCTGAAGAAGCAGTAGATGTAAGGTATCTTGACATTATTAAGGCTTCTGACACTGTCTCCCACGTGGACTCCCATAAGCAGAGTAGGGAAACACATGTCTAGATGAAACCACAATGAGCCAGAAAGCCCAAGACTCTCTGAAACTGTCCCCTGATTCAGTGTGAAAATGAGAGGCCTTTTCAATAATAAAAAAAGAGAGATGGTAAGAACTCCTATGGGAGGTCAGGCAAAAGTCTGTGTAGCCCAAAATCTGTCTCTGAACATCGCCAGCAATTGTTGTTGGGGGAAGAATATAATAAACATGACAAACAGTGATCTTTCCTCTCTTATGTTTTCCTAGCACAACCCTTCAATTGGGTCTGTTGAGTAGTCTCATTAGCAGCACGGGTAATGGAATGGAAAGGAGACTGAGACAACATAGCGATGTCACCAAGCTGAGAGCAATGGTGAGCCCAGAACTGAGAATAATCCTGACACACAGGAAAAATACTTCAGAACCCAAACTGAAACTCACCCCAAGTCCTGCACCACAGGCAAGTGAACCACCTAAACAGAGAATGGGTGGACTCCCAGCAGAAAGCAGATACAGAGATGAGAGCGAGCTTCCACCTACCTACAAGGCCATCTTTTGTGAAAAAGGCAAGTCATGCTCTGGACACATTAAGAGAGGAGCTGTACACACAGCAGGTGAAGTAATTTTTCTGTTTTTCTGAGGACTTTGGGGCCTGAGACACGATACTGTCTTCAGGGCTCGGCTATAGGGCCACACTCTTGAGTACATGACCACACGAAGGGATCACCAAGGCATCACCATGTTATCCAGGAATCGGCCAGAGACAGCAGGCAGCTCCGTGGTGCGCTGAAGATGCAACTGCAGCGCCGGACGGGGCTCAGAGGCACAGCTCTCCTCACAAGCCGCCTGTGCGGCTCCTTGCTGGCTCACTCCCATGTCCTGCTCACAGTCTACCTGTACGCAGGGCTCAGCCACCCGTGGCAGGGAGCACAACCTCAGCACCGAGTACCCAGCTCAGCTGCAGTGCCACACCGTCACGGGTAGCCAAGCGACTGCTGAAAACCAAAGGTGAGCAGGGCAGCCCTTTGGCATCCCGCCCAGCTCTCCTACACTGGGAAATCCGACTGCCTGACCTCAAGGTCCTACCCAGCCCTACCTTTGTACGGTTTAAGGAAAGAACCTGGCTTAGCTCTCTGCTTGAACGGTCCATCTCCTTGGACAGTACCCGTGTCCCCAAAATTCAGCCTTCTAAAGCTGTGCATTCAATATAAAAGAGTCCAGGCACCCTCCACAGATAAAAAAAAGAAAGTGGGCAGCACTGTCAGATAATTGTTCACCTGATCCCAGTTTGCTGCCTAAGGCTGGGTGGATGAATGGCCCCTTGGAGACTGCACTGTCAACCTGCTGACCAAAGACAGCACTTAAGGGTACACCTATATAAGTACATGAGCCTTGCTTAGGTAAGTCTTCTGCCCCAAGGCCAACTAGTATGGAATGAGCCCCCCTGCCCTATTAAACCTGCCTTGCCTCCAAACTGGACAGTCCTTGCTAACTCCTGAGCCATCCCCAGGAGATGCCTGGGAAGGTCCAGGCCAAGCCATGCCAAGAACCATACAAACATAAAGCAGCATTGATGATGGTGATCCATGGCTCAGGATTGTCCTCTAGCACTCCTTAGTACTAGTAGGGAAAATCTTTTGGGAACAGCTTAGACAAACAGCCAACTTTTAGCTACATTTTGGGAAAGGTGCCCTGTCCTCTCCGCACACCTTGCCCTGCACTTCCTTCCACTCTGTGCACGCAGGAACTCGTTCTGAGCAGGCCCAGCAGGCACCGCACAGACCCTCAGACAAACAGTACAGCAGCACAAGGAAATAAAATGTGACCTGAATTAAAAATGATCATTCAGATTTAAATAAATGTCTAAATTTTAATTTTTCATTAATCTTTACTAAATAGCCCTTTAACTCAATAACCCTCAGCAGACATCTAAGACTAATTACTCTCATAAAATTCAATATTCAAGCATAAGCCCAATTTTAACTGCTCTCTTGTAGGTCTACTTTATAAACGATTAGCATTGCTATCCATCCACTGAACAGAACAGCCCTGCCACTAGAAAGAAACATGATCATCAAAATCCCCCAAATCAGTAAAAGTTTTACCCCAAGGCTCTGGGAAGTTGCTCTTGCTGGGGGGATCCCTCTTCAGGGTATGCTGCTGTTTCCCTTGGCTTGTCTGTGAGAAGCTTGCCCTGGCCTAGCTGACATTTGACACAGCCCCCCCAATGCAAATTCAACACTTGCCCTGCTTAGTGCAGATGCAGAAGATGAAATTGCTGGGACCATGTTAGGACACTACACTGGGATGTATGGACAGCAGTGCTTCCGCAGGCATGCTCGGCAGCCTGCCCTGCCCTGCGCTTGCAGCCAAAATGCACAGCCCCGTGCAACGAAGGCTGCAATTAGTAGCAAGTAGACTTGTGGAAGGGCCCTTGAGGAAGCCAGGGAAGATGAATGAGGTTACAGGTGCCACTGCTGTTGCTCCTGGAGCAAACCAGGGTTTAAACTTGAACTGTAAACTTCTAGTGGCAGGGCTGTGTCTTTATGGGAGCCTGCAGTGCACTGCGTGCATGCATGCTGGCAGTGGCAGGACTGCAGCAGCTCACACACGTGCTGGAGCCCAGTGGCACCAGAAACGCTGTGCAACTGCAGCTTTTGGACAAGCATTTGTTAGAGAGGGGAGAGACTAGCAGCATCCCTCAGCTCAGCTGGCTGGGGAAGAGCAGGGGTTAATGCCACTGGCACGAGGAAGCGGTCAGCCATTTGAAATGCCTCTGGCATGAAGGCTGGCCAGCTTGGGTTACACCATGCAGCCCGCCTGCAGGACTCCCCTGCACTGGCAGCATTGTTGTGGGCTCGAAGCGAACTTTTCATTCGGTCCAGGGAGGAGACTGTCTCCTATCTGCTCCTTTTGCAATCCATGAAATCCACACTCTGCTCTCAAGAAAGACCTCGGGTGCTGTGACTAAACCGAGGCTCCACTGCCAGCTCGGGGTCTCTTCCAGAGGCGCTAGGGGTGCTCTATGGGGAGCAGCTGGCTGAGCCAAGCGAGGGGCCAGGAGCCGGCAGGACAGCAGGCAGGCAAGACGAGGCACGATGCACCAGCAGGAAGCACTGCCGTTAGCGGTGCAGGAGCGGCGGATACCCCACCCACAGCACGCACTGACTCACAGACAGGCAACAACGCAGCCAAAGCCTGCGTGATTTCTCCCTGAAGTCATTTGAACTAGGTGGACCTCAGGTACAGCGTTTCACAACGACTTGCGCAGGTAAATGTAGGCTGGCTGGCTAACTAACGCACTGCGAGTAATCTCCAAATCCTTCATGGCCTCCTAACACAAACCCTCGGGAACCCTGTCGCCTGGCTGTACCACAAATATTGTGATCTTGGACTCCCTTATAACGACAGGCATTTTTTTCCCCCCGAGCTCCCACCCTTCAGCTTCTTTTTTGTTCACTGGCAAGTGCGAAGTCAAATGAAAGGAGGTATTCAGGAGCTTACGTCCTTATGAATAAATGTGATTTATTCAATGAAGACAGCTGGGTGGATTGGAAGACTCTAACAGGAGTCTTTTGTGTTCAATTTATTGCTGAAAATACCCTCAGGTAACAAAAAAGTAAATAAAATCACATTTACAAACAGGTCACAGCCTGGATTTTTTAAGGAACACGCTGCCTTTGTGAGAGCACACTTGTAGCTGTGGGGACTTAAACACATTAACCTCAAAATTAATGCTGCATGGACAATGGGGAGGCTCCAAGACAAGCTGCCAGGATGGTGTTATGACACTGTGCAGTCGGTGCCATTGAAAATAGCCCACTCAAAACCCTCGATGAATTTATGGACAGAATATTTTCACCTGCAGGCTGAGCATCTCAAAAGGACAATGGGCATTTCACACATGGGACATACAGCATTGTGCCAGAAGCTGGGCAAATGGGCCAAAAAGGTGAGCGTGTCTCACTGCACTGGCAGGCAGAGACCAGCTACATGCACTGCGCTAGAGACCCTGCTCTGGGCTAAGAGCTGTGAGGGAAGACTCGATGCTCTCCATGAGTTAGAGGTCCAAGGTCTGGTGACTGGCGGGGGGATTCAGCAGCCACTGTTGGGATTCTCCTTAATGCAGAAAGAGATGGCAGAGGGATACCTGGCCTCTGCTCCCTCTTCCCAGAAATGGGCTGGAGTTATTCCCCATTCGCTTGCATAAAGTGACTCCTTTGACTAGGGTGGGCACTGACACAGCAGAAAAATAGGCATAACTTCCCAGGGAGAAGATCATACTGAGCATCCAGCTGCCTCCTTCAGTGTGCAGTGAAGAAGCTGTTTGGGGTCAGAAGTGTGGGACAGGATTTCCCAGCTGAGCAGTAATTCTCCCACAGACAGGGCTGAATACATCACCAGCTTCGAAGTTCATCCAGCTCCTACCAGCCTCTTGTCCATAGGGCATGAAAGGGTTAAAGATGCCAACCAACTCATGACCATCATGGGAAAACTTTGTTCCAAATTCTCAGTTTCATGCTGCTAGAAAACCAACAATCTTGAAATACCCTATATTAACAAGAAAGAGGCAGTTCTACTGGGCAGCCTGCATTTGCTTTTAAGTCCACTGCTATCTAATGGACAACGGACAACAGGTACTCTGGACAGAAGACAGACAAATTCTATTGCTCTTGAAGCACACGTATTCCTGCAAGCATTACACAAGATGCTAATGATGAAATCTGCAGGCTTAATGCCAAGCATTAATTTATCTGAATCCCATCCTAAATGAAGATCACAGCCAAGAGGGCATATGCTTTTCTTACAGCACGTTTAAGAAGTAGAGAGTAAAAAATTGAGCATAAGCCACAAATGGCAGCAGAGGGTCTCCCTTCAGCACTTTTCCAGGGCATGGCTGGCTAACCTCACTCCCTTGCTTTGTTATTTATGTGTCCTTTTTCCCCTTGTACTCCCTGGACTGAAGGAAGGAAGGATGTTTCACAGGAAGGAAGGACTGGCTTGGCTGTACCGAGACAGGACCACGCCGCCTCCCCTACCATGCTGTTCCTTTCTACAGAAGAGGGAAGGAGTGGGAAATCCACATTTTCTGTCTCATCTCGGTTGCCAGTAAGGGGATGAAGTTAACCCCAAGTGTCACAGAACCTAGTCCAGCTCCCGCTCCAAGCAGGGTTAGTGACAAAGGCTGGAGCAGGTTGCTCAGAACTGCATCAAGTTGTGAAAATCTCCAAGGTCAGAGATGCCACAACCCCCAGGGCCCTGTTCCCATGTCAGACCAATCTCATGGTGAAAATTATTTTCCTTTACGTCCAGTCAGAATTTACCACGTTGTAACTTCCTGCACCTGGGTCGTGGCAATCCCCAGCATCGGTACAGACTGGGGGATGAATGGATTGAGAGCAGCCCTGCAGAGGAGGACTTGGGGGTACTAATGGACAAAAAACTGGATATGAGCTGGCAACGTGCGCTCGCAGCCCAGAAAGCCAACCATATCCTGGGCTGCATCAAAAGAAGCGTGGCCAGCAGGTAGAGGGAAGTAATTCTGCCCCTCTACTCCACTCTGATGAGACCCCACCTGGGGTACTGCATCCAGCTCTGGAGTCCCCAGAAAAACTAGAGTGGGTCCACAGAAGGCCACAAAAATGAGGGCTGGAACACCTCTCCTGTGGAGAAGTCTGAGAGAGTTGGGGTTGCTCAGCCTGGAGAAGAGAAGGTTCTCGGGAGACCTTATTGTAGCCTTTCAATATATAAATGGGGTTTATAAGAAAGACAGAGAGAGACTTTTTACCACAGCCTGTAGTGACAGGACAAGGGGCAACGGTTCCAAACTGAAAGAGGGTAGGTTTAGATTGGACATAAGGAAGACATTTTTTACGATGAGGGTGGTGAGGCACTGGAACAAGTTGCCCAGAGAAGTTGTGGATGCCCCATCATTGGAAGTGTTCAAGGTCAGGTTGGATGGGGCTTTGAGCAACCTGGTCTAGTGGAAGATCCACCCAACTCTCATGGCACTTCAGACACCACCTCACCAGTACTGAGCAGAAGAGAACAACCTTCTTCCCTTGACCTGCCCGCTGTGCTGTTACTCACATAGCCCCACATGCATCGCTGCCATGCCGCCGATGCTTTGCTGACCTTGTCCAGCTTGTTGCCGCCAGACCTGCTTTTGCAGAGGAGAGGTGCTCTGTGCTCCACCAGCTCATGCACAGCACAGCTGGGCTCCGAGGCAAGGACTGTGCTGAGCACTCTCAGCCACATACTCCAGCAGTCACAGCAGTCACTGGAGGCACACAAGGCAGAGATCTCTAAAAAAAGAAGAAAGGAAGAAAAAAAGAAGGGGGTGGGGGGAAGAGCCCTGCTCTGCAAATCAGCTCAAAATGTAGGCAGCAGAGGAAAAAGTGAATGGAGATGATCTATGGGTAAGGGCTTGGGAGCACGTTTCTGTTGTAAGACAGTTAGGGAAAGAAAGCTAGAGAACGGGGCTTGCCACCGCTGCTGCTCAGGGGAGATGCAGGGAAGGTGACCTAGGCTCAAGGAGTGCCATACAGCAATCAAGGCAGTCAACAGGGCACAACTGTTTTTCTGCACTCTGCAGTTGATGTTTTACTCTGCCTGTGCCTAAAGCAAGCCTCACATCCGTAGCTATTTAACACTCAGCTATCAGGAGCTCCTTTGCTGCCTACGCTCTGCAGAGACTCAGCACCTGAAGAGCACCCCCCATCTTCCAATCACCGCAGGAGAACAGTCCCCCCGCCTCCACAGCAGGTTATAGCATTGCTCCCACATTCACCTTCAAGCACACAGTTTCATAGCTTTCCCAAAACACTTGCTCTCCCCTTCACAGCGCCTCTGTGACAGTTCGTTTCAGACAAAAAGAAATGCCCTATTCCAAACTGTGCTTCTTGTTGCTGCGCTCTGCCCAATGCAAAAAGCTACCTGAAGGCAACATCCAGAGAATTTAAGAGCATATGCAGGCAGTTTATAATATACTACAGCCAAATCTCACATAGAAACATCAACACCCACGTTACACAGGATACTAATGCTAAGACATTAATCACACTCAACAATAACACTAAAAGCAATCCCAAACAGTAGCTATACAGAATGGTATACAAACAATGGAGTGAGAAGCTTCATTAGGATTTCTCGACTGCTCCAAGTTCAAATTCTCACCACAATGCAGTACTAACAGTTATTTATTATCACACAGGAATTATTATTCTCCAGTAAAAACAGATTTCCAAATGATTCACACTACCTGAGGAATTAATGTTTTTGCAGCTCTGTTCCAGATCCTAGGTCAGGAATCTCCTTTCTATTCTGGTAAATTCCACTAAGATATCACATGTAACAACAAGTTCTTGAAGCCGTTTCATCAGATTTTCCCTTTAAGGTAACCCACTGCACTCCCACGTGAGGCACAGGCACCTCAAAGGCAGAAGCAGCTGAAAGTGCTGCAGTGGAATCAGATGATCAGTGCAAGCTTGGAGCCTCTGCAGCCTCCTTTCAGCTTTGGAAACATATCCTGCGATTTTCAAACTGACCCAACGGGGAAGCCACAAGCCAGTGCTGTAGCTTAAAACCCAGATAATGCATATAAAAACAATTTTGAGGATGAATGTGAAAACAAAGTCTGACAGATTCTGCTGCAACACGTAACGAGGGTGCAGCACTGCAGCAAAATCTGTCATTCCCAGCTGTACGATGCTGTGCTGCATGCAGCATGGTGTGGCAGAGCTGACGACACCAGGAAGCAGAGAGCTACGCTGCCAGGAGTCCGCACTGCACAGCCTTGAGCTGTTTTACCTTTCTGCAAGTGTCTGCATTGCATGCGACAACAGAGGAAAATGTGAAAAGTAAACATTCAAGGTAAAGAGAAACATGCTTGAGCTAATCAAAGAGTTGCTTGAGCTTATGTTCATTGTAATCAGTCATGTAGAAAGGCACATTTTCAGCTTAGGATGAAGCTACCACTTTAGAGGTCAATTAGAACACTGCAACACATACATGAGAAGTACGGACACAGGTCTGACCACGTCACACAATAATGTGCTCACTCTTTTGCCCCTACTCCACCTTTTCCTACCGTGGCCCTTGCACTTCCAATGCAGCATGCTTGCTGTCGCCCGCTCCTGCACCCTTGGAGTAGATGCGAGCGGTTGATGGGATGACCTGCTACATGTTGCCCGCTGGCTCCCAGAGTGGGAGAGGTGCTGTCCTGCAGCAAAGGTGGTGTGCCACCGGAAAGCACATTCCTCAGCTGCCTGGCAGGACTGCTATGCCGTGAGGCAGGTCAGGCAGCCCTCTCACATCACCTGCCTACAGAAGCAGATGCTTTTCTCTCCTACTGTGCAGCCTGACACATGAGCCCCAAGCTTCAGGGGTTTTGTAATATTAACCACCAAAGCTGATTCCTACCAGGGCTAAGAAAGCCTCACTTCTCATCTCCTCCTGCTGCTCTGTTTTTTCAGAAGCACACTCAAGGATGCGTGTCTGGTCTTGGTCACAATGCTGTTTGCAGTGTGTCCGAATGAAATCCGTCCTGCTACTTCTGAGCCAAACGATCACAAATCCAACCAAGGAACATGGGTTTTCATGGCAAAAAATTGTATTTATATTCACCAATGCCCCCCCAACCATCAAGTTTGCAATTTGAAATCGCAAACCTCAAAAATGGCTAAGTTAATGAGTTAATTTGATACTAAGTGAGGTTTGATACTATGGCCTGGGCTGTACGGCAGGTCAAACTATGACTTAATCTATGACTTAAAAACCAATTAGCTAAGTAAATTCAGAACTATAAATGTTTACATGCAGGGGCTAGTCCACACAGTACTGATTAAAATCATTAAAGCCTACACTTACACCTTCGTGACTGGAAGGGGCAAAACCACCACACATTCTTCCCACACCAGGGCAGACGGCGAGGGGGTGGTGAGGAAGTGCCCACACTTGGCAGCACAAGTCCCTCCCTGCTTCATCCTGGAGTGCCCAGAAGCCCAGCAGTGAGAAGTGGGATCTGCCCACGGAGCCGGGCCAGCGCGCCCATGCCTGCTGCCAAGGGAGGACGAGGGCTGGCACTGAGCATGGCTGGGTTGTGGACAAACGGTTCCCTGAGGGCCAGGGCAGCGCAGGAGATGAGGCGATCAGGATGGCTGGTGTTACGCTGTGGCGGGCCAAGGAGCAGCAATACAAAAGTTTCCAGCTTACACAAAGTACACAAGCGAGACCAATGCATTTTGCTGGAAGACCAGTGCATTTTGCTGGCCCAAGTTCAATACAGCTGACCAGACCCCAGATGATACAGCTCCGAAGTTACTTTGAGAAGAAGATATTTGAGGTTTGCCCAATCCAGTGAAGCTCTGACAAACAGGGCCAAAACAGGACTTAATAAATACAGGAACTTGTCCACTGAAGTCCTCTAAACGTGGCATCTGTACTCCTGCTGCCCAAACCTGGGCAGCGCTTTGTGCAAGCAGGAACTTTGCAAAGGCAGCACATCCAAAGTCACCATGAAAGCAAGGTGGTGGCAGAGATACAAACACAGGCAGCGATGCTTAATATGCTCAGGGGATGCTATCACTGCACAACCGACCTCACAGACTTTGGACCAGATCCTCAGACTGAAGTTTTACAGTCATTTTTAGGTGGCCCTGCAGTGCGCCTGCCCCCTTGTAGCCCTGCGCTCCCCTCCCCTGGCCAGACAAAAGCAACCCTGCAGCCAGGCTGGGAATTAGGCAGGGTTAAAGGGGGCGGGGAGGAAGCTGATGGTTAATTTTCACCCAGATCAGCTCCCTCCACATGGCTGCACGGAGTTTGTGTCAGCTGGGGTAGGGCTGGAAAGGGCACCCGGAGGAGAAAGTGGCCAGGACAAGGGGAAAGGCAAACCCACCTCCTCTGGCCACAGTGCCCACCTGCACTGACGTAGCACTTCTCAAAACCGCGACCAGAGAGGATGTGAAAATCCCTCTCTCCTCCAAGTTGACAGAGTTGCATCAGCGAGCAGCAGCTCTCCTCTGCCCACTGTCACACAGAAACAAACTTATCAGCTGATGTTTCCTTACACTTTATAGCTGTGTATTTTGGCAACTTTGTTCCTAAGTGAATAAATGATCCATTTCGTTCCTGGGGCTATTGGTGTGGATCCTAATGGGTTCCACCATCGGCAGAGCTTATCCAGCTCTCATGGCAAAAGACTGCATAGCAGGTTGATTGCTAAGTATAACATTAAAACTCACATTTTCTAAACATCTTCTCTCCTTTCAGCCCTTTACTGTAACAGTGTATTCACCTTTCTGGATTGCGTTTCTATGAGAATCTCAAACATTCAGGAATGCAAATGTTAAATTTGCTGTACAACCACTGCAAGAAAGCACCAAAATAGTCTCAGCTCTGTTTTACAGAGAAGGAAACAGAAACTGCTTGTGCATGGTGTTTATGCTCCTGTGCATACTGCCAGCGCGCTTAGGTAAGGCTGCTTGTTGCACCTGCGTATCTTACTCCACCCTGGCGAGGGTTAAAGAACACAGGGCCGAACTGTGCCTTACAACCCCTTATCTGCCGAGATTAAGGGCTAGGCAGGGGAACATCACTGCCAAAACCTAAGAAGACAAAGCCAGAGACACAAAAAGATTAAGGCCTAAACTGCCACATTTTGGTGGCTGACATCCAATGCCACACTTCATATTTGATCATCTCAAAAAGTGCTCTGATTTTCAGGCTGCTGAATCAATCCAAACCCCACCGACACCATGGGAATGGCATGCCCACAGTGCGTTCTCAGAGTCAGGGTGGTTATGAAGGCTCCTAAATTTGGACAATTAAAGGCAAACGGTTTGTGGGTTTTCCACCAAACTGATTCTGTCACCAGCTCTAAACCCTCAAATCCAGAGAGATGTGACTGTCCACAGTGTCTGCAGTGGGTGGCCGCAGTCACCACCAGGAGAAGGCTGCCTTCCCCTGTTACCCTGGCAAACAGCTGAGCTGGGACGGGGAGATGAATCCCACCTTCGATGACCACGGAGAGAAGAGGAGATCAAATTAAAGGACTCAAAGCCCTCCAAAGATGCAGCCTGCCTAAAGCAGAGGGAATAACAGTATGGAAGGATGAAGCAGACCACGAGCGCCAGGGATGAAGGAAATGCTGGCAAGCAACACTTGCCCATCAGCTGTTACCAAGTGTTTGAAAACACTCGTGCTTTCTACTTCACATGTGCAGATCCAAACATTACCCAAGGCAAAAAGACTGTACAACAGGCCTTAGACTTGTGAAGACGTAACTTACAAAGCCATAACCACCACAACTAGTGCTCTCCCCTCCAATACGTTTTAAGGGTTCCTATGACCTGCGTTGCACTAGTTAGTGCAAAACATATTACTCCTACTAATCATCACCATCATGTGACTCTTCCAATCCAAATGGCCTCCTAAAAAGATTATTTGCTTCATTTTAGTGTAACAGCTGTATCAAAATTGTCCTGTTTTGTCATTTGGCTCAGTCATGCCAGCCACACTTTCTGAAAAGCTTCCATGAGGAAGGAGGCACATATCGTCTGGTTCCTCAGTGACCACATCCCTCGGCGGAAAGAAAAGGTTTCGCGGAGGATGAGCACAACCTCAGAGTGCCTGTGTACAATACTATGGTAAGGTCATGCTCAAAGATGTAATCACCAACCCATTTTAACAAACAAAATAACGTGGTCTAGATTGTAAGGCATACCAGGCTTTTAAACATTACCATTTCTGGTAATAGCCACATTTGAGAGTACTCTTTTTTAACAAGAGCTATTTTTGTCTACACTTCCTAGCTCATGTTAAATAAATAAATTCAGTAGCTTATTCTCAGTTGGGCCAAATTTTCAGAGCACCGAGAAAGCCAGAGGGCTAGTGAAGAGCCCACATTGCCGTAACTTATTTTGACTTGTTAGAAAGCAGAAATCGGTCAGGTTGCCCTGTACTGGAGTGAAGAAACTTTACCATTTATAGGATTATGGGGAAGCTGAGGCTGAAGGGCTGCTCAGACCAGAAGAGAGGCATATGGGTTAGTTAATGGGGACCTGCCTACTCTTGAATTGCTCCGTTCTCCCACACCCCCTTACCCCCATTCAATCGTGCCCGCAGGAACTTTCAGCCACATGTTCAAAAGAAACAGCAACCACGTCTCCACGTCCTCCTCCTCCCTGCAGTGCCTGGCCTGGTACAGAGGGCTGGCTGCCCCAACCAGCCCCAGCTGCCAGGGCGCAATCCCAGCAAGGGGGCCCCATACCCGGGAGGAGTCCTGCACCCCAGGCCCCCGCACAACCATCGCTCCCTCAGGCCTCTTGGAGCCCCGGGGTGGGGGGGTCAGCCTGGCAGGCAGTGCCGACTGTTTTCTGCCATCCTTACCGCCGTGGAGCTGACACAATGGAGGAATTATGCTTCTGCGAGTGCCACAGACACAAAACAGCCACGGAGCACGCTGCCCCTGCCGAAATGCACCGGCTGGCCATGGGCTGCATTAACTGACCAGAGCACATAGCTGTCGGTTTTGTACTCGCAGAGAGAGCAGAAACACTGAGGAACACTGTCCCTCCTCACTATCCAGCAGGCCAGGAGATGCGTATCTCTGCCAAGAGACTGTAGGCATGTGGTAAGTAACTGCATTTTTTCCCTAAACTCTGAATGCCTGAGACTACTCCAGGGTTGTAAAAATACTTCCCCCTTTCACTGTCATCGCTGTGTGGTACCGCTTGGAGAGGCGCTCGCCCGCCCAGGCGGCTCTCAGCTAGAGACTTGATAAGAAACAACCCCAACGCACACTGCAATGACTAGCACTCTTTCCTGTGATTTTTGTGGAAGATTTTAACAGAATTTACGCACCAATGAAAATGTAATCCCACTGCACCTAACTCGAATGTGCTGATTAGTTGGGACGGTCACTTTAACTTGTGTTTAATTGGTTTAAAGGCTTCAGATGTAGCATTACAAGAAAAAAAAAATGCAGATTTGCAATGAAAGTGCGGTCACCAAGGTCAACCACCAAAGGTCTGGTATTCCACTTGCTTCGCATACCAGCACGTGGGACACCTGGCAAAGCCAAATGCGGTACTTTAAAGCCATTTTATGAAGAGAAAAAGAAAGGTTTCATGACACTCCATCAATGAATTCCCTCACGACAGGGGAGCAAAGAAGGCTAAAGTAATTCACAAAGGCAGAGCATCGGAAAAGCTCACATATAAAAGGGAGAACATTATTAAGTGTATGATAAATGTGGGTGGGCTGGGGAAAGAAGGGGGAATTCAGAAAAAATAAGCAACAGGAAAGGGAGTCTGTGGCTGCAGCAAGAAAAAAAAAAAAAAAAAAGGTTATTCACAGAAATCCCATGCTTTGAGCGCCTGGAAACCTCCAAAATCTCAGCTACCCCAAAACCCAACGATGCACACCGACGGGTTTTAGACCTTCCTTGAAGGCAGCTCGCAGCAGCCCCTGAGGGACCGTGCCCTTCCCGGGCGGGGACCGGGCGCTGGCGGGGCCGCTCTCCGGTCAGGAAAGCGGCTGTTCCGGTCACGTCGGAAGGAGCCCGACGGCGGCTCCATTTCCGAGCGGGAGCCGAGGCCCCGGCGGGCGCCGCAGGGCCGGGTCGCCCGCGGTGTGGCGGCGGCGGGGACCCCGCCGCCGCCACACCGCGGGCGACCCGGCCCTGCGGCGCCCGCCCGGGCAGGGAAGGCGGTCTGCCGTCCGCGGAGACAAAGCGGATGCCTCAAATTCCTCCCCGCCCCGCCGGTCTGGCGGGGCTGCGGCACCCCCCGCCCGCACCCTCGTCGCCCACCTCTGCCTACCTGGGCAGCGGGAGCGGCCGGGCCTCCCTCCCGCCCGCGGCGCGCTCTAGCCGGCGGGACAGCCCGGGCTTGGGCAGCCGCAGCCCGCGGGGGGCTCCGGGCTCGGGCGGCGGGTGCGGGCGCTGACAATGAGGGGAGGGACACGGTACCGGGCGGTGCTTGACGTCAACGGGAGCGGGGCGGGGGCTGCCGGGCCCGGCCCGGACGCGGTGCAGCTCCGCGGCGCCCTCCCCCGGCTCTGGGAGAGGGCGGTGAGGGAGTGTCGGCCATTTTGGGGGGGAACGGGCCGGGCCGCGCTCGGCGGGCGCGGGGCGGGGGGGTGTAACCTTGTGTTAGGGCCGAGGGGCTGCTGCCTTCCGAAGGGCCCCGGGAGGGAAACGGGGAGGCCGGGCGGGGGGGGGGTGACCAGCTCGCCGGCGGTGGCTGTCGTGGGACGGCTGCGGGACGGAGCGCAGGGTGCAGGTGAGGCCCTCTGATGACTGGTTTCACGGTGGGTGTGTGCACGAGAGCCCTCCAGACCGAGTGCCTCGGTGGTTCCTCCCGGGGCTGTCACCGGCTTGGGCTCCGCCACTGCCTCAGGGCTCTGGAGGGGCTGGTGGCAGGGCCGGCGGCGGGGTGGACACTGCGGGTGCCTTTGCAGGCGCTCCCTCCCTGTCCGATAACACGAGGCATTTACAAGACACCCGTCTCCCTAAGAACAGGGCAGAGAGCCGTATGCCAGGTGGCACAGAGAGGTTTGTCCTCCAGGGCCTTCATTACATCTCCCCTTCTGTGTCATCTCTTGGAAAGTTTGGGACTTAGTGTTGAATCAAGTCAGGACCCAGCTGTGGTTGTTTCCACCTCTGGTATGTGCAGCCCAAAGATGTTTAGATGGGATCAGAGACTAAAGACCTTCCAGCACTAACCGGGAAAAGCTGCTCCAAGTGTTACTCGGCTGTGAGCAAAGCCTCAGGACTCATGTGACGCTGACCTGGAGGGTGGTACAGTGACGGACACGGAGGAGCGATGGCTCAATGCTTTTGTACAGTGCTGGGCTGCAGTTGCCCAGCTGAGTCAACAGAGGATCCAGTCAGCAGCTGGTGAGCGCTTCCAGCCTCCTGGCCGTGCAGCTGGACGTGGCAGTCTTAGAATGCATCGTCCCCTTTTGCCAGTAGGTATGTTAGCTAAAATTGTATTTCCAACGCTGTTTTATTTCAGACAATGCCAAAGGAAGATGCTTCGAGCGCTAGGTGATTTGGCTTGTAACGCTCTGATAGAATATTGTCCATGCTGTCATACTGAGTTAAAATACTGCTCTTTAGTCCTGTTTCCATAGCACAGTCTGAAATATACTTGTTCTGAATGAAGTATCAACACTTTAAAGTGAATTTTCTAGGTTTACAGCTAAAATCCAAGCTCACACAAAGATACAGAATGAACAAGACCTTACTTGTAGGCAAACTGAGGAGGGCTTGCGTACAGTCATTCTAACTGGGGAAAGTATTTGCTTTCCTGAAACTCCACCTGCGCACCAGCGTTCAGCAGCAGAGGCACATGTTACGCGCTCTGCAGTGCAACTACATTCAGCAGTTTTTTGGTTTTCTGCTTTACACATGCTACTTCTAGTTTCCAAACTGGTATGAGTGAGGTTTGCTACTATAATGCCAGCTCTTGAAATCCATCTGGCAGTGGCATAACTGCGTGTAACTGGGAGATGAAATGGAAAAAAAAGTTAGTTTTTTATTTCAGCATGTGCTAAATGCATGTGCTCGAAGCTTGCTGGGAGTTGTGTACATTAGAGCCTAGAGTGCCTTCCATGTGCTTCTTGGACTTGCTGTGTTGGGAGAGGAATGGAGCTGTGCTTGGGTACTTTTTTGTAGAGATTTTATGGTGAAACTCATTGCTGCAGCATGATATTGGCACCAAAGGTTCATAAGTGTTTCAAAAAAGCATGAAACAAATGAAGGAAACAAAATTCTGTCAGGGGCTGCCAGGGGATCACAACAATGCCTCCTCTGACTAAAGAAGAACCTGAAGAGATGTTGGGAAAGTGTTGTTATGTGTTTGGCATATTTTTATACCCTTCCTCAGGCATAATCTACTTGCCGTTGTCCTCATTGGTTTCCACAATGAAAACAGCTGAAAGTGTATCAAAAGCCTAAATGCCTTCCTGGATGTGGATGGGTGCAGCCAAATAGAGAAGATCCAATTCCATATCAAGTTTAGAACATCGAGATGTTTGGAGGCCAAAACCTCTGGTTATGAGGCCAGAGGTGAAGGTGGCTTGGATAGCATTGCTCCTGCGGAACCTGCTCGCAGTAGGAGCAAAATAGGGGATGTGGGACACACTCATCTTCTGGATCAATTAGTTGAGAGATGCTGTGGGTGGACCACCCCATAAGCAAAGTCAGCATAATGAGATCTACTTGATCTTGCTGACTGTAGTTCAGGAAGTATCCAATGTTGATGACACTGGCTGGGTCCAGCGTCAGTCTTCCAGGGACAACCACCACTTGGGTATGAAGGTAGGATTTTATAATGGGATTCTTTAAGAAAATCTCTCCATCCCATTTTGTGGCTGTAGCAGAACTGAATCTAAAGAGTACTTCAGCATTCTGAAGAGGTCTGAAAGGATGCGTTCTCAGGACAGGTCTTTCAGGTGGATGCAAAATGGCTGCCAGGCTCTGGCATGTGGTTAAAGAAAGGCAAATACCAGCATGCTCTATACAGGCTGTCTGCAGTAGATAGATCTTTATGGCAGTGTCTGAAAGTGCAGACCTGATGGTGACTGCAAACACAGCCTTAGTGAGCCCTGGTCAGAAAAAAATACAGCATTTTCTTTCTGGATAGAAAGAGCACTGTGCAAAGCCCATGATTTTCAATGGCTTTAAGTGCCAAGAGATGGCATCTGCCTGGCCTGAAGTTACAGCAGCCTTCGTGGGCACCAGGTGGGGCCCATGAGACAAGCCACCCTTGCACTAGAGAGGTTTAAACATCTTGCAAGATGTTTGAGCCTAAAATATAAATGTACTCCAGTTGGTAGAAAATGGATGTGTTTGTCTCCATCCAAATATGGGTGTTCAAGTCTGGTTAGGCCAACATGCCCCAGAGACCAGTCACCCATGAGAGATCGTGAGTGTGTGGTGGCCAAGCATTTCTCCCCCAGTGCAGTCCTGTTGACGCACCATGATAAAACCCCTATGCAGGTTCCATGTGGATCCAAACATCTGTGGAAGGTGGACACCTGCTGAAGTGCACGTACCCTGGGCCTAGCACTGAGGTGTAAGTATGTAAATAACAGCGCACCTTTGTCCCTAGGTATGAGGAAAATATGTTCTCCACTTCCTCACAGAGATTTTGGTGGAAGTGGCTTCTCTCACCCTCTAGCCTCCCCCTCTTAGGCTCCCTGAGACACTGCACTGACATTAGTGTCCTGCAAGAATGCAATGCTGAGAGCATGATAGTTATGGGACGTATCTTGTTAGTACAAAGAATCACCTGAGACCCTGAGGTGTTTAGTGATGCTGGTTTTTGACGTTTCATGGTGTACCCTTGTGACCAGGAAAAGCATTCAGCCACCTGAACTGCTCCCCAAGGGGAAGGAAGGCATTGTGAAAGCTGTGTGCCTTCTGCTACCTGACAGCATGCCATGTGTTGGCTCTTTGCTGGTGGTGGGGCGCCTCGGGGATCCAGGCTAGGACAGGGGCTAGGCAAAGGGCCTGTCTCTGCCAGCAGGCTCAGCACCACCATCATGTGTACCAGGTGTAGAAGGCTGTATGTAATGAGCGGGACCAGCAGCAGGGCTTGGTTGGCACCCTTAACCATTGGCAGGCTCAGCTGGTATGTGCTGGATGCTCACCAAAAGGCTTCAGCATTCAGGGACATCCTGAAGGCCCAAAGCTCTGCTCCTGGGCCCTGGTTGCACTATCGAAAGTTCCCCCTGGTTGGCAGAAGTCAGACTTTGGAAATAGCAGCTAAGTCACAACTCTTGAAGAGGAGTCCTGCCTGGAGCCCAGGGGTGAACCCTGTTCCAGCACTGACCAAGGATTTTGAGACCACCTGCACCATGGCCTCCAGAAGGATGAGGACAGTGACCTCCTCACAGCTTCACTCTTCTGATGTGCTGTGGAGAAAGCCTCGTCCCAGGGCAGAAGGGAGTCATGGGTCTCACAGTGTGCATTCACCATCCTTGTTCATAGTTCAGCCCCCATCATGAAGATGGAAGTTTGGGCGCTGAGGTGGACTCAAGGGCTCCAGGGGACAATGTTCAGGAGAAGATGAGATGAGAAAGCACAGAAGAGGGAATGTGTCTCCCCAAGGCAGGCCCTCTCCTTGGTGTATCCTTCATACCATCTGTGTGGATCCCACCTGGTCATTGTCATTAGCAGTGTCCACTGGCTGCAGCAGTCTGTGCAGGATCTTTCCTGGCACCCAGGTGGGCTACTTAGCAGCCATTGAGGGGACATCTGGGCAAGACAGGTTTCTACCAGTGGTGCTGGCACCCTGCTTTGGGTTTTGGAAACCCAGCACCTGTCCTTCCAAGCCAAGAGACAGCCATTGCGACCATGCCCCAGGCCTTGGCGAGTCCTCATCATGCAGTAATGCAATCAAGAGCAGAACACTCCCTATGGACGGTGAAAGATGCTCCTCAGCCTCCTGTGCCACAAGGTGCCAGCAGCATTTGGACAATGAACTGCTGCTGGAAGGAAGAGGGTAAAGTCCTTACCACCCAGCACAAGTGATGGGAGGCAGACAAGGGAGGTGTGGGGGAACAAACTGAGCTGAGGAGAAGTAAAGGGGGAGAAAGAAGCCCTTCACCAAGGTGGCATCTGAACCAACTTCCAGGTGGGGACTCCAGTGCGAGGAAGAGACAGTGAGTGGAAAACTAGGGGATGACAAATGTCAGACCTCTGGATCCACATGGGAGACACACCGCCCACTGTGGATGGTGCGGAAGCCGCATGGCTGCAGCTGGTGATACAGTGGCTGTGGCAACAGGGCTGCAGCTGCCTAGGCAGATATCTCGGAGAAAAAAGCTTAGTGTTGTGAGGTTAGAGAATTAGAAGGTTCTGTCCCGGGAAAGGAAATGTGATACATGACCTAGAAGAAAAGAGGAGAAATAAGGAAGCTCTGGCTGCTCTGAGGGGAAGAAGCAATTTTTTTGTTTTTTATTCATGGGGACTTAGGGCAGTCAATGGAAGCACCAGACAAAAGGACAGAAAGGGACAAGTGGAATGGGAGATATGACAAGGTGAGGAGGCAGACCCAGCTCTTGGCTGCACTGTGGAGGTGCTGAACAAAAGGTATACAATTGTCAGGGAAGATGGGAGCAAAGTAGGGGAGCCCAACTCACCCTGAAGAGTAAAGGGGACCAGGAGGGGGGAAAACTACACAGGGGCTGGAACAGGAAAAGGGGGCAGAGGCACAGGGGAGTGGAGGAGGAGGTATGCCAGAGGTTACACTGCTGGTGGTGTGCACTTGCAGCCCACTAGGGTGGGCTGGAGAAGACCGCTCTGCTTGCGGACAGGTATGAATAGCAGGGTGAGTTAAAGCTGGGAGGGAAGCAGCGATCTCTTTCTTACCTGGAAGACTATCATTGTGGAGTGGCAGCCTCATCTTCTTATGGTCCTTGATGGAAAGGTTGTTTAGTTCCAAGGGTGCAGGGTGTAAGTAATATGGGCAGATGTGACCAGAGATGATGGGGGGAGGGGAGATGACAAACACCCATAAAATCATGAATAATACGGGGGAGCAACAGAAGCTGTCAGCATGTCTGACAACAGAGGACCCATATGGGTGTAGTAGGTTTAAACAAACAAAAGTAGCTCATGCAGTTTATGCACAGCTTGATAACGTGAGAAGTGGATGGCCGCAGGATGCCACGAACACCGGAGGCATGAGGTTGAAAAGGGATTAGACAAGCTCACAGAGAACAGATTTCTCAGTGGCTATTAAAAATATCTGAGTCATCTTCCAGTTCATGAAGTCCCTGAACTGACTCTTCAGATATTCTTGCTATTCTGTACTTGCTCTGTTTCTATGGTGAATTTAAATGAGGTGTCTAAGTTGATCTAACAGCTTGCTGATGATGATATGTGCAGTTCTGCTTCCCTCCTTCTGAAAGTACTTTTGCGTCTGTGCTGCTTCTGTTGCACCAGTTTGGGCATTTGTTCAGTTCATTAAACTGGCAGAAAATTAACTCAGAGTGAATACTTTTCTGCCAGTTTAGTGAGTTGAATCAGCCCACTGTTTTCTGAGCTAGTGGCATCCATCAAATCAAAATTTCTTGCTTCTCTCTGCAAAGTAAGACTAGATTTCTTTTTCAATGGAAGTGCAGTTGATACCCGATTCCAGGTATTCAGGCTTTAAGTATTTATAACATCAGAGTCATTATAAGATCCTGATATTTATTGAATTAGTTTCTAACAGCTCCTGACAGAGCTGGAGCCTTGGCTGTGCTAGGTGCCACACAGTTTAGGAATATTATTAAACACAGTAAGCAGGAAAAAAGAAACAGATGCATGCTTGTGTGGGCAGCAGTGCTGCATAGCTTGCTAGTCTTACATCATTATCAGCACTCTATATGGCAACCAACATAAGTTTTGTTGGGTTTGGGGGTTTTTTTGTGTGTGTGTTTAACTGTTTCTTGTTCCTAGGATCTGCAAGATACCACCATTACCTCCCCTAGGAGCCTGCAGCCATATCAAGGTACAGTAACGAAGGCACTGAGAAGCAAGCAGCAACATCAGAAGCAGGTCGATGTCTTATTCAGTTCATACTGCTGCCATCTTCCTCTTGGTCAAAAAGCATACACTGTGGCATTACAGTGAGAATGTCATGTCCTCCTCAGACCGAGGATCCTCCTATCTGTCTTCACCAGCTTCATAAGGAGCCAGAACCTGACATATCTGGAGAACACCAGGATGGGGAGTGGCAGTTGCTGGGAATAATGAACAGGATTTGCACACATTAAGAGCAGGGTTTGTCTGAATACATTAGACATCTGCACTACAGATTCTTCTGTACAAGTTTTATTTCAGTCTTCCTTCCCAGACAGTGGAAATATTGTCATTAAAGTCAGTTGAGTTTAGGGGGTGTTTCACCGCTTCCCGGAGCAGATGTCTTAAAAATGTCAGCTGAATTAGGCCTACACGTAAGACCAGAAGGGATGCATTTGAGGGTGCCAAGGATGCTTGCCAATGTAATTTCAAGATTGTTTTCTATCATCTTTGAAAGGTCCTGGTGACTGGGAAAAGTTCCTGATGATTGAAAAAAGACAAGTGTCATACCTGTCATCAAGAATGGCAAGGAAGATCCAGGCAACTATCAGCTGGTCAGCCTCAACTCAGTCCCTGGGAAGACTGGACAGCATACCCTCCTGGAAGCTATTTCCAAGCACATGAAGGACAAGAAAGTGACTGGGAGCAGCCAGCAGGGATTTACCAAGGGCCAGTTGTGCCTGACCAACCCGATTACCTTCTACAATGAGACAACAGCCTGTGTGGACAACAGGAGGGCACTGGATGTTGTATTGATTGATTGTAGCATTGACTTTATCACGGCCTTTGACATGGTCTCCCGCAGTCTACTTGTAGGCAAGTTGGTGAGATTTGGCCTGGGTAAGTGGAGTGTGAAGTAAATGAAAAACTGGCTGGGCAGTTGGACTGAAGGGGTCATATCAACAATATGAAGTCCAACTGGCAACTAGTTACTAGGGTCATCCTTCAGGGATGCACACTGATAGGTCGATAGTGTTGACTGTCTTTATTAATGGCCTGGACAATGAGCTGTCTTGCACTCTCAGCAAGTTTGCAGGCAATACCAAATTGGGGAGAACTATTGCTATGCTGTAGGGCAGGGCTGCTACTCAGATGGACCTTGGCAGGCTAGGGAAAAGGGCCTCCGTCTCAGTAACAGATGCTGGCAACACAACTGCTGTGAAAATGTGACTGTTGCCACCAGAAGCTGGAGGTGGTGTGTATGTGAACAAGGTGGCTTAGAGGAAATCTGGCTGAGAGGGCTCTTAACTTCAGTACCTACTAACCTGCATTTCCTCCTTCTGTTTCACCAGTGATGAAATCTAAATGCAAAATCTGTTATTGACAACAAGCATATGGACTATGTGTCTGGTCATTGGCATTTTCAACAGAAGCATCTCGGCTGTATTGAAACAGAATTCAGAAAAGTTAAATGAATTTTGCTGAAGCTGTTGGGAATTCCTCACCTCTGAGTGACAAGAGCTACTGAGCACCTGTAGCCAGATTGTCATAATGGAAATTGCATGGGAACCATAAGTACAGCCATCCCTCCTGACATTCCTTCAAGGCCTCTCAAGGTTTACTGCAGAGGGAGTAGTCTTACACATACAACATTTGTTCCTCTGTACCCCAGTCACAAGGAACCATCTTTGCACTGGTAAGTGTGGCAGTATTGCTTCAAACCACACACTTTACATGACCATCTTCCCTTCACACTGCAAGATGCAGGCTTGTCCTGGGAGGACTGATCAGCTTCCACTTTCGTTGTCTTGCCAGCCTTCAGTCATGGTGGCTCCTCATTGCTCACACTCGTCCTCTTCCCCAGTTGTAGGAATAACCTGCACTGAAATTTAATTGCAGGGTGCTGCAGCTGCAGTGAACACACATGCTTTGACTTTTATTTAGCTATTTTTTCTGTTTTCAATAAATTCCACATTATCATTGAAATAACTATCTGCTGGGACAACTACAATATGTATTTCTATACAAATAAAAAAATGTGTTTTAACTTACCTGTGTGCTCAATATTGCAAGAGCTTCACCAGAGAGGCACTTAGAAATCATGCAGCCCTCGTGTACCTTCTGTGAAATGCATTTGTGTACTCTTGACTGTGATCCGCAGAGCATTAATGACATGGTAAATATGGACATTGATCTCTGTGACAGGATAGCCTCCTCCTTTCAACACAGAGGCTATGGGGTGTTATTTATCTTTCATTTATGATCCCTAGCTAGTGTTTTCCTGTGCCAGTTCCATATCACTGTTTTTTCCAATATGAGTTCCTGAAGCACAATATCAAATATTTACCAGCATTAAGAATGGTGTAATATTAGACCATGTGCCTTTTTTAATTAGCCTGTAATCTAATCAAAGAAAGGACCTAGGTTTTTTGCTCTGGAATTAAAGTGTCTTATAAAATCCCAAAGAATAGTAGTGGATCATCTTCCTATGCTGTATTTTGCCATTCTGTTCATCATTGGAAATCTTCAAGAGTAGGCAAGACAGAAAAAGGACAAAAGCATAGTTCATCCAGATGGAGCAATGGGAATGGACCATTATCTGTGGTTTTATGATTCACATTGGACAGGTGAATCATCAGGAAAAATTCTGTGGAGACATTTGGCCTCCAGATCCCTGTGCACAGCTACTTACTGTCCCAGGACTCTCAGCTGGGAACTTTCCTTGGCTTTGGGTACTGATGCCAACCCAGCTCTTTCCTGGAAATGCCAGCCCCCTAAGTCAGTGACCAAAGTACTCTGCTGGGAAGCCTGTTTTTAAACAATGTCACTCCCCAGAAACTGAAGGACGAAGTTCACAGTTTCACCTGCTATTGTGCATAAACCATCTACTACTTATTACAGAACAGACTTGACCCTGTGTCTTCTGCTTTCTAGGTGTGTTCTAACAAGTGGACTGTACTGTCAAGGTCTTGCTCTCCTTTCCCTCTTCCCAGCTTCATTTGTATATGTACAAAGAGGGCAAAATTTTCTAGCTAGGAACTATCATAGGGCTGGGGAAAGTAAGCAGCTTGTGATCCAGGAGTTATGGGAAGGTAGAAAGGTTCCGGATGCCCATTTGAATAGTGGGAAGAAACAGAGGATACCAGGTCCTTCACAAAGAGCAGGCTCAGAACATTGGCATGGAAGCAGAGAAAATATCCCTCAATCCAAAGGGATGAGATGAAGAGGAGGCCTTTTTCTTTAAGGACTTCCCTAAGACTTGGGTTTCCACATACCCTGCCTCCATTTGCCCACTGGTCTTTAATCCATTTGAGCCATCTTCTTTGGGACTGTTTGTAATAGTGAAGGAATCTCAATCCACTGACCACTTAGAACCAGCTATAAAGATACAGCAGGGAAACATTATTTACTAGATCTCCTCACATAGCAGACATAAACCACGTGCTCCCCTCCTTCTCTTATTCTCTGAGACACTTTTCCCTGTGGTCTGTTGTCTAAGCTACAAAGTGTTGCAGAGGTCACTCAGACTGACCTCTTTCAGGCTCCTGCTTCTGTGCCATCCTGCCCAGAGATTTTCTCCAACCAATCCTGCAACACAGTCTGAAAAAGAATGACAAAGTCATGGCCTTCGGTTGTACTGCCTTGGGAGGCTGGATCTGAGCAAGAGCATAGTGAAGAAGGTGAACAGTCAGCATGGATTTGCAAAGGGTAAATCATGCCTGACCAGTCTGATTGCCTTGTATGACACATTTACTGGATTTGTGCATGAGCAGAGAGGAGTGTAACTTACCTTGACTTTAGCAAGGCTTTCAACACTAACTCCCACAATATCCTTGTATCCAGTTTGGGATGTTGTGGTCTGGATGGGTGGACAGCCTGATAACAAGCAGAGTACTGGAGGGGGCCATCCTAGGACCTGTCCTGTTTAACATCTTTATCAATGGCCTGGAGGAGGTGACAGAGTGCACTCAAGTCTGCAGATGACACTGAGCTGGGGGGTTCAGTGCATACACTCAGGGGCAGAGCCACTATTCAGAATGACCTAGACAGGCTGGAGGAAGGGGCTAGCAGGAACCATATGAAATTCAACAAGGACAAATGCAAAATCCTGCACCAGGGAAGGAAGAACCCTTTGCAATGATACAGGCTGAGGACTGACTGGCTGGGTAGCAGCTTTGCTGGAAAGGAGCTGGGGGTCTTGGTAGACAGCAAGCTGAATAGGAGCCAGCAGTGTGCCCTGGCAGCAGAGAAGGCTATATTAGCAGAAGCATAGCTAATAAATCAAGGGCAGTGATTATCCTGCTCTACTCAGCCCTTTTTAGACCACATCTAGAATACTGTGTCCGGTTTTGGGCCTTTTAGTACAAGAAAGACATAACCTAAACCAGAGTGAGGTCAATGGATGGACACCAGAATGGTCAGGAGACTGGAGAACTTGCCCCAGGAATGCAGAGGGGGAAGCTGAATGAACCGGACTTGCTCAGTCTGGAGAAGAAAATGCTGTGAGGGAACCTGACAGCAGCTCCCCCAGGACCTATGAGGAGGTGATTGGTGAGAGACTGAGAGACGATAGACGTAAGTGGGGAAAAAAGAGAGGTTCAAACTGGATATAAGGAAAATCTTTTTCACCATGAGGACAGTCAAGCACTGGAACAGGTTACCCAGAGAGGTTGTGCATCCTTATCCTTGGAAGGCTGAAGAAAACCTTGAGTAACCTGGTCTGATGTCACAGCTGGCCCTGCTTTGAGCCGGATTTTGGACTGGTGACCTCCAGAGGTCCCTTCCAACCTGAATTGCTCTATGTATTGCATGTCCCCACATCTGAGCAAGGACTGACACACTTGCTATCATTGCCTCTATCAGTATTTCTAATGAGATGTTGGCATCAGTTGCTCCAAGGCTGATTTCAAGGTTAGAACTAGGTATGAGGCCACCTGAAGGACACTGTGGAGAAGCTCCCTAAGTGAAATGCAGGCCAAAATTCAGCATTATTTGGACAACCAAGTGACAGCCTTGCTGCCAAGTTCTTGCAGGAACACTGTGACCCGAACGCTCATTGCTAGCATGACGTCCTGAAACATGAGGTAGGAAGAGAATCAGTAGTTTGTAAGGGACCTGGCTGAAGGCAAGCCCTGCCTTAGGCAGCATGAAGCCATATGGTGGGAAGCCCAGCCTATAGCTCTCAGCAGAGGCTGGTACAAAGCAGGAGGCACCAGCGCTATGCTGGCCAGGCTGCTGGAGGGGAGGCAGAGAAACCATCTTTGATTCTCTTATTCAAGTCCCTGAGGAACCCAGACCTTCATTCTGGGTTCTGACTGTGACCTTAACTATTGTTTACTTGGTTTGTCATTTATCCACTTGCCTTAGTTGGGTCTTTTTTTGTTTTCAAGCTGTAAAACAGGTATGTTTGTGCAGTTAGAGCTGTGTGACACTCTCCCTGTACCCTGAGCCCCTCAGGTCACAGGGCTGTGCACAGTAGACAAAGAGGTCCAGAAAGCACAGGGTGCAGGCAGGATGGACAGCATCAAAAGGGCATCTGGGGAAAAGGAGGGGAAACTTCAGAGATACCCAAATCTTTGCCTGTAGTGCGAAAAAAAAGTCTGCAGAGATCCCATGACTTCTGGAAGTACATACTCCTTAGGCTGTGACTGTCTCCCAGGTTAAATTGTTGCAGGACAGGAAGGGATTCCTGAGGGAATGAGGGGATGTCATATCATGGGCACTCTCATACTAGTGCTTATGCTATGTGGCTGCAGGAGACTTTCCAGGGGGCTCTTTTTTCCGGGGTCAGCCACTGCTGGCAGCGCTGCTGGTCATTTTAAAAGCAGTCTTGTCTTGCTGTGTCCATGTCAAGCAGAAAGGCTCCTCCAAATCCTTGTGTAGCTGGTAGAGGATGCAAAGAGCTCTAGTGACGTGGACCCAGGGGCATAAAGCCTATCTTTAAACATCGGCTCTTTAAACACATGAGCTCCACGGCTGACTGAAACCTTGATGTGGGACACTAGTGTCCAGGAAGACCTGTATCACCCAGACCCATGATGAAAAAGATTATTCTAAAATAACACAGACTGTCCTCTGGGGAGGAATTGGCTGTTTGTCTGTCTCCTTTAGAAGATGCCAATGTTCTGGAATATGCAATGTCCTATGTTAAGCTAGGAGACCTTCCCCCAGTCTCCACAAATGGTTCTTTGAGTGACAAGACCCTGCAGGATCCTGGAGTTGTATCTCTTTGAATTCCTGTGGTCACATAGGTCCCCTGCTGCAGGCCCAATATGAGACTGTATATCCCATTATTCTAGCAGAGATGGTTATACCAACCTTTTGTGATGCCTACATACCTTAGCTACCACCAGACCAACACTGGACTGGTGGTGCCATACCATCTGTCCCACAATGGTAGAAGCTGTGAGTGGCCTGGACACAGGGATGGCAGCCCAGAAGGGAGCCTGGAGCTCCAAGTTGTACACTACCTCTTCACACAGATTATGTCTGTAACAGCAAATTAAATAGTGCCAGGGCCTGGCCTCAGGTGTGAGAATTCAGTTGTCTACACTTAGTTAATTGTTCATGCCTTCCCCAATATGGCTGTGGCCCATGTCAGCTCGCATGTCCCCAGGCAATGCACAAGCACATTTCAGGAGCGAGCACAGGCGAGAGAACCACCACTGCCAGTGGGCACTCTGGACACACTCTGGAAGCAGACTGTGTGGACATGGCCAGGTAGTGCCACCATCAAAATCTCTTGAGCTGGACTGAGCTAGATCAGCTCACTCTTGGGAGAGGAGAGGAACTGTGTCCCAAACAGGGCAGCCTTAATTGCCCTCGGTGTGTACTGAGAGAGAGAGGACTACAGTTCTGTGACCTACACAACTGCTCTGCCTGATTCTGCAGCATGTGGGTGGTCCTGGGGCTTTACTTTATGGTCCAGTCCTCAGCAGAGGCACCAGCAACAGGAAGAAGCTGCAAGAGTGTGCAGCAAATGCAAAGGAGATGCTGAAGAGCTGTGGTGGACCTGGGCTGTCGTGGAGTGTGTTGGGATGGCCACAGTAGTGGATGGTGGAGATGAATTTGGGCAGGCTGAGAGATGGAAGGGTGGTCAGAAGGATGATGGGATAACTCTTCCAAAGCAATGCATGCTGCTCATATGCAGCATGGGCATGATGCTTCTGCTGTAAAATGCCCAGAGACTCTAAAAAGTTGAATGAAATTCTGGCTGCAGCACTTGGTGTGCTGTCCTGGCCGAGACTTCAACCAAGACCTCCATGTGCGAGCTTCCCACCTGTCAAATGGGGGAAATAATCCCAGAGACAGAGAAGTGCAGGTTAGAGGGGACCTGCTCCACTCTCCACAGCCCCAGCAGAGGGTCCTGACACTGTGATCTCTGACAGATGTTTGTTTGACCAGTTCTTAAAGAATTCCAGAGACAGTGATGTCACATCCACCCCAACAACCTTAATTACTAAGAAAGTTTTCCTTGATATGTCACTTCATTCTCTCCTCTCTGACTCCCCATTTCTTGTCACCAAGGAGTGAACCTTCTAGCTCTGTTTTGAGGTCCCAGTCATTCCACACTGACACTAACCATATTTTCCTGTTTCAGTTTGTGCATGCAAAAAATTAAATAACAGAAATATAAGATCGAGGTCCTTTTCAATAATTTTCATGCTATTTATTTTGTAGTATTTCTGCACTGGCTATTCTATTCATGATAAAATGTGTAAAAATTATTTCAAATAAATTGTCTTCTTTCTACAGTTCACCAAAAGCATAGCTTCAAATGCAGTATTTGTGAAATATCCACAGAACTTACATACGTGCTATGCCTTCTATGCCCTGCTGCTTATAGTCAGGCTGTGTCACACAACTTCTGAAAAAGTTACAGGTTTTATCAATTTCAAATGGATAGGATACATCCCATAGAAAATGTAGACATCAGATCCTGTTCTCCAGAAACATTCTCAGCCTACATAAATTGTTGATAATATACAGCAGAAATACTGACGTCTTGCAAATATGCACACATTTTCCTCCCATCAGATTACAAAGGCATGGCAGAATTGAATAATATGTGTCATCTCATCATACAAACTCAGCTCTCTGGTTCACACTCCGTCACTTGTTACAAAGCTTACTTCATGTGTTGATCTTACATACACAAACGATCACTGCAGAGACCACAGACGAGTTCTGTTATGGGATATAGAATTCCAGACAGAAAGTACCAAATTGGCAAGAAGTTCCCAGTTACATGCACAGCAGAGATGGCAATTACCACTCTGTATCTTAGGAATAAAAGCACAGAAAGTTTCCAGGTAGGCTGCAAGATTGCACAAGGGTCAGTAACACAACAGGAAAGGCTCAAGATGAACACTTTTTGAAATGTATGAGTTTTTGGAAAGCCTGTTTAAATTCTTCATTAAAAGCTGTATAAATGACTGGATTGATCAATGAGTTTAAGTAACCTAACCATGTAAAAAAGTCCAGTAGGATGGGATGAAACCAACAAGCATCTTGGCAGATTGGTAGGACTAAGGACATGACAAAAAAAGGCAGCCAGCAGAAAATGAAAGCTCCCAGAATAATGCCTAAAGTTTTGGTGGCTTTCCTTTCTCTTGCAGCAGAAATTCTTTTCCTTTCCAGGATACTATCTGCAAGTTTTATTTTGACATGATTGATAAATATTGGGGATCCACCTGAATGGGAATGCCCTTCATGAAGGCTAGCATTAATGGAGCAGAGGGAAGACCCAGCAGAGCCGGTAATCAGGTGTGCAGTAGTAAAACGTTTCCCATATAATGATGGTGGCTTCAGAATCCTGGATCGAGCTGCTACATAAATTCTACCGTACAATATCAGGAGGAGCACAGTCGGGATGTAGAAAGCTCCACAAGTGGAATAAATTGTATAGGAAATTTGATCTGTGTTCACAGTACACTTTGCAATTTCTTCATGAGCTTTCACTTGCCTCCAGAAAAATGGTGGCACAGAAATACTAATAGATATCATCCAGACCACGGCAATCATAAGCGCTGCTCGGCCAGCAGTCCGGCGTTTGGCATATTCCAAAGCATCTGTGATAGCCCAGTATCTGTCCAGTGCAATAACACAGAGGTGTAGGATTGAGGCTGTGCAGCATGTGATGTCTGATGATAACCAGATATCACACAGCACTTGGCCAAAGGCCCATGTGTGGGTGACAGTGTAAGCAATACTGATGGGCATTACTAGGACAGACACTAAAAGATCAGTCACTGCCAAGGAGCCAATGAGGTAATTTGCAGGTGTGTGGAGCTTTCTAGTCAGAAAAATTGTAATAACAACAAAAACGTTTGCAAGGATCGTTGCCAAAGTTATAACAGACAGAAGGACTGACAGTGAAATCTTTAGCCCTAATAGTGTCCTTTCATCCAAAGCCAGTGGTGTTTCAGTGAAATTTAATGACTTATTTGCTGAGCTCTGGAGAGAGAGCTCTGCTGAACGGTTATACTGAGTCATCCTCTGCTCTGATTTCACTTTTCACTTTCCAGTGTAATCTTCCTGGGACAATGAAGAAAGATGCTTACTTTTTTGCTGAAATAGAACATTTCATACTAGAGTCCAACACTGAAGAAATATTAACTTGTTGAAAACTTCAGCTCACACAGTAGATGAGGTACTCTCCTAAGCTAGATTTTCCATCACATCACATCAATGACATCATTGTTAAAGCAAAATGTTAACGTAATCATCCAGACATGATTCTGGTGTATGACAATACAAGCGGTACTAGAAGTGGTGGGAATTTAGGTGTTTTTCATTTTCATCTTGCAGATGACTAAATCATTCTTTATTATCTTTTATTCACACCTCCTTTCTGAACTAATTTTCTGCAAAGCTGCATAGTCAATACTGAAGAGTGAGAGACTGAAAAAGAAATATCTGGGCATGTAATTGATGCCCCTGTGCTTGGGACAAAGCTATCCTCAAGAGTATTTTCCCTTCCTCTCCAATAGCTGAATGTCACGGTTTTGATATTTATAAGGGACACTTTATTAGTAGAGTATCCAAGATATAAAACAATACTGGATTCCTTCTGTAAACATAATTTCTGCCAGATTTGTAAATCAAAACCTCTTTTTGAAAAGTGCAGAGCTCCGTTTTCATTTATTCCTCCAGACCGTTCAGGTTTTCTCTTCAACATTCAGTCTTCAAATGCTGAAGTCAGGTGTTGGGTACCTGTATTCAATGCGTTGGCGCTGAAGCTCACAGCATGTTCTAAGTACTGCGATGTTCCTGATCATGCACATGGTGAATGATTGTAATGACTTGTGGAGTGGTGATTCCCTCAAAAGAGGAAGAATAGGGGTTCTTCCCCTGGTTAAGGGGATCTGGAAAAAGAAAGCGAATGTTTTAGTCTGGTATGGTGATAGAAGAGTCGTGGAAGTTGAGGTATCACAATATACAATCTACAGGCTTTCCATACTTATCTTTAGATTCACTTAGTGTAACCTGAAATCTTTACAGACCTGAAGAAAACATCCTAAGACAGATTTCCTTGAGACCTTTCACTCAGATCCACCCATGAGTACCAGAATGTTACTTACATTATGCCAGCCCAAGCTTTCTTGAAAGAGTTCCTGAATATGGGTCATGAATGGCTTTGAAGCATGCTGTGAGGGCTAAAAAGAGAGGTGCCGCACTTCTCCAAGAAGATAATCACCAGGCCAGCCTCCTCCCGACCATCGAGGAGAAACGTCTCTATCAGTCATAACTGGTACTGTTTCATGCCATCTGACACAGAATGGAGAGTCACTCGGTTAGAAATCTGTGGAGCAACAGCATCATATATTCTACGTGAAACACTAACACTTTGGTGTCAAACAGCCTCTCTTGAGCTCCTGAATCCTAACATAAAAACCAACACTTTTCAGTTTTGCATGTTTGATTTTTTTATAAACATCCACCTTCTGTGAGTCAAACTTATTTTTAGAGATGCTTTTTCTTTTGAGGTGTATTTTTCCAATAACGGGACATAGAAGAGTCTCCTATTTCACACTAGACTATTACTTTCCTGATTTTTTTTTTTTCCGGGAAGGTTAACCTCTCTTCTTAATGACGATTTTTGTGACACTTAGCAAAGGTTCAATTTACAAGAATTTTTGAACATAAGAATGGTGATAGTGACCAAAGTCCATCAAATCCAGTGACCTGTCTCTGACAATGGCCCATACATTCAGCTCAACCCTGTTGCCTTTTTCTGACACTTTCCCAACACTGATACATTCTTTTTGAGACAAAATGACCAGAACCACAGTGTTGAAGATGTGGATACACCATAGATTTATACTGCAGCATAATGGTATTTTCTGTTCTCTTCTCACTTTCTTTCCTAATGATTCCTGAGATTTACTTTGCTTTTTTAATCATTATATAGCACTGATCTGACATTTCCACAGAGCAGTCCCAATTAATATAATTCCAAAGCCATGAGTGGTAACATCAGCATTTTTTCCTGTTTGCTCACTTTTTGCATCTATCTGTATTGTATTCCTTCTCCCACTTTTTAACTAAGGTTCTTTGCAACTCTGCACAGTCAGTCTTTGTCTTTATTACCCTGAAGAGCTTTGTTTCATCAGCAGATGTCATCACCCCACTATTCATGTACTTTCCAGATCACTTAAAGTCTCTTGAGAGTCCAAGTAATTATATCAATTGGACTTCACTCAATCCATATACTCATCAGCTTTTCTTAATTACTTCAACAGATTTGTGAGGCGTAACTTACCTTTACAAAAGCCATTTTGACTGTTCCCCAAAACACCATATTTACTATGTGTACAGTAATACTATTGTTTATTATCATTTCTGCAAACTGGCTAGGTACAGACATCAGGCTTATGGATAAGCAGTTGCCCACATCTCTTTGGAAACTGGTATCACAGCAGCTGTCTTGCAGTTGGCAGGTGCAAAGGGAGCTTTAAGTAGAGGCTGAACACCCCCACTGATACCATTGCACTTTGGATCTTGCGTTGCATCGAACTCTTTAGCTGAGCACTGTCTGATAGTGAAGATTTGTTATTGTTCACTTTGGCCAGAAATAAAAGTTCCACTTGTAAACATCCTCCAAATTCCCTTTAGTGAACGGGGATGCTAAGGTTAATCTAGTTTCTCTGTGAGAAATTTCCTTTATCTTCTCTGGGTTTTTTTTTTACCATACCTTTACCATCCCTTTAACTCTCTGACTCAGTAATAGCTCACTTCAGAGATGTCACTTTTAGGATCTAAGAAATCTCTTTACCTGAACACTGGGCTGATCACACATCCCACGCAGGAGAAAATCTAAACCAAAAACACCAGACAGACTGATTAGCAATATTAAAGACAATGACTGTATTACTTAAAAACTAAAGCCAAGTCCAACCTTGATTTCAGTTACTGAAAAAAGTGATATCAAGCCTTTCCCCTATATTGCAAGTATCAGCCATTGTTCAGTGTTAGAACAATTCCAGCAATGTGAAATAAAATGAAGTGCACATCACCCACCCACCTGTATATGAACAAGCCTATTAGTAGTCCTATTGCTTCCAACAGCTGTCAATGACTGTGCAAAAAAAAAATCTGATGTGAAACATGGTATTTTCAGTCAAATGAACTAGTCTAGAGTTCAAATGAATTATTAATCTTCAACATACCAGTAAACAGGACAGCCTGACACTGGGAGAAAGTCTTACTGAAACCAAACAATGCCTCAACAGATACTGAGTTACTGAATTAATTTTTATAAATAAATGATGTTTTCCGGTGATGTGATCAGCAAAGGAAAAGAATCAGTTTTTTACAAAAATGCTCCAAGTCAGGTATTTATCATGTACTCAGAAAGAGTGCATTGGCTGTTTCCTGCCCCACAAATAAGGCTATCATGACTGAAAGTCATTTTCAAAAGTAACTCCAGGTCACATTTCTAAACCCCACGACAGACACATCTTGTAGGATTTCTACCGGGGTCCTCAAAACCTTAAGTAGCATATATTAAGTTTAATAAAATCATACACTTGTGCATACAGAAAAAGTCTTTTGATTGTGAGTTGTTCACCAAGAAATACGTATAGCATGTTGAGCAGCTCTTATCCATTCTGACTGGCAGGGCGGCATCTATCAGAGATGTATCAATAATCGTGCAAGGCAGCTAGTCAATATTATTCATTGGTTTCAGATTAAAACAGATTATGAGAGCACATGGGTCTGACAGAATTTTTGTTCCCTACTTAGAGCTTTATCCTGGGTGTTCACTGTGCTGACGTTAAAATACATTTCCCATGTGCTATATTATCACCAGGGGCTATAGACTTATGCAGAATAAGTAGTCAAAATAATCCTTCCCTTACAAGCAGTAAGGTGCCACTATGCAGTATAACGCATGGAGATGTAAATATGCAAAATTAAAAAAAAAAACAAACACAGTGTAGTATCTAAACAGAACTGTGATCCACTTTAGCTGGTTGGAAGCTCTTGGGCTCTGTGAACGAAACTGGCAGGCAGTGGTCTGCTTGGGGATGTGCACAAGGTCAGATAGAACGGTCATAAAAGTTTCTTAAAATCTATAGCCCCTCTATTGCAATGACTTACGCATCTGCTTAATGATATGACTTCATATACTATAAATAACCATTAAATTCAATGGACTACTGAGAACACAAGGTTACATGCTTACATACGCATTTAGGAATCAGGGCGTCTGAATCTACTTTTAAAAGTTTGTTTGAGTGTACTTCCCTGTGATGCTTGTTTCAGAGACTCTGTTACTTAATTTGTGTTAGTTGGTGATCGCTACCATTGATATAATTAAAAAAATTAGTAATGGGACTCCAGTTAGAATTAGTATATTAGGATGTAATGAATTTTAGTTACCATCTAGATAAAATGAATGTCTTCCCAATAATTTAAGATTTCAATTAAGTTACCTTTTACTCAAGAAAAAATCCTGAATACAGATAAATGTTTTTCCTGTTGGGAAAAAAAAAAAAAAAAAGAAAAAAAGTTCATTTGCTTAAACTACACACACTGAAGAAAAATAACATTAAATCTCAAGCAGTCATTACATTAAGTCAAGTACAAGGTCATACATATAGTTGCATATTAAGGAAAACAACAGAAATGCGTAGACATACACATCCTGAAACATTGGGAGCCCAGAAGGAGGAAGAGGCCATCCGGCATGTTCAGCTGAGAGCAATCTCCCAGTGAGACATGTTGCCTAGGCAGGGTTTACATGATCTCTGGAGCATGAGGAGTACTGAGTAGGACCTGAAGATGTTATCACCTCTAGATAGTATTATTGTCTTCAGTATGTGCAATTTACAGTCTGGGTAATTGCAGGCCGTTAGCCGTGGTGCCTGCAGTTGTGTTTACAGTGCTGAAGGCATCAGCCCCTGTCGTCCCTCTGGCCCCTTACCAGGCAGGACATGGTGGGTTTTTCACCCATACTTCTCAAGATGGAAATCCTCTCAGGTGAGTTGGCTGCATCAGCATTGTCCTTGGCCCATCTCTTCTTGGGCTTCACCTGGTGCCCTTGGCCATGGGCTGTCGGTATTTTTTCAGTTCAAAGTGCCTGAAATAAATTGAAGGTGATGTCACAGCCTACCAGAGTGAGGTTTTCACAGCACAGCACGTGTGATGTACAATGCATAGCTTGGGGCAAACTGCAGGGTTGTGTTGAATGCTTGCAGGCAAGGCTTCCTACAAGAGCAGTCAGGAACAGCACGGAGCAAAGGAGGCCAAACCTGTCCTTGGTTTATCCACACAACTGTTCCTGGTAGTTTATCCACACTACTGTCCCTGTGGTTTATCCACACTACCATCCCCAGCGTGGCATGCAGGTTTGGCAGTTGAGGGAGGATGGGACAAACTTAGACCCATGCAGCGAGGATGATGAGAAACCGAGGCACAGAGTGACCCTGGAGTGAAGATACTTGACAGTGATGATACAACCACAGCAAGCAGCACAGTCACCAGAGCCTCTTCTGTAGCCAGTGGGGAGAGAACAGCACGTCCTAACTGAAGGACCACCAGAGACCGGGACTGCCCTCTGCAACTGCCTCTCTCCTTCACCCTAGATGCGATCTGGGCTGACCATGTCCCCCGTTTATACACCTCCAACAGTACTGAAGGTTGCATGGGGAGGGACCTGCATGTGGTCACTTCCTGTGTCCACACATGCAGTGGTTCCTGGGAAAGTCCAGGAGGTGAGGAAATGTGTAATAATGTCTTGATATCCTGGAGAGATTGGAGAGATTCTTTTTTGTTCATCAAAAAGAGGGAAAGATAACTTCATCACAGGAAAGAGTATTTAAATGGAGAGACAATTTTAGACAGTGCAGTGCTATTTAACTTAGCAGAAAGCTCAGTTCAGCGTCTGGAAGGTGAAGCGAGGCACGTATTCATCAAAAGAGAATACACTTTAGCTGTTGGTGATAACTACTGGGACTGCTTCACAGTTCAGGGTCCTTACTTAAAACCAGGTACTTCTTTTGAAAAGATACTTTGCGTTCCAGCTCTGCAGTTAAATTAACACAGCAGGGGAGGGTCTCTAACCCGGTTAAGTCGGAGGAGAAATCAAGCGCCAAACTGTGACAAGAACTTGCAAGCAGGAGGCTGCATGGCACGGACGGCTCGTTACCCCGGAGTGCCATCGTGTGGCCTCTGCGGGCACGGAGCTGCAGCCCGGCCCGGGGAGAGACGGCCAAGGACTGGCAAGGACGTTCCGTCCAGAGTGTAAACGAAGTCATGACACATTTCTGTCCCTTCTGGAGCTCAGCTACCATTTCTGGAGAACAGGGTGATTCTTGCAGACAGCAATTTTATGGTGCAGCTGACAGCGCTTTCTCACAATGCTCGGCTGCAGAGAATGCTTTGGTGCACCCCCGCAGATCTGTGTTGGAGTGAGGTGAATAGTGTATACAACAATAAGTATGTTGAAATGAAAATACAGAATTTGCTCTTTCACTGAATAGAACAAGAAAAAAGAGAACAAGATGAAATGTCTTTTAATAAGTTGAACATTTCCTTTATGTTCACACTGAAGTTAGAGGAATTAGAGAATTCATTCTCTCCCCTTGTAGCTAGGTAACAACCAGAGGAATTGCAAAGGGATGGCTGAGAACAGAGCTAAATTTCAGCAAACTACTGAAAATCCATTTGCTCTCCCATCTTTTTGTAACCGATTCTAAATTTTCATTTAAATGTAGAGTCCGCTATCTCGCCTAAATAAAACAGGTATAGTCTATCATGCTGAAACCTTGACCAGTGATAAAGCTACTCCCTGTGTGAGCTGACAAACACCAGATGGCACTCCTAACAGGAATCACCTTTGAAAGATACATTTCACAGGAGAACTCAAAAGAACGAGAGATTTTTGAATAAGTTCTTGCATATTTGGGACAATTGACTCAAGCATGCAGCATAGGAGTATCTGTGGAGTCCCACTTGGAGACGAGAACCCTGTTGAAACATCATGAAATACATTTAGAATAAGCTATAGGAATCCGCCAGTCCATAGTTCCTAATCAAATCAGGATGCAGCTTCTGGGAGAAAAGCAAGGCAATGCCAGAGTGTATTGCACTGAAAAATGAGATCCACAGAAAAGGTAGAGTCTGTGTAAAAGTAAAAAATTGGTAAAATCTGTAAAATGTAATGTGAGTAGGTTTGCATGCATCAGTATAAAGGACTGGATATGCTGCAAAAGTAACCATAGTCTTAACCAGTTTCCTAGCTTTGGATTAAGCTGCCTGAAATACATAACATTTTGCAAAAGCTATAAATAAGATAGAATAAACCTGACAGGAAATAAAATATGTATGTACCTTGCACAATAAAGTAGTATTAGGCTGCACTGTGTACTGAAAAGACTGTCACATTGCCATCACAAATAAAGAAGAAAAGTTATTGGGGAGATTAGTTTAAGAACTGTAATGGGAGCTTGGTTACTTGCTGTCCATTATGCACCAGCTAATGTGCCATTTGAACTTACAGTTAGCACCTTGAAAAGAAAGCAGAGTAATCTAGAATAGAAGTAAGTGTCCTCATATGATGAGGAGATGATTTCAACATTGGCTACACGAGCTAAACTCAGAGCAAAACAAGGGGAATCTACAAAAGTGTCCCTGCTGCCCTGAGACAACAGGGCAGGAGGCAGGAGGAAACAGGTACTGTTCACAGTCTCAGCCTCCTCTCCCGCTTCCACAGCCTCTGCCCAGGGCTGTGTGCTCTGGGCTGACAGCCTGGGGTCCTGCCCCCAGTGCAGGCTCTCATTTAGCCTCTGCTCAGTGGGTGCCTCTCACAGCACAGCGTGAAGGGTGAATTCCTCCTGCCTACATGCCAGGCAGGTAGTGCACACACCTGTAGGCACCAGCCAGTGTAGGCATGCGCATCTAGACACATATCCAGCTCGACTCACACCTCCGTGCCTCTGGGGAGTAGTTTTCACTTACTGATTCCACCCTGACATTTTACACAGGATCCTGATTCCTGATTTTTGCAGGTACCTGTGTTAGGAGAATAAATTATTGAAAATTCTTCAGACTCTGAGCTGAATCAATAAGAGCATGAGTTTGCACCTGAATTTCTCATGTGTTTAGGGAGTAGCAAGGCCACTGTGTTACTGGCTAGACTGGTTATTCTGATTATTCAAGATGCTTTTGAGATCTCAGGTGTACTTTGCATCAACACCAAACAACTTTTTAATACTGGAACGTATTTCAAGAAACAGAGCTCTAATACTCCAGTCATAGCTAGTTTGCACCCTCCTGACCTTTCTTTGCTCTGAGCTGTCTTCATCAGTATTTCTGAATTCAGTGTGCTGTTGCACTTAATGAGTTGTCCAACCAATATGGGGAAATTACAAACCTCAAATATCATAAGTATAGATTAACTGTTGATCGATACCACTGTATTGTGTTAGTCATAATACAATGAACTGTACATTTTCTAAGCTTTTTATTAGAAGAAAGTATTTTCTTTGCTTTATTACATTAGGTCTATACTGATGTATCAGTTCTGTTTCCTATGGATATAACATTTTCCACTGGTTATAAAATCAGTAATACGAGCACTGTTTTCAACATTCCTCTCCTTGCCCGCTACTTCAGTGATGCATCACAAAATAACAAGGTTAAGGTGGGATTCATCGCAGTCCTCTTAGACATCTAAAACTCACTCAGAGCTGGTCAGCCCCGACAGGCAGCTGAGCCCTTTAGGGCTGAGCATCTCTCTTCATTGACGGTAAGGGGAGCTGGTACGAAAGAGTTCATGTTTCTAGAGAAGTATACATGACACTGCGTATGTTCACTCCAGCATGGTTCATGCAGCACAACTAAATCTCTAATGCTAGCATTATTGTGACTATTTCAAAGTAAATCAGGTATGCCTATTTTGTTTCTGTGATATAGAGAACAGTACTCTATGTGATAAACTGTATACAAAACACTTGCCATTTTAAATAAGCAACTGTGATAACTGGCAAGCAAATATTGGCAATGTTTAACATCTTCTCTCCTTTCTCCCCACCTTCTATTTTTGCTCAGCTTTCAAGAAAGTATTGATATTTTTTCCCTCTTGCCTTTATACACAGCCAACATGTATTAGCTATCCAACCCATTGCTAACTACCAAGTTACAACTGCTGTTACACCTCATAACTAAATATTACTTATCAAAGAGAAAGGTTGGGATTTAGTGGGCAGTGATGCTGGCAAATACTACACTGCCGAAACATACTCTACAGTATGTTACCAATAAGTTCTTTGGCAGGAGCAGGGGCTAGAGCACTTAGCTCTGGCATTACCTGGACTCCCTCAGCCATAAAGTCTCTGTTGACAAACATGCACAATGCAAAATCTCCAATAAACTTTTTCTTTCTCACGTTTCCTCTTCCATTATTATTCAATGTCATATAATAAGTGGAATTGTAAGGGCCAATGAAATACAGTGGGGTGTGAGATTGCAATGCAGACTATGTCCAAGTGCCTGCCAGGTGGGAACTGGGACAAGCAGAGAGACACTGACTCTGATCTGGATGGTCTAACTGATGCAGAAGACCTGACCTGGCACGTCTGATGTCTAAAGAGTGGCTAATCATCTCAGGCTCCCTCTATGGAGATTACTTTTCTCTCCTGTCCTAGAAGCCTGTTTTAGGTGGTGCCTATTTCTTTCCAGTACCTGCAAAGGAAGCCTGGAGTGACGCCAGCACTTAAAAGCCCAACTTGAACCTATCAGCCTTGCCTGGAGTCGGGAAGCAGTGGTGGACAGCAGGAGAGCTGGAGCAGAGACGGCAGATCAGTCAGGGGCCTCCCCAGTACCTGCCCTGAAGTACTGGAGCCCGTTTAGAAAAGGATCACTGTTACAGCTTCCTACTGAGTGCCTCTAGACTGTTTTCAGACTCGGGGACTTTACTAAGTGTTTAATGATGTTCTAATTCCTTTATTTTTAAGTCAACAAAATGTTAGCATTCATTCAGTGGAGCAATGGGAATTAGGCTCATTCTGAGTGCTCTGGAAAAGCCCAGTGCATTCAAAGAAGTCCTCAGTGCTCAAACCTTGGCACTTTTAGAATCAGCTGGAATCTATAATGATACATGCTGGAAAGAGATGCAAAGAAGGAAAAGTTCTTGCAGGTCTCATCCAAACTATTCTTGCTCAGTTCAGCACTGCACTGTGCTCTGCAGATCACTTGTTGATGCTTTATTTAACTTGGTTTCAGTGTGCTCAGCCATTCCCATGAGACTTCATCTCTGAGCACAGTGGTCCACCAGGATTTCTCAGGGCCATCCATATGCACCGTTTCATTTTTACGCTTTAGCCATTTTTCCTTGCCTGACCTTTTCTCCAGTCCAGAAGTCAAGAAGAATTACATTTTTTCCAGAAGTATTTTACAGCTTTGCCTGTAGAGGGATTTGGAAAGCATTGGTTGATGTGCTAATACTTGCATTTAAATAAACAGTTAAGCCTTAAAAATACAAGCTATGATGGTAGAATCAATCTGCCTAACTATAGACATTTAATCAGAGCATACCCCCTTATTGCCAACACAGAGAATGAGGTAGCTTCAGAAGGCAGCACGCTGACCTGTCATGCAGCGCTTCCTCACCTGGTAAATAAATTCCAAATGCACATTTGCAGAAACATGGTCTTACACTTCTTGGCAGAAGCACTCATCCACCCTGCTTCCCCTTACTCTCAGTCCTGGAGGCAATTCAGGAAGAAACTAGGAATAACTTTTGCTTGAATGACCTCGAGCTGGCAGCTAGATGTGTCAGAGAGCACACAGGGATTTAACCTACACACATGCAGAATGAAACACACAGCAATTCTATCGTGATGGGAACAAGGAGGCCCAGTAGTTGGTACTTTCAGTAATGGTTTGGGTGATGAAGTGGGTGGCATGCTTCATCCAGGGAAATGACACTGGAGGGGTTCCAGCATACTAGGTAACAGGATTAAGAAGGTTAAACTCGAGTCTAAGAACAAGTGCAAGGTATTTAGTTCAGGTAGAAATGAGCAGCTGCCCTATTGTGTGATGGAGAGTAACCAGCTAGGTAAAAGCTCTGCACAGTGTAGGACCAACATGCACTGTCAGCAGTGTCAGTGATATTGGCATAAGTGATATTGCAGTGATATTGCAAAATGGCAAAGACCTTGGCAGGTGTGTAACTAGGAATAAGACCTCAAATAGATCTTGTTCTGTTCACCTTGGACAAGGCCAAATGAGAGCCCTGCATTCAGCTTTGAGCACTGTTCCCAAGAAGATACAGACCACATAGAAAGAGATCAGAGGAAAGCAGTGAGAATCATCAGAAAAGCGAATGTATGGGAATAAACTGAATGAACAGGTATGTCTGGGCTAGAAAGGAAACGGCTGAAGGAGATGTTCAACAGTCTTCATATGCATGAGAGCCTGCTGCAGAACAGGAAGGAATAGTCCATTCCCCATGGCTGTGACTAATATCACTGAAAGGAGAGGGATTTAACTGCAGCAAGGAAGACTGAGCCATTAGGAAAACCTTGCAGATGGTAAGGGTAGTGAAACTCTTAAAGTATTCCTTGGGGACACTGTGACATCTCCATCACAGAAAGTCTTTAAGGACAGGTCAAACAATCTTTCTGGAATGTGATTTCCAATAACCAATTCAGCACTGGGGAAGCAAAATGGATTAGACAAGTCTACCCTGTGTAAAATGGTGCAAAACATAAGAATTTTTTTCGACTGCAATACAGTGTAAACTTGGCCAATTCCAAATGAACAAAAACCCAAGACAGTGCAAGCTTTGCAGAACATCACAGTTCAGATCTGGAACTGGCTCAGGACTCAGCATTGTGGTACTGCGGTGCTCCACATGGGCAGAGGAATTAAGATAATTTTTATTGCCTTCAAGCACAGACTGGTGAGGAATGACACAGTTGCTTATAACAATTGTCGCTGGGTGTCATTGGGGCACCAAAGCCCCCAGCCTCCACCATTTCAGAGCATGAACAGGAGGAAGGAACTCCCCATGATTGCATCAGGTAGGAGCACTGCACCAAAATGTTCTCTTGACAGACGACTGCATCAACCCCAGCAGCATTTTTCACATGACCCTAGCTTTCTGAGTGTTGTTCCCTACTAATTCTCTACCCTCCTCTCTCACTGCACTCCGAACTTTGTTACACTCCTCTGCCTTCTTATTCACTTTCTAGGATACAGATACAAGGTCCCCTGACATACAATGCTTGTTCCTTTTATTCCTGAACATTTGTAAGTCACTATGAAGTAGCATTCCCATATATGACCTGTTAAGAGCTCTCCAGCTATAGAAACCTAGGCAAATAAGAAGCTGAACAGTTATTGCTCTGACTACAGTGTTTATAGCAATGATGATGCTCATTTTTTCCCTGGTTTAGAATAAACTCCCCTAGCCACCCCAATTTCAATGAGCTCAGAGATGGTAAAATTTCTAAATTCTCCTCTGCACGATGTCTCTGTGCTCATACAGGGTCAGTAATGGGCAGGTTGGGAGCTGGCAGGACAGACAGAAGGAATGTCTCAGATGAGTCCTGCACTGCAAGTCTGGGGATCATAGAGGGTGAATCATAACTTGTGTGCACTCTGAAGGGTGTCTCTCTTTACATGCATCTCTGAGAGCATTGCCAAGGGGGCAGAAAGGAATCTTTACTCAAAAGGCAGAGGAAAAAACAGTCAATTTTTTATGCTAACTTTTTATATCAGGATGGTTCCCCTCAGAGCTGTATGTAGGACAACTCTGGCTAGGCAAACGGCTCCAAGACGACTGCATTGCCTTGCTGTGTACGTGCCAGAAGAGAGTGATCTTTGCCATTGGTTTTTGTTCTGCATTTAGGTGAGGACAATGCACTGCCATCATGCTTACTCTGTGTTAGACACTGAAAGTAGCCAGGCCCCTCACATCTCCCTGCATTTTGACATGTCTCAATTTAAGAAATATACTTCCCAGATTTCTAAGCAAGCTGCAAACCAGCATTGTTCACACTACAGAGAAGTTTTGATTTTTTTTTTCATTTCCTGATTCTCTGCCATTTACTCACACATGCCTGCATTACACGTTCTCAATTTTTATCTCCTCCCAGCCCATCAGAAGTGTGACCATTACAGGGAGTGACCATCAGCTGCAAAGGAGACAGAACAATCTGTGATTTCAGGAAAAATGGATGAGTGATGACTGGTGAGGATGTTACTCTGAGACCATCGGGATCTGGGAAAACAAGAAAATGTTAGAGGCAACATGAAAAACAACAGATTGACAATTTGTTTGATATTTGTTCATTTTAATATTTGAGAAGCATGCATGATGTACAGCCTAAATCCTTTGTTATGATGCCACCTTAACTTTGGGGAGAACATGAAAAACAAAAGCAAATTTGTCTTGAGAAACCTCACAGATCCCAGCCATTGCTTCCTGGAATAATCTGTTTAACACTCCATTGACAACAGTTCCTGCGATGAGGAAGTTACAATTACTGGCAAAGTAATTCCCACCACGCTGAAGTCAGTTGTTCACTTAGTTTTGCGAAGGAAGTTTCTTCCTTGGGGTTTACGTCAGGCTCACAACTGGGAAAGGGACTGACTTGGTCTTTCTGGGGAAACGTTACTCTCCTTGAAGTCCTTGTTCAAGTCTCACGCATTGCTGCCCACAGTATCCTGGAAAAATCAGGACCGTCTCATGATCGCAGGGCAATGCTGGCAGTCCTTGTCCTTGGCTGGCTCCTGCTCTTTGCTGTAGTACCAAAGCTCATCCCAAAAGTGGTTCACATTCATCATCTGCTGCAACACATGACATGGTAGCAGTCCATTGGCAACAAGTGAGAAAACGGTGGGCTTTGCCCTGGAAATCCTGGCTTGCATCCAAGCAGATACATAAGCATGGAAGGGTGAGGACTCCTGGATTACAACATTACAGTAGAGACTCCTGGCTTTGTGCTAGCACCCAAATGGAGGTGACATTTGGTCACCATCATACCTGAAGCAGGAGTGAAGAAGAAGCCAGGCAGCTGGGTCAGTTGTAGTATACAAACCAGGATGGTGTGGGATAATGCTGGGACAATCGTAACAAGACAAATCTCAGCGCCGCGGTCACCCAAAGCTTTCCGCAGAGCAATCCACATAAATTTACACCTCAAAATCTACCACCCTCATCTACCCAATACCGCCCTATACCTGGGGGAAGAGACCTGCAATATCCATTTAAAACTCTAAATTGCCTGTGAGAGCAAAGCCTCCCTTCAAGATAAACTCGCACGATAAACGCCGATGTCTGGCGCCGCTTAAATCCCCGCTCTCCGCGCTCAGCCGGGGCTCGGGAGGGCGATGCCGCCGAGGGAGCTTTGCTCGCCCCATCCACCGGCGCCCACCGAGCCGGGGCGATGCCGCCGCAGGCCCCCGCCTCCGCCTCCTGCCCCCCGGCTCCCCGCTCCCGCGCCGGCACCGGCCTCCAGCGGCGGGTCCCGGGGCGGCGGCCAGCTTCTCCCCGGAGCCGCCGGGGCACGGTCCAGCCGCGGCCGCAGTGTCGGGGCGCCGGCGGGGAAGCCCCCGAGCGCCCCTTCCCCTCCGGCGGGGCCGCGGCACCGGCAGCGCGGGCGGCCCGGCGGGCTCCCGCCGTGGGAACCAACTTCAACCGGAGCCCCGCGGGCGCTCCCCGCCCGGCCGGGCCAAACGGCGGCGGGAGCCCGCCCCGTCGGCGCGGAGGCAGCGCCCGGCTTCGCCCCGGCATCGCCTCGGCGTCGCCTCGGCATCTCCCCGGCATCGGCATCGCCCCCGCGGCCAGCACTCACCTGCCGTCCCCGCCGTCCCGCGCCCGCCCGCTCTCGCCCGGCTCCGGCAGCGCCCGCCCTAAATACCGGCGGCCCCGGCTGGGCTCGCCTGCGCCGCCGCCGCCGCGCGTCCCGCTCCGCTCCGCGCCGCTCCGCTCCGCGCCGCTCCGCCGCGCCGCGGGGCCCGGCCGCTCCTCGGGCGCGGCAGCGGCGGCGGCGCCGGCTCGCTCAGCGCCGGGGGCCGGGCCGGGGCTCTGCCCGTCGGGCTGGGCCGGGGCAGCGAGGGGCCCCCGCGCCGCCAGCGCCACCGGCCCCAGCCCCCCGGGACGCGCCCACGCCGGCTGCGAGGGGAGCCCCGGCTCCGGGGGTGGGCGCCGGGGCTGCGCTGCCTCGGTGGGGGGGGACGGGGATGGGGTTTGCACCCCTCCTCCCGGGTGGTCCTCGCACCGGACCCCACTACACCAGCCTGGGCCTTGGCGCCGGTGCCGTGAAACATCGCTCTGGCAGGCTGCGGTGTCGCGGACCCTCGCGTTATTTCAGGTGATTTGAAGATAAATAACCCAGCAAGATAATGATGATGCCCTGAAAGGCAACGGAGGCACCACCCATGGCCCAGAGCAGGTGCGGGTTGAGAGCTTCGCTGGATGGGCTTGACCAGAGTGCTGCAGGGGACACTTGCATCAGCTTACCTCCAACTTAGGGCTCGTAGCCCCTCTAGCTGTGCAGACCGCCTGCATCCAAACCTGAGAGACCCAGAGTGTTAATTCCAGCTCTTTTGAGAGATGCAGTTAGTGTTTTTTAACTGTTTTTAGTCGCTAATAAAAGCTGTGTTTTCAGAGAAGTAGTAACTTTGTTCACGCTAGACAAAACATTTATATAAAAGCAATTCAAATAGAGCCAAGGTCTTGAAAGAGCAATGCTGAAGTCACAGCCCCTTTGCAGTATCATTTGGCCTTAAACAGATTTTAAATTATCCATTGCCAACCAGCTGTCTCCATTTCCCTCTGGCAGCTAATTTACATATTGGATTATTTTCAAAAAACAAATAATCTCATGATTTTTGAACACTTACTACTGCTGATAGCCAGGCTCTGCTGTCTACACCGTGTTGTCTCAGTGTGATGGGTGGAAATTCATTAACACTCAAAAGGTTTGTGACTCTGAGCCTGAGTCTGGAGGTCAGTCTCAGAAGAAATGTCATGCTCTCTCCAAGTATTTTAGAGGGTTTTGTCCCAACTTCAACACCTCAAATAGCTGGCTACTCCCAGGAACAGCAGCATTTCGTCTATTCTCCATTGCAATTTAGGACTTAGAACATGTTTTTAAACCCGAAGAGGCTGGGTATTGTGTAAGTCATAAAGCTACAGCCACACTTGAGAATGAGAGGAAAATGAGGGCTTTTCAAACTGCACCACCATGGTGTGAATCTTATACAAAAAAATAATAATTCCCTGCAGCACCACTTCACTTCCAGGCTGGGAGAGGACATGTGGTGAATCTTTTGAGCCTCCAGAATTTCCTAGAGACAGACTGAGACAAGTGTAGCTACAATAGATTTTCTTCGAAAGTCTAGAGAAGATGCCTCTCAGTTTATTTTCCTTCCAAACAATGTGGGTGTTGTTTCGTGGGTGGAAATGTGTTTGGTGTGATACAACGTGCAAGGAAAGAGGTTGGCTCTTTTATGTCTCCAACTGAGGAATAAATTCCACCCTTGGGGCAAGAGATACTTCAGGGAATCTTGCAGAACTTTGCAGCACAGAGTGCAAGCTGGTTTGAGGTCTGAGGCCACCCCGACCCAGCTACTGCTGTCCTGCCAGTCACTCAGCAGGAGTGGGGAACTCGCATGCTGTAGGCAGAGGCCAGATTCCTCATAGCACAGGAAAAACATTTGCTGTAAAGTCGTTCTTCTCCCGTGCCAGGGCTTCACAGATGTTAGATATTTTTCAGAAACATTAATTCCATGCAGAAAAAGGAAGTGTCTGGTGGCTTTCCTTAGGCTGACTGGGAAAACCAGAGAGAATTTTGGGGTGCAAACTGGTCTTCAGATATTTTAAAAAAAAAAGAAAAATTACATTTTTCATCTCCCTCTGACTTTGATCATCCAGACACTCTCTTGCCTAATAACAGCTATAGCTCATTTCACTTATGCTTTATAAGGTCAAAATCAGTGTTGTATTTAATATCCTGTGTTGAATGTCCTGCTTAGAAAAATAATGCAACTATTCTTTTTTGAGATATGTTATCTTTTTTTTTTTGGTGGGGCGGGTGCACAGAGAGAATTTGTGCACATGCCCAGAGACAGTATGAATGTGCACCAGTAAGACAGGCAGACCTACGGATAAAGGAGCCTTTGAAACGAGTCTACTCTTCGGTTTAACACTAGGAAAGAAATTATAACTGCCTTGGCAAGGTTGACAGAGTCACAAGAAGTGTGGTGGTGATGCTCAGTCTACAGACTCCTTGTTGGAGCAGTTGTAGCTGTACATCAGTGTAGCTCAGGTACATTTACAACCACTTGATGCTGAGGCAGGTCATTTGGAGAAGATTTGGGCTTCACACACAGCTCTTAGTGAGTTTCTTCCTTGCATCCATTTATTTGAGTTTCACATGGCTGATTCCATTTTTCCTTTTCAAATTGAGCCCATTTCAGCAGTCCTACCTCTCTAATTTTGTTTCCTATCATGCATGTCTCTAAGAATTTCTCAGCGCTGTTTCTCACAGCTTAATAATTTCCTCAGCAGTCTGAGCCAAGGTTATGATGCAGCTGAGCCTTGGGTCCCTGGGACACTGGGAGCAGGTAAAGGTCACAGACATGTACAAGGAGAATGAAACCTCATTCTTCAGAATCTCGAGTGAATGCCTCACCAGTATTGGCTAGACTGTTGATTGCTGTAAGGTGGTGAAGTGCACCTCCTGGGTGTTTGATTTCAAAGGGCTCGGGTTTTTATTCCCTTGCTGCAGAATAAAGGCTGAAAACTTGAGATTTTCACAGTGTGGGAAACAGTTTCCTTCCTTGGTCTAGCTGGAAGGCAATCAAAGACAAAACAGATGCTTTCCTTCCCAAGGGTAGGAGAGTATTGGCTGTCCGACCGGACAGTGAGTGTCCAGGATCTTTGCTTCTGAGCCCTGCCCTGGTCTGATCTAGCTCAAGATCAAAGAAATGTATTAGAGGGATGTTGCCTCCCCTACTGTGACTACTGTGACTCCCCAGGGAAGTGAGATGATGATTAATTATTTAACTTTTCCAGACATGCTAGGGGAGTGTTTTTACTTGTTTGAGCTGACAGGAGGGGTGGCAATTGGTAATAAAGAGCTCTGCAGCACTGTGCATATGCACAAACTAATCTGTTTCTGGTTTACTTAAAGACTGCTGTGCTATACTGAACACCAGCACCACTCACACAAGTCAAGACAAAATCTCTGAGACTGGAATTATTTCGCTGCCCTGGTTGAAGCTCTCCAAGAGCTGGAAACTGTCACGGTCACATCACCCAGTGGATGGGAGGGTCAGCAGGCAGAGAAATTCAAGTGAATTCTGAACAGCAGGGCAACTCCCACCTGAATTCATCCTCCTCCTCAGAAGGGAAATGACATTAAAATGGCTACAGCCTGGATGATGTCCAACTAAAAATACCTCCTTCCTCATCAGCAGCGTGGCTCCCTGTGGATGCATCACAGTCAGATCCATTGCTTATGTGAACAGAGATAATGCTTCTTCCCTCTGTAAATCTTGCCAAGCCCAGAGCAGAGAAGAACAGGGGAGGCTGATGTCATCCTGAGAACTACAATAAGTACCTCAAAACTGCTTTTGCTCACTGTTAAACTATGGTCAGAACACTAATACGTAGGACTCTCCTAATTTTCAGCCTGATTTTGCCCACTGCTGATTTACATCTATTTCTTCTGCCTCCAGTGGTGTCCTTCCTTGAGGTTTACCCTTGTGATTAACCAACCAACTCTTTTTTGAGTCAACAAAATGTACTGGCTTCTTGTCAAAGAAATTTGCTTTGGCTGAGGAAGGCAGATGCATCAAATGAGGTCCCTCCTTTTGGTTCAGGAATTATCTCTGCTCTTTGGTATTTGATGTCACTTCACTTCTAACGTTGAAAACGGAATTAAAGACCTGGACATTCCAAAAAAAGAGGAAACTCACAGTACTTACTTTTCCTCCATGAGTCATTTTCCTGTGAATTCCACGTTTTTGTCACATTCCAAACATCACAGTTAGACACTGGCATATGGAGAGTTCTTCAGGCACTGCTTCTCTACAGAAGGTGTATTTTGGTGTTACAAAGCTTTAGTCTCAATCTTGCAAAGGACTATAGCCCAGAACCCAATCAATGCTTCCTTCTCCTGAGGCTCCTCACTTTCCTCTCTCTGTATCAAGCAGAGAAATGCTCAGAAATTGGTACAGCGTCAAGATACAAAACCTGTCGTATAATTGCCGAGGTAACTTGTACCAGAGCCTGAAACTGCTTTGCAGCTGCCTTCCCCAAAGAGTTACTTGAACCTGAACTTTCTGATTGATTCAGAAGATGGCTGAGGAAGGCAGCCAGCTTCCAAGAAGGTGTGTTTACTCACTGAAGCTCCATGAGGTCACAGGCCTTATTTACACATTAAAAAAATAATTCTGTTACAGGTAAATAGTAATTTCCTTCCTCAGGGGAGAGGAAGTGTCTATCAGGATTGTTCTTCCACTGATTTAGTGAAGCATTTTTCTGGACAGAGTATATGGTACTGGCATGAGGGCTGGAGACAACCCACGGGAGGGCGCTAAGGCAATCAGGGCACTGGAGCACATTGCTTGATGAGAGGCTGAAGGACCTGGCCTTGTTCATCTTGGAAAAGATAAGGGAAAGGGGGATCTGACTGCAGTCTTCAGCTAACTAATGGGGTTATAGAGAAGATGAAGCCAGACTTTGCAGCTGTGCACAGTGAAAGGGCAACAGACACAAGCTGCAGCAAGGGAAATTCCAACTAAAGACTAAGGAGAGTGGCAGCTCCTGCTCATCACACTTGTCTCACTGGAAAATTTCCAGTTGTCATAAAGGAATAAAACAATCAAAGGTGTGAGTTCATTACAGCTCTGGGAAGTGTCAGTTAGGAGTGTGATGAGGACAGAATGGTGCAGATCAACTCACCGAGCGATGGAAGCAGATATCTGGACTTGGAGGCATGCTGCAAGTACCCTTATCTGTAACCAGCCTTGTGATAAACCGCAGCCCTGCAGTGAGAGGAAGAAGAGCAATAGCACTGCTTGGTGTAACAACAGCTTTGAATGATTCATTACATAAGAGCAGATTCACGAGCGAGCTCCCAGACAGGGTCCCTCTCTTGTGATTTCCAGTAACTGCCTTTGCCAGTTGATTCTACCGAGGCAAAGACAACCCACCTCGAAGCTCTCAGTACTGGCTAAAATGAAAACACATATGTCACACTGTAAAGGAAGAACTGTTCGTTTTGATCCTGGCCATCTAGTGAGATTCACATAAGCTTTTTTGTTTGTCCTGTGGCTGATGTCCCAGGAACAAAATGATACATGCCAAACTCTGTAAAACACATCTGGCTGAAGCTCCATGCTTTCATGTTCACACTTGAAAAGTGGATATTAAAAAATTGGGAAGGATTCTAAATGGTTTGAACTTGAACCAGGAGCTCCGACACTCACCTTGTCACAGATCTAGTAAAGAGACTCAGTCCATCCAACATAAGAAAAAACAGCTTCATGGAAAAATAGGTTTTGGGAAATAAACTTTATTTCATTCCTTAGGGAGATGCCATGATTAACAGCTAGAAAGATGCTGGCACATCAGCAGTACACAGCATTTTAATTTTGTATGATAGTTGCCTATGGCAGGGCTGTTCGACAGTCATGTACCCTGGGAGCCGTCCCCAGGTTTCCTAGCCCTCACACTGCTGTGGGGAAGATGGACTGTCAGGTCTTGGTGTCCATACCAAACTCCCAAGATACACAGATTCCTGTTTCCAGGTTAACAGGACTCAGGTACTTGCCTTCTGGCTGGTCAGAGCCAAAGGTCAAGGCAGCAGTCCACCAGGAATCAAGGACAAAGCACTCATGATTCACTGAATTGGTATATTTTAAAATTAAAACTGTCATCAGCTGTAATTGTGACTACTGCTTCCCCTCAGGTAAAACCCGTCCAGGAACAGAGCAGCACATCCTCTGCATCCCACTTTCAGTGGGACAGAAATTGCATGGGGCGTCCAGTGAGTTTCACTCTGAAAGAGATGGTGAGAACTGACACAGAGGACTACCCAGAGCCCGTGCAACATGTCCACGCACAGTCTGGTTATTGCCGTATCTATTACTGATTGGGTCTGGGCTCAGTGCACATAAAGCAATCATCAGTCACAGCATGGAAAGGAAAGGGCTATAAACAGGCTGAGTCAACATTTATTTCTTTTGACAGCGATCCCTGCATACAACAGCCAAGAATCTTGGATTTTGGGCTGACATTCAGCTCTGACGTTGTGGCGAATTCTCTATGGAGGAAATGTCCATCTGCCTCAGGTGCTCATTAATGTGAATGCTATTGACTAAATATTTGTATTCTTGATTAACAGTCATAGATCTGTGTCTGTCATTTGCCATCCTTACAGGCTATTATGAAATCAAGTGTGTGAAGAGAAGAGCAAGAGAAAATACTGAATACTGAAGCACAATACACTTTGATTTATTTACAAAACCACTTGTCCCTGTCAACTCCCATTATGTCCCTGACAATGTGTTTTGCCAAGAGAAATTCAAATATTCAAAGCTGTGAGAAAAAGCAGTCCATGGGAAGTGCATGTTCCATTACTCTCCGATAAAGAGCTGCAGCATGCAAGACTGTGCCAGGCAATGTAACAAGGCACGTGGGCAAACAGCGGAGATGTCCTCTGTGGTGGTGGTATCTCAGCTCTGCTGATATTTTCATAAATGCCAGAGACTCTGAAATAGTCCCTGCGTAAGGAAACACAAGTCGAATCACAGAATAACTGGAAGGGATCCCTGGAGGTCTCTAGTCCAACCTCCTGCTCAAAGCTGGGCCAACCTGAAAGCTATAAATCAGGTTACTCAAAGCCTCACCCAGCTAAGATCTGAAAATCTCTGAGGATGGAGGTTCATAAAGAGATAGATTTGTAGACTGCCACTTGCCATGATAGCAGAGGATGAAAAAGAGGAGGGAAGTGTTGCCTCCCTGTGGAAGCAGTTCCCTTGATGGCAAACTATGAGTGATCCCAGTGGTCCCACTGGCACGTCCCAGGGGAGGGCATTCCTCCAACAGCACAATGGGCAAGCAGCCAGCAAGATGGTTATAGACACTTATATGTACATAGACAGAGGAAGGAGACAAAACAGATACTGAGGAATAATGCAGGTGAACAAATCAAATGATGACGTCTTTAATGCATGTTTCAAAATTACGCATTTAATTGTTTAAGTGGCAAGAAAGTGGAGTAGAAAAAAGGAGAAGGATCAACCTGGGAATGGAAGATCTGTGATCTTCTGGTTCATGATTCATCTAGAAGAATCTGGCCTTGGTGGTTTTAGTCAGGAGAAAGGCAGAATGTACTGACAATGAGTAATTCCTCATAATTTGCAAATTTATAGGTAATTACAAATTAGAAACCATATCTGGAAAATAATATTGGAAAAAAAAATCTTCAGAATAATTTCCATTTTGTGCATTTGGAAAAAATATATTTTTTCCAAAATCTCTTATGAAATTTTTGAACATTTGGGTTTCTAAATTTTTTATTGGCTATTATTTTTTGTTTTCTGCCTTTTTTTTTTTGTCCAAAATTTTGAATGGATTTTTGTTACTTTTTGCTTCATCTTCTTCTCTTCCTTGTATTTGGCATTGTCTCACTGTGGGTTTTTTGTGGGGGAACTGAACAGTAAAAAAATGAAACTATCTGTGCTTATCTAAAACCTGTCCAAAATTACACTGGAAAAAGAAAATTAAAAAAGGGGGAAGAGAAAACCCGTCTGATCAGATGGAATCTAGACTCATAAAGAAGAAGAGACAGGAAGAAACTTCTGGAAGGCACTGGACCCACCTCCCACTCTGAGCAGATTAGGTTGCTTGGGGCCTGGTCCAGCGAAGCTTCAAATGAAGGATCGGGAGTCCACAGCTCCTCTAGGCTCCTGTTGCACTGGTTGACTATCTCCACAATGAAATTATTTCCTAATATCTCATTGGAATTTCCAGTGTTGCAGCTTGTGTCTGTTGCCTCTTGTCCTTTCATTGTGCACCTGCAAGTAAAGTCTGGCTATGCCTTCTCCCTTCCATTAGGTACCTGCAGACAACAATGAGATCTTATTTTTGTCTTCTCTTCTCCAGGCTGAACAAACCCAGTTCTGTGAGCCCCTCCTTGTACGTAATATGTTTCAGCTCCCTGATCATCTTGGTGGCCTCTGCTGGACTTGCATCAATATGTCAGTGTCTCTCTTGTACCAGGGGCAAGACTGGACACAAGGCTTCAAATATACTCTCAAAAATGCCAAAGAGGGGAAGATTCACTCTCCCCAACTTGCTGGCTCCAGAATCACAAAATCATTCGGGTTGGAAGGGACCTCATGAGATCATCTTGTCCAACCGTCCTGCTCAAGCAGTGTCAGCTAGAATAGGTTGGCGAGGACCTTGTCAAGTCAGGTTTTGAATATCTCCAAGGGTGGATGACCCTCATAGTAAAGAAGGTCTCTCTGAGCAGCAGCCGTGCTCTACAAGGTGTCAACCAACCGCACATCCATCATCCATGACCTTGCTGAGAGTGTACTCTGTCCCATCATCCAGGTTGTTAATAAAAACACCAAACAGTGTTGGTCCCTGTATCCTTCCCTGAGGCACACCACTAGCTGGCTGCCAACTGGACTTAGTACGGCTGATCACAACCCTTGGGGTGTTGCAATCCAGCCAGTATTCTGTCTGCTTTATCACCCACTATCTCACCAATCTGACTGTGAGGCAACAACGAGAGACCATAGAAACATAGAATCAGAGAATGGTTTGGGTTGGAAGGGACCTTCAAAGATCATCTAGTTCAACCCCCCTCCCATGGGCAGGGACACCTTCCACTAGATGAGGTTGCTCAAAGTTCCCATTCAACCTGACTTTCCAGGGATGGGGCATCCACAACTTCTCTGGGCAACCTGTTCCAGTGTCTCACTGCTGTCATAGTAAAGAACGCCTTCCTTATATCTAATCTAAATATACCCTCTTTTAGTTTAAAACAGTTACCCCTTGTCCTGTCACTACAGGCCCTGGTAAAAGTCTCTCTCCATCTTTCTTATAAGCCCCCTTTAAGTATTGAAATGTCTCCTTGGAGCTTTCTCTTCTCCAGGCTGAACAATCCCAACTCTCTCAACCTTTCTTCATAGGAAAGATGTTCCAGCCCTCTGATCATTTTCGTGGCCCTCCTCTGGACCTGCTCTAACAGGTCCGTGTCAAAGGCCTTGCTAGCTCTAGGGTGTAAAACATCCACTGCTTCCTCCCATGACAACACAGTTAGTCTTGTCACAGAAGGCAATCAATCAGGTTAGTTTGGCACAATTTTCCCTTGGTAAATCTCTGCTTGTTTTTCACATGCCTGGATGGAAGGATTGCTCCATCACCTTCACAGGGACTGACATATAGTTCCCTGGTTTCCCCTTCTTGAAGATGTATGTAACACTTGCCTTCAGGAATATCCTCCAAATGACTTTTCAAAGATGGTAGTGGCCTCACAATTATGTCAGTCAGCTTTCTGAACACTGTTGGGAGACATCCATCCCATCAGACCCCATGGACTTGATATGTCCAATTGGCTTGGATGCTCCCTAGCTCAATCTTCCTCTGCTGTGGGACACACTTCACTCCCACAGACTGCGAGAAGGGTCAAGGGCATGGGAGGCCTGAAGGCAAACCTTTGTAGTGAAAACTGAGGCAAAGAAGGTACGGAGTACCTTGACTATTTCCGTGTTCTTTGTCACCAGGTCCTCTGCCTGATTAAGCATGGGAATGCAGTCTCTTTAGCCTCTCTTGCTGCCAGTGTACTTAGAGAAGTCCATCCTGTTATTCTGCACATACCTTGCTAGTTCCAGCTCCAGCCGTGAGGGCTCTGATGCAGTGTGCCAGAGTAGTGGTTTTACAAGTCACCGTTAAAGATATGCCCTGGGCCATGTTGTGAGGATGTGTCAGGGTGCCGGGGGGTAAAAGGGAAAAGCACTGGAGAGTGATGATGTGAGGTGTAGGGAGCCAGAATTATTTGGCTTTTCTTTTGGTACCTACTTCCCAGTTTCCACACACAGCTTAACCAGACCTTAAGAGACTGGCTAAGTGGAAAACGTGACTGACTGAGTGACATAGCTCCTGAAAAAATTGGCATACTGTTGAAGGACTGCATGTTAAGAACACTTTACTGAAACTAGTTAGCAATGGCTATACAAAATGAGCAATGGAAAAGCAATAGCTCTCCTGCTTCCCTGGCTCTAGGGATTTACTGACTGCTAATTCCTTTCAAAACCTAACCAAAGTGAACTAAGACACAGTTGGCAAAAAGATAGCCTGGAAAGTCCACCCCAGAGGACCTCACTGCAGAAACTGTTTGCCCCAGTAGGAGATTAAAAATCATGAGAGAATATTTGTGCATGGCCCAATGGTCCATTTCAAATAGACCCATTCAGTCAGAGCAATACTCCCCTACGCAAATTTTAGACACCTACATCTTGCCATTCTGAGCTCCTTTTCCAGACACAAATGGCTTTGTCCAGTGGGGTGTAGAGGTAGAGTGGTTGTTAGGGCCTGTGGCATCATTCATCCGCCTTGGGGACATCTGCCTGAGGATGAAATGAGCTCTATGTTCTGGATCCTTCTCAGTATAGGGAGTCGATATTGCTAATTGACTGTATTACTGACAGGAGAGTTTAATGTGGTTGCACAGCTAACATCTTCATTTATATCAATGAACCCCTCCTCGGAGTACCCAGATTGTTCCATACTGCTCAGTGCTGACCAGTGCAGTTGGTCCCGGTCCCAGTCCCACCATCAGAGCACAAGCTCCTTCTCCTGGGGCTCCCTGCAGTTCCTCAGCACAAAGCCACCTGCCCACTCATGGCTAAGTGCATGGGTGCTGTGCTCACTTGTGACTACGTGGCTACATGCAGACCGTTTGTAGCCCTGGCTTCTTCCCAGAACTACAGAGCTGGCCAGACTTTTGCTGGTGCTTCCACATCACTAGAAGTCCCATAGAAGAACATGCAACAAAAATAAGGGGCATCAGCCCTCTCCTCTTCCAGTTCATGCTTCAAGACCCAGCTGTGGGCTATCTGTTCACATGCTTAGAAATGTGCCCATAATTAGAATATTTTTTAAAAGTCCCCTCCATCAAAAGCAAAATCAAGGAAAAACATAGGGCCATATGCCCAGCCAGAGTGGGACCAACATTTGGCAGCAGTGACTGTCCCTCCAGAGCCATAGCAGTAGCCTCCAGGCATGACATTACCACGTAGCAGCTGGCCTCTTACTCTTACTGGGAAACTGTACTGGGGCTATCTGGCAAGCAGAGCCCTTGCACCCAGAGGTAGGCAGAACTTTGTTTAGTTAACTGGACAAAGAGACAGCCAAAGCAATCAGGTTGTTTTTATTGTGAGGTGAATGTTGACATAAGGACAACAGGCTACTTATTGAGCTTTTGTGTTATATTTGTATTATGCCTTAGATAATATCTGTCTGGGCTGCTTTCTATTGCTTGTGGATGTTAGTGAGGTTTTTTTTCCTATTACTATCTCCCTTTTTATAACCATGGAGCTACTTTCACTTTAATATCGTATTTAAATTCCATGCTTTCAAAATAATTGCTTCAGTATCTGGCATTGTCATTAAAGCAAGGTATTTTGGATGTTTCCCCTGGGTCTGATCCAATTTTTTCCTGAGAAGTTTAGCAAGCGCCTCCAACCATACTGAGGCAGTTCACAATGGAGCTTTAGTGCCTAAGGAATTTAGTAATTTACTTCTTTTAAAATTCTAGCAGACAGCTAGAGTAGATAAATGCTTTGCTCATGAAGTTCAACAGATAAAGACATTGTTCATTTTCATAGCACTGGATTAAAATACCTCAGAAACCTTTAAGCACGGCAAAAAAAAGAGCTAAGCATTAAAATAACATTTAAATGTCAAATAAAGAAGCAGATACTGTTTATTTTGCCTTAGGAATAAAACTGCTTGGCCCACAGCTCCTCAGACAGGGCCGTGATGCTCTGTGATGGTAGCAGCTGGCTCTGCATAGTCCTTGAAGAGCAGCATCCAGGCAGGGCAAAGGGCTGCTCCTTTTGGAGAATCCAAAGACACTGGAGACAAAGTTGCTGGAGACAAAGTTGGCCCAAAGAAACGGATCCAAAACCAGACCAATTCCAAACCCAGAGCACTCCGTCTGTGCTTCCTAGTTCCCAGTCAGGAGAGAAACTGCAGCTGGGCAGGCAGAACTGCCCTGGGGCTAGGCTCTGCTAGAAGAAGGTGGGATCAGCACAGAGATGGGGCAAACACTAGCACTGACACATGGAGCATGCATTTCTCCTCTCCACTCAAGTCACATGCATGAAGGTAAGGACTGCCTTATATTGCATGCCTTAAGGATTAAGCACAAGGGGACCGTAATCCAGAATAAGGTCTCTGGGTGCTACTCTCAGAGAATTGCAATTGCTGAGCTGAACCTGGCCCAGTGGTTCCCCTGATCACTTATATGTGAATATTGCCCAGGAGCAAGGTGAAATCCACAAAGCAAATCAGAGTGGGTAGCAGATGATAGACCATTGCCAGGTAAATGTCTAAAGGATATTTTCTAATTATTACATTCTTCTTTTATTTGTTGTGCCTGTCCTAACACTTGCACGCACACAGCAGGCACCTTACCAATGGCAAAATTTGCTGGAAAAGTGTGAGTTGAAATGGCACCGCAACTGCCTGGGGGACTCAGATACTCACCCATCACTCCCTCTTCGTGGGAATACTGAGGCTGCAGTCATGCATATTCAATGTCAGTGGGCTATATGCTATATCCCCAGAAAATGTTCACTTTGAAAATGCTTCAGATCTTCTGTGATGCAGGAAAGCTCCTTAGCAGTTACCCGGCAGCCTGTAGACACTTCTGTTCTCACAATGGAAGCATCCTGGCTCTTGGCAGGGCTTTCTCCCACAGTGAGTTTCCTTACAAGTTGCACAAAGTAAAGAAAATAAGAGTGGTGCTCCATTTCCCTCTTTTGATTCCTGCTTCTAGCTAGGAACAGGGCTTACAATCAGTCTTCCTTTTAAAACGAGCACTGGCGTGTTGCTAGTTACTGCCCTGTGTAGAGCACCGCTCTCCCTGATGAGATTTTAATTCATCGTCCTTGCTGTGGGTGAAGTCACACCCTCTTTGCTTGTTTATCTTCACTTGTTCTGCTCTCCCTTTTTTTAGCTTTTCTCATGAAGCAAGATTCACATCACTTGCTTTAAGCCTCTACATTGCAGCCATCTGAATGAGTCACCTAAACACCCTGGAAAGTCAGCGAGAAGTAGACTCTCCCAGGAAGTGACTGATCTGATCTAGGTCCTCCTTGGATTCGGGTAACTGCACCTTCCAGTGAGTTCACTGCTAAGGGGAGCTCTGGACCGGACAAAACTACCAGTGTCATCCACCACTTCCACAGTGCAACCGGGACGTCCTCCACTGTGCCTCTGTCCCCAGCATCTTCTCTGCAGAAGAGCAGAAAAAACAACAGCTGCCTTCCTTTGGAGCTCTGCATTTGCACCACCGCTTTAATGTGCCAGCTGGGAACAATGTACCAGGGAGGGGATGCCCCCAGGGCCCTGGCCCACCAACCATCCTTTGCATCACAGCAAGGGAGGATCGAGCCAGGATTGCTACCTCGAATGGGCTTCTCCCAATCTTTCCGATCCAGATCTACCAGCAAACATTGGCCGCAGGAAAACACTGCAAGGCAGCAAGCAAACCTCCAGTGAGGGTGTTCAAGAACAGAGTGCGAATATACTGCTCAGCCTGGAGTGTGGGTGGGCATTTGTCTGGCAAGCTGGACCTTCATCCTGTCCCTCTGCTTCCTTTGCTAGACTCTTATTACATGGTGTAAAAAGCCCAGTCCATCGTTCTCCTGCTCATGGTGAAAGGAGCCACAGTCACAGTCTCCTCAGACATAGCCCCTCTGCTGGTCTTTCTGTGGGAAGCAGGAGACTCCTGGTGGAAGTTTCCCTTGGGTTGGGTGAAGCTGCGGCCAGCAAAGCGAAGGGGATTCTGGTGTGGAAGCAGGTTCCTGGATGGGGAAGGAAAGATGTGTATGAAGAACAGAGCTGGACCACAGCTCTCGTTGAGTTAGAAATTCTGTGATGCCTGTGGACATGAGCTCTTTCCTGATGTCATGGTAACGCTGTGACTCCAAATATATGTGACACAAACGCCGCAGTTTGATTGGTGTTGATGCTTTCGCAGTATCTGCCATACTAGTCTTCTTTGCTTTACGCTTCCCCGCAGAGCCGCCACTAAACAGGTGACCCTGCTGTGATGCTGGCTTCACCCATGCCGTCTCCCAGGGCAGGGACAATGAGTGCTGTCCCATTGTGTCTCAGCTGGCATTGGGTCTAGAGGCAGACTGGGCTTTCCCTCACCTCCTCTGCTGTCCCAAACTAAACATGCTTCTTCCAGTTTCCAGAAAAGTTCATGGAAAGATGAGAGAAGAGTAGGGAGCAGGAGGGCAAGGCACAGTGCAGCAGGTTTTGCTCGGACAGAGGTTCCAGTACCTCCTGAGCGCAGGAGTCTCAGAGCTACCTCGGCTCCATCGTGGAGCTTAGGGACAGGTTCCAGTCCCATAGCAAGAACAATTCATCTGAGAAGAAAGGGATCAGAGGAAAGAAAAAGCCTACCCACCAGAGGCACTGGGACATGCCATCTCGTTGGTCTCTGCTTGCTTGTTCTTACTGCAGAGGTGAAAATGTCCTGTCTGCTCCTGCTAGCTGTCCTGTGTGTGAGAAGCTGTGTTAAATGTTCAGGAGCAATTTGTCAGTTTGGGTTTTCTTCCTACTGCTGAACCCTCTCATTAACTTCTGCTTCACTGGAACTAGCTGGATCACTGACTTCTGTACATAATTACTGTATTTCATACTCTGCATCCAAAATGGAAAGAAAATCATGCTAGTATTATTCAGGCAATTAAAGATACACTGGCTTATGCTTTGCACACTTTCCATTGCTCCCTCAAAATTTCCAGCACAGAGATTTCTTGCTTTAGAGTTAAGAATACACCACAAGCCCAGTTTTGTTGCTCGCTGCTGAACAGTTATTCAGTAAAATGCTTTCCTGGTTGTTCACACACAGAAAAGAGCAATAATGCAGGTGAGCTGAGGAGACAGATGTGATGCCTTCCTGTTATACGGCTCCTCTGAAGGTACTACCTACCAAAAACTTCCTTTGGCTGTCAAAATACAGTGGGAAAGTCTGCTTAGTATTCTATTATCATCCCCAGGTCTGTTGGTCATGCTGTTTCTTGGGCTTTTCCTTATCACTGGGGTCTTGATTTGGCTTTGCAGTTGGGTAGAGGTTGGGAGAGCTTTGCATTGAGGAGAGAAAATGTAGTAGTGGGAATATCACACAGGAAACATGGTAAGGGGAGACTGGGCACTTGCACAGACCTGTCCAGGCCACCTGTCCTTCAAAGCCACAAAAAAATAATTTTTTATAATTATACGATCCCTGCATTTTAAGAGGCATAAACCTGTCTCACAGGCCATTTGGGGTTTAGCTAGAGGCGTGAGTGCTTCTCTGCAGAAGGGGTGGTGGTTTCCCTCCACCAGAGGAAAAGCTTTTCTAAATCTCAGCTGATAGCAAAACAAAACTCCACTCTGCAAAGCACTGGGAAATATTCTCCTGAGCTTCTTTCCCTACTGCTTCTTCAGACCTGCCTCCACGCAACTTTCCATGTTAATCTGCTGCCTCTGGAAACGACTTACCAGAAAAGACTGCTCTAGTACTGTCTCAGGTCAGACTTAACAGATGAGTCACTGGAAACAAAAAGTTACTAAGAAAGCAAGTATAAAATGCATCTCCAATCTCTGTTTCACAGTGTGTATCTCTGAGCGTCTCCATTTCTAGGATGATTTTCAAGGTGCCTTCCTGATGAGACCTGGGCTCAGAGAGCCACCCTACCCTGCCAGCCATCTGCTAAATGTGACTCTTTCTAGCAGTTCTGCCTGCGGGACTTTGGATATTTGGAACTGAACATTTTGGCTAGTCAGACCCTTCCCGGATTCACAGAGCTGCCATCCAGCTCTCCCTGGGGCTCCTGGGTCACCTCTCAGGACCCATGGTGAAGAGCATGCCCCTTTGGATCCCAACTGGACTGTGATGGAAAACGGGCAACTCTCATTCAGGTCTAACCTCCAAGGAGGCACGCATGTTCATGCATTTCTTTTGTTTCGTGGTTTCTCTTGGTGAAACCTGCAGAATCTGAACAAGGTGTGCAAATGAGACTGCTAATAATTAGCTTGCTGTTCATTTAGACACTCAAGTAATGGACCCTTTGGGGGCTTATAATAACAGGTCAGAGAGTTAAGGACCTGTAGGAATTGCTTTGTCAGCATCCGCTTCTGAAATAAATTTTTTATAAGTATAGCAGAGATTCTGGCATAGTCATGCAGAAACCCCAGCCTGCAACTAGCCATGCCAATGCCAGAATCCTGCTCTGTTTCAAGGAATCACAGTTCCAGAACAGGTATTTTCCAGGACAAGAAATTGCACAGAGTGCTACCCAAGAGAGATGCAGATATATCATTAGGGTGGGGAACTCCAGAGATACTCTCAGCTTCAGCTTCTCTGAAATCTATCGACATGTGAACAAGAGAAGAGTCAAGACAATCTTGCTGTTAGACAAGGGCTGTGCTTCTGTGCTAAGTGTGTCAGGTTTGCTTTCCTGAGCAGGCAGGATGCTGTCACTTCAGATGTGTTAAAGAAAACGGAAGCTATGGGGACGGACAGATTATGCCATCAGCTGTAGAAATCATCTGTGCTTGCCTAAGAAAACTTTCCTCTGACGAGCAATTAGCAAGGAACTGCAAACCAGTCTGTTTTGTGTTACATGATCATTAGAATGAGAGCAAGACTTAAAGCATATAAATGACACTGCAAGTAACTGACGGGTCTCTGCTGCATCAAATGCTGCTGCAGTGAAAGCAGTATTCCCACAATGATAAAGCACATTGTGAGACCTTTGTGAGACAGGTGATGTTATTCTGTATTTCACTGCATTTCTAATAGGCTAGCTACACTTTTGCATTTGCAATTCTTGATGTTTACCCTAATTACTTGCTCCTTGAGGTGACTTGTCAACATATAGAGGAAGAGATCTTCAATGAGCAAAGCAAACATTCTTCTGGAAGAAGAAAGGGGCTACTCTTCCAGGCTGGGGCATCAAATGGATCTCAAGCGGCACAAACCACAGTTCTTAGCAAAAAGCTGTAGCTTGAGCATCAGAAGCCCCTCATGATTGTGAGCTTCTCTGTAGTCCTTGGAAGAGGAGAAGCTGCCAGAGAAGTGAAGGACAACATGGAATGGGTCTGCTGTTCCTTGTCCAGCCAACACAGTGTTAGAGATAGCTAAGGGGTGAAGTAACTGATAACCACTGAAAATAGGGTATTTAGCTGAAAACAGTTCCTCCATGAGAGGAAAGATCTCAATTTTTGTATTGACCATCTGTAGCAGAGCTGGAAAAAAATTGTTCCACAATTACTACTTCCTTTTCTTGTCCATAGATCACCCTTTGAAAATATTGGGAAGGAGGAGGGAAGAAATGATGTACTGCTGTGACAGTGCTTCTATATTAATAAATAGTTTCTTCTGGGATATAAACATTTTTCTCTTTTAAAAAAGCCCAGAAAAATGACCTGTGACAAACTCAGATGGACTCCAAAGCTGGACAATGCAATTTGAAAAGAATGGTAAAGTGAGAAATGGTTAATTCAAGACAGAGAGTTAAGAAAAAAAAGAATGCACATCTGAAATGGCAAAAATTAATCTCTCTCACCCATTAAAAACCTTCTCTCTAACGCACATTCCAGCGATCTCACCATTATGCCATGCTTCACTGGGAGGAGGAGATAAGTGAACAATATGTGATAACTCCTCCGCCAGAGCAGTTATAGGCTGCACTTTCTGCCTGGAAGCTGCTAGGCCATGGCAGAGTCCCTCCTCACAACCACAGACCATCCTCCTGGGTGCACACTTGGCACAGCCTCCACCTGAACCTCCTCCTACCCCCTTCACCTCAATCTTTGTGAACAAGGCCAGAACAAGCCACTTCCAGTCTGAAGAGTATGCTGCAAGGATTACTTTCCCAGGGCAATTTTTTCTTTTTCTTGCTGGCAGGAGGGTTCGAAGCTGCTTCCCAAAGAACAAAACCCACTAGCCTCACAAGTAGCGGAGAGAGCTCAGTCCTTACTGAGCTGCCACTAACACAGCATGTAAATTACTGAGAGGAACATCCATGGCAGCACAGCTGTCTCCCTGGGAGGGCAGATGAGAGATCTGAATCATCGGCTGGAAGTACTCAGTCTCTCTGCAGTGTCCTAGCTAACTTAAGCACTGCAGTCAAGTGCCAGAGCAAATCCAGCCGTGGAGGCTCTTGCTTTTGATGCAGATGGTCCTTATCCTGTCCCTGACGGTAACTCTGAGAAGCAGTGCAAGAGAAGGTCTCACCACAGCTAGCTGCAGGCATCCAAGAGCTAGTTGTCTCAGTCTGAGCTAGTCTTCTGGGCTTGCTTTATTGTCAGCAGAAACAAATATATCTGAGGGGGTTACTTGAACATTCAAAAGCAGTCAACTGAGCAGCCCTCAGGAGTATGAGGTTGATCTGTCCCTCCGGTAATCAAGAGGATTATGTAGAGTTACATGAGATTAACCCCACCTGCTTTAGGAGGTGTGAGAAACAGATTCCATGAAGAATCATGTAGCTATGTGATAAACCATTATCAAAATGATGCCTTATATCAAGACATTTGCTCTGCCTGGCTTTGGAGTGACAAACCACAACGACTTAATGTATTTCATGGGGTTTCCTCCATGAGCAGATAGGAAAAAGAATTTTTACATTTCAATTGTTTTGGGATAGTAGCATTCAAAATATCATTCTTCTGCACACACTCTCAATCCCTAGGCTGCGTCGGAGCCTCACTCCCACAAAACTCTTTCTGATTCACTCTACTGCCAACGGGGTGTGAATATTTCCTATGCAGTGCAAACATGTTCCTGCAACAAGCCCATCCTTTGCTCTGACAGAGGGTAAAAAAGGGATGATCAGCTCAAGTTAAATGTCAAACTCTAGAGCATCTCACTCTGAAACCATCAGGCTGTGAACTTAGTAGAGAAGTAAATGAAAAGAAGGCATGCCTGTGATTGCTTCCCATAGCTCTAACTCCATGAAAAATGTAATTCTGGTCATCTGGCAGGCCCAGGTGCCTCAGCATCCTGCACGGTGCAGGCAAGGCAGAGTTAGATGTAACAGGCCTGTGCTGAACGGAAGGACCATCCAAACCGGGGCTCTGGAGGCGCTCCCTGCTCCCTGTGGCTGCTCCACAGGTACTTTCCCAGGAGAGCATTATCATTTAAATGGAGATTACTTCTTTCCTTTAAAGCTACTTGTACTCCTTTTATTTTGGAGCCTCTTCAATAACCATTTTTACGATTCTTTTAATCAGTAAAAAAAAAGGCTTTTAACCAGAAAAATTTTGGTTTTGCCTGAAGTGTGATTCCTGAGCCATTGTGGGGCCTCATTATAACGATCTTGTCCCTTGTATTGATCAATAATGACTCTATTTACAAATGCAATACCGTAGTTCATCAATAGCCATGGGGTGTCCAAAGGCCACATCTTGATCTAGTTAGGGCTATCATGTAATGACAAATGAGAGGTGCAGTTCTTGGTACAGAAGGGGAGGTCTCACTGCAGCAACAGGAGGTGAACAAGCAAAGGTTCAAGGCAAAAGCTTGTGGTGGAAGGAGCTCTGCCACTCATTCCACTCCCCCTGGAGACAGCTGTGGTTCGCGCCAGGCAAGCACTATGCATCAGCTCTTTTCTGGCGGAAAACATGTAAAGTACCAATAATAGGAGAGACACTGATGTTTTCCAAAGGCTGTGTCACCACAGCTTTTTTGGGCGTTCCTGATATCTGCCCCTGTGATAGCACACCATCCTGGATCTTGCTCTCCATAGTCCCACTGCTCAGCAAAGTATGCACCTGTGGGGACCCTGGCTGTGTCCCACCAGTACTGGCCATGTTGCACACCTAGCAGGGCCCCTTTTGCAGTCACATGAAGCCCACCTTGTTGGTACCACATGCCCTGCCATGCTACAGGAGAGAGGTCATTTAATCCTGCCTAAATATCTACAAAGGGGATCTTTGCCTTGTCTAGACCCACGCTACACTTCCTTTGCCACCAGTGGAAATCTAGTCGCTGGATCTGGAGAATGAGTCCTACAGAAACGATAGCTGAAGTACAAGAGGTGAATCACATCCTAACTGTGCACGTTTCTCTCCCTGGCTATGAAGCCCAGGGTGGCTGCCTGCGCCGCATGTGTTTCTGCCGTGGTTATCCGAAGTTAGATGATGTGCCTGTCACCAGCCAAGAACAGGGAGACAGTAGTGGGACTAGCTGACATTGGCCCCCAAGGCTGCATGAAAGATGCCTTCCCCTGGCTCTGCAGCAGCAGCAGGTCCCACCTGGCCCAGGGGTGACAGGGAAGCACAAGAAGAAACTGGTCACACTGCATCAAAGCTGACCCATGTCCTGTAGGGTCCATGCTGGTAAGTCTGCCATGGCTATCAGCACGGTGTAGTCTGGGCTTCAAGTAGCAAGGGTGGGCTTATTTCACTTTAGACCTTCACAAGGGAATTGTCAGAGTAAGTCATCTGAGGTCCTTGTATAGTTACTGGTTAGAAACAGACACAGACCTAGTCAGTGGTGCCAGGATGTCCTGGAAATTCCCATTTTAAGCCACTCTGGCTGAGGCACCAGTGGGTCCAAACCCAAAGGATAAAATAGAAACTTTAATTACCTGCCTTAAATATGGAAAAACTGAAGCATAGGGGGATGTAATAGACTAAAAAATCTCAATGTGAGAGACTTGGGTTGCAAAAGATGTCAGACTGTAGGATTATTATGAACTAAAAGAAGACATGCGTGGCATTTATATGGCCAGAGACCACTTGGTGACATGCAGGATCCATTGCTTTAGAGAACTGTGCTCCACCTGGCTTAAAATTGCTCCCTATTCTTAGAGTTCATCAAAAGATGTCTGAGAAGAAAAGTGGGATTTTCACCTCTTTGTGAAACACAGCTGCAAGCAGAAATGTGCAGCTGGTAGACGTGGAAATGTCCTTGTCTTATCCCGGAGCTGTTGGTGACTTGGCGGGGAATTTGTACTGCTTTAACGCAGGGGAATTTTTGCAACATCCAGTTCACTGAATATTCCTGAGAACCCATTTATTTTTCCCCCATAGTTGTGCAGTCTTCTTCCTACTGTTAAATGGAAAGATGGAGATGACTGCATCTGTTACATTAAAAATACATTGACCTTAAGCTTCTAATTATACCATGACCAATTTACAGAAATGTCGTATTTTAATCACTCTTCAGTATGCCAGAAAAAATCATTTTTAAAAGGTAGTTCTAACGGAGTTTTTTTGTCAGTGGGAGAAGTGCAAGCCAACGTTTTGTCAAATGTGCTGAACTTCACGAGGAGGGAGCTGCATATAGCTTTAACTGAGGATACTATTTGAGGAAGGACCTGTGTGGAGATGACTCTGGCATAAGAGCAATGAGTGATGGCAATGCTTTTGGCAAGAACTACCAGGGGAAAAAAACATACAAAGCAATATCCGTCACAGCCTTGTATTCCTCCCAGTGCAACACCTTGGGGCTTCAGTTCAAACCGGAATGACCAATTCGTTTTAGTTTTCTTTGTTATTTGTTTATGAATTGCAGAATTACAGAATAATATAGGTTGTAAGGGATTTCTGGAGGCCATCTGGTCCAGCCAGCCTCTCTAAAGCAGGGCCAGCTTTGAAGTTGGATTAATTTTGAAATTAAATCAGATTGCTGAGGGCCTTGCACATTGAATATCTTCAAGAATGGAGCCTCCACAACCTCAATGGGCTCCTCTTCCAGTGCTTGACCCACCCCTCAGTGTGGAAACATTTGGTATTTAGAAACCTGGAGGTGATCATTCATATCCCTCTAACAGCCTGAGCAGGCAAGTTCCAGCCTATTGGCTCTTTTACAGAACTGAAAAGTTTGCAAGGCACTTGAAGGAGTTAATGACATCAAAGCCTCCTGCTCCTTTAAAGCCTGTGAAAATCCCAATCAAACAAACAGCCCATTTTTCTCATGTTTTGGAGTTTTTTTCAGCACAAACCAGGTGGCATGCATCCAAATTATCAGAGCGAGTTTTCTTGGGCAGAACATATTAGCCTGCACTTCTTGCTGTGTTCTCTGGAGATGCCTGATACAGTCTTGAGTTCATGTGCTCTGACTCACTCACTGGAAGAGGCTGGGGGAGCTCTCATAGCTAGCTGATTTGCAAGCTGCTTCATTCTTTAATTTATCCTATCTGCCTGTGAGAATGTTTGTATGCAAGATAAGACATCTTCGATATGAGATCCAGTTTTATCACAGCTCTGCTGTGGCAGAGAACATCCCAGATGACCAGATAAAGTCAGATTCTGGTATGTTACCCTTAGTGGCACCGAATGCTTCACACCCAGTGAGAGAGGCCCATCTGTCTAGCAGTATAGGAGCAGACAGACATTTTGTAGCTTAGGCAGATCCAGTCACTCTGAAATCATGTTTGTAGACTCTGGGGTGCATAGGTCTATCCATGTGCAAGGAATGAAAGCCCACGGTGGCTCCCACAGGATCTGGTTGACTGATCTTTCATGGGAGCAGAGCAGTGAGCTGGCAGCTGAAGTAGGCTCTGCACCAGGTTTTCCTGGAGCCGGCGGTGCCAACCCATCTGCTGGGATAGTATCTCCTTTTGGGGAAGCCACAAGACCATGCCACATCCATGTTGGCCCAGCTGCAGTATTTGTCTGCACAAGGTCCAGAGCAATTCCCAGTCCACCAGCCAGCAGGGAGAGGTGGGCAGCACCTGCCAAGGTTGCCTGAGAGGGTGAGGAGGCTGGTGGCAGTGTGTCACAGGTCTCCCCTGCCATGTGGCATCTCCTCAGGTCTCTCTGTCCATCCTTGCCTGCTGCCCATTGGCTCTGTTCCCTACTTAGCACTGGCGTCGCTTGTGCAATGGTTCGTTTCACGCTTGGACAGCCCAGCCTCTCTTTCTACTGAACTCTTCATGCAGCATAGCCTTTGGGAGCTGCATCCCTTCACTGTCCTGTTTTCCTTCAACACCATGACTTACTTCTGCTGGCTTTACCACCATGGATCAGAGATATTCATCACAAATGGGGGGAATTGTGGGTGTCTTCTTCAGGTGCAGGCAGAAGATGAGAGTGCAAGATCAATTGCAGAGGAACCCTTAAAGCTGACAACCATGGTCTGTGAACGTGAGGCTTCTTCCTGTTGTTCAAAGGCCTCATCTACTTCATCTTGATCGGGAGGTCTATAGCGGATAGATACTAAAACAGCACCCATGTTGGTCTGCCCGCTAAACCTGACCCATAAGCTCTCAGCTGGCTCCTGACCCATCCCCAGGCAGAGCTCCCTACATTCCTGCTGCTCTCTCACATAAAGGGCAACCCTCTCCTCGCCTTTCTGGCCTATCCTTCTTATAGAGCTTCTGTCCATCCATTGCAGCACTCCAGTCGTGTGAGCCATCCCACCACATCTCTGTGACACCAAGAGGTCATAGCCCTGTAACTGCACACACACTTCTGATTCCGCCTCTTTGATCCCTGTGCTGCGTGCATTAGCGTAGAGGCATTTCAGAGAGGCACCCAAGCGTGCTGATTCCCCAGTACAGGCTTGAGAGCTTTATTTATAGACCTTGATGGGTTTTTCCAAGTATTCATCTTTTCTAGAACTAAGACATTTAGTTGACATTGATTCTTTCCGGGTCTGACTGAACTGATAATCCTTTTCTCTCAGAAAGCTCCAGCTCAGTTTTGTGTCTGCTGGGTTTCTTTGGTTATAAACTGATATTTTCAAGTCTAAGCCTTGTCCCAAGCCCAAACCCAGAAAATCAACTCAGCTATTTGGGAACTCTGTGAACTACATGTGCTTGGGAGTGATGATGCAAGTATTTTAACAAAGCAATGTGTTAGAGACAAGGAGAACAGGAAGATAAACAAGGTACTCTGTGATAAGCAGCTGCTCATCTTCCAAAACATAGCTGTAGCACTTAAAGCCTTTTTTTCTGTTGAACTTTTGATTATGAAACTGTTTGGAGAAATAGCTGCTCCCCACATGCTGCGGAGTCACCCTACTTATCATGGGTGACAAGCTCTGTGACTGCCTGTACCAGATAGCAAGACCTTCTCACTGCTCTGACCCTGTAGTGTAAAATTCCCAGTAGTCCTTCTGGATGCTCCAAAGACACAGTCTTTAGTTTGAATTTCCCAATCCAAGGGACCACACTCAGTCTTTCCTTCCTCAGGAATGATTCTCAGATAAAACCTGCTCTTCTTCAGGTGGGAGATTTGCATCCCAACACCAGTTAGGGTGATCACTTGCCTCAGCAATTTCAAAAGCCTGATTTGTCCTTTTACATTATTAGACCTTTAAAACTTTCTCACCTTTATTTTAAGAGATGTGACTCCAAATATCACAAAACAAAATGCAAATAATTGATTTCAAGCTCTTTTGAGTAGTCTAATGCTACACTGATGGTGGATGGTGAGGACCTCTGGAAAGTTCTCACAAAACCAACCCTGGGCAAATAGATGGCAGATGAGCTTAAGTGTAGATAAATATAAGGGAATTCATCTGGAGACAAATAATCTAGACCATATTTACGCAATGCAGAGCCAGGAACAGATAGTTATAACTCAGGAAAGTGATGCTGGGAACATCACTGACACCATCAATTCAGTGTGCAGTGGCAGTGAAAAAAAAAAAAAAATCTTGAGCATCATCAGGAAGGGCATTGAGAACAGGACAGAGGACATCACCCTGCCCTATATAAAGCCTTGTTGCACCCTCATTTCAATGCCTACACCTTGCAGTTCAGGTCTCTGCATGCCAAGTAGGAACTGAGAAAGGCAAAAATGGTCTAGAGAAGGGAGTGGTTGCCTTCCAAGGAAAGGCTAAAAAGGCTGGGACCCTTCAGTTTAAAGAGAGAAATGCTGAGGAAGGTAGTGTGATCAAGGTTCACAAAATCCTGAAGGCAGAGGATGTGCTGAAAGTGGAGCTGCTCGCCCAATCCTGCCGTACTAGGACTGAAAGCACTCGAAAACTCATTGGAGATGGGTGTAAGACAACCAAGAATTTCTTTATGTGGCAGGTCATGAGCTGCCCTGGGCAGCTGTGGGAGCTGCCGACAGCAGCCAGTTCAGAGAGGGACCGGACAAATTCGTGGGAAACTGGTCCATGAGTGGACGCTGGAGGATGAGGCAGGGATGTCCCCTCTGTGGTCCCACGCTTGTGGCTGCTGGAGGCGGGTGCAGGGGGTGGTGGAGAGTGGCCAGGCTCACGCACTCCCTGCCGGTGGTGTCTGCTGTTGCTGCTGTTGGAGATGGCGCGCTGGGCTGGGCTGGGCTGGGCTGGGCTGGGCTGGGCTGGGCTTGACGGACCAGCAGGGTGTTTCCCATGTTCTTATGTTTTGGGCCTTCCCACTGGTCCCTTTCATTCATTTTCCACCTCTCCACAAAGAGAATATACCTTCTGCTCCTTTCACAGGGGTTCTTGGTAGAGACTGCTCTTCTCTTTCAGGCCTCAGTCACAGGCTTACATCTGCTGGACCCTGCAGGTCTGAAGCACCTACACAGTACAACTAAGGTGTCATTCCAGGAGCATTATATTTGGCAGCAATGCCAGTGCGGGCAACACCACCCTCTCCCTTGGTTGCACCACAAATCCAGACTAAAAATAACCTGTCAAGAAATCCCTCAGTCCACCTTATAGCATGACTGCACTATACCAGCATTTCAGAAAAGGTAGTGCGGTCATTTGTGTGAATGGCTGAAAGGGAAAAGCTACTCAAAACTTGATGACCACTGGAGTACTTATGAAATTAGGCTTTAAAAATATTATTTATTAAATATGTTTATTATTTAAAATTGTAATTAGGGTGATTAAATTCTATATTTTACATAATATAAAATATATTATTATTTTATTCTATTATAAATATATATTATTATATTATTATTATCCCAACATAAGAGAAAGACATGGACCTGTTGGAGTGAGTCCAGAGGAGGGCCATGAAGATGATCAGAGGGCTGGAGCTCCTCTCCTATGAAGACAGGCTGAGAGACTTGGGGTTCAGCCTGGAGAACAGAAGGCTCCGGGGACACCTTATAGCAGCCTTCCAGTACCTAAAGGGGCCTACAAGAAAGCTGGAGAGGGACTTTTTACAAGGGGTAATGGCTTTAAACTGAAAGAGGGTAGATTTAGATGAGATGTAAGGAAGAAGTTCTTATACTGTGAGGGTGGTGAGGCACTGGCACAGGTTGCCCAGAGGTTGTGGATGCCCCATCCCTGGCAGTGTTCAAGGCCAGGTTGGCTGGGGCTTTGAGCAACCTGGTCTAGCGGAAGGTGTCCCTGCCCACGGCAGGGGGGTTGGAACTAGATGATCTTTAAGGTCCCTTCCAACCCAAATCATTCTATGATTCTATGATTCTATAATATTTGATTAATTATATTTAATATACAGACTATATTAAGGCCACAAGAAGACAAACTGTGAAAGTTTTTGGTGCAGGAATTTTATAAAGGAAAATATTCAACATTTGCTTAGAAAAACCAGCTTTGTGTAAAAATTGACCCAATGTCCAATGCAAGTAATTAAAGTGAAAGGGCTAAATAACCCCAGAGTACAAAGCTGAACATTTATTATGGATTGAGAAAAATACACCAGGTTTACTCAAAAGTTTAAAATCTCCTTAAAATTTCTGCTTGACTTCTGTCTGGGTTGAATTTTCTATCAGATGCTTGGATTGACCACACAGTCAAAAATGTACTTTCGCGTGATGAGATCTAGGTGATGGTGACTCATAGAGGGTTACGCAGGGTTAGATGTAGACACGTTTTGGGGAATGATTGTGTTGGCTTTTCTCTCTTGTGGGATGCAGCCACTGTGGGAACCAGACATTAGCATGAGTCTAGGATGTCTAGGAGAAGGGAGGACTCTGTAACGCAGCCTATATTTGTCACAGCGGGTATGCCAGCACATACAGAAAAAGCAGTTGACATACACGGCACATTTAGGTTTTCTATACATAGAGTGGATGAACTTTCCTATCTGTGCACAAATATAGATCCAAATGCTGCATCACAGGACTCTCTTCTGCTAGAAAGTTGCTCTACAAGACTCAACTGACACTCAAGAGTTTAGCAGCAAGATTTTCACTGACAAATGTCTCTCTTGGAGACCTGCGGATACCTTTGGCCTTATCCCGACAGCGTGAACGGGGCTGTATCCTCTGAGTGCTTTGGCTTCTCTCACTCAGCCTAAACCTGCTCTAGAGGGGCTCAGTGACCACGGTCTGGGAGAGTGCAATGTGGTGACAGGCGGGCAGGTCAGCTCAAGAGGAACTGAGCCAAGCTTTGCTGGCAGGTGGGACTGAGATCCCTACTTTCTCAAACAGTAATTCACCCAGGCTGGAAATGCTGGGAAAGAGTGACAAGATGGAGAGGGAATCAGCAGTCATTTTTGCCAGGTACATTGCGCTGCCTTCACCCGGCCCCAAGTATCAAACTGTCCCTGGTACCAGGGTCAAGGTAGAAACGAGAAATTTTGTGGCAGGTAAATACAAACAGTTGTGTGTGGTGCACACTCCTGTGGATTGAAGAGCAATATACCTCAGTGTACAGGGCTGTAGGGAGAGGACCAGTTTGGAGAAACAGAGAAGCTCTCGAGCACTGAAACCCTCCTGGAATCTCTAGATGCAGCTGTGTGCAGCCCAAGTTGCATATTCCTCTTTAGAGATCCCCTCACTTTCAAGGTTCAGCCCAAAGGCACATGGCTTGATCTGGTATGGCTGGGGCAACACTGCTGTAAACAGATTCCTGCAACTTTCTCTGAAACATCTGCTCCTGCACAGGGGGGAATGCAGATATTCTAGTTCCAGCAACATGGAAAACCAGAAATGTTTCTTTTGAGACCAACAGAAAATATTCTGTTTGATCTGAAATACAGTATTTGCCTTCTGCAGGAGCAGTGGGGTGGGAAGGATGCACAGGTGGACAGGGGGAGGGGGCTTATTTGCCCATTTTTGTTGACACAGTTTGCTTTCCACTTAGACTGATTTTTAATTAAAAGTATCATTTGAACGCAAAAAATGGGGAAAAAAGCCATCATTCTGAAAATGTCAAGAAGAAATACTTCTGTTTCAAAATGTCAGGAAAAAATCACTTGTCATGCTAAGGCTCTGTTCCAAGGGAACCATTTATCTCTGTTTCAGAAGCTGTAAGAATTTGCTGCTTAATTTTCCATTTCAAGTGTCCAGTCCAAGCCCTGATGCAAGGGAAACAGCGCAAACTCAAACTACCATGCTGGGAAAGGAAAGACCCTGTTATGCACCTCATGCCACTGCCCAGAACAGGGTGCCCTGGAGCACCTCTACATACAGAACAGGAGAGCACAAGATTTGCTCTGTGCCATCCATGAAGGCCAAGAAAATCTGGTGTCAGAAGCACAAGAGGCCTGTACCTGTAGAGATTTACCTCCCTGGCCACAGGAGACCAGCACAAGAGGTGTTTCATGAATGAGCTCTTGGTGTGCAGGAAAGATGTTCACAAAGCCAGGACAAGTAGCATCTGCAGGGCCACCAGTGTGGGGCAGGGTATCTCCTCTGCCTGGCTGGAGGGGCAGTCCCCAGACTCCAGATCATCTCCAGCTCTCTCGGATGATAATCTTTCTACTATAGCTAAGAAATAGCTGCTATTTCCCAGCCCTGCCACACAATCCCAGCAACAGAGTGCTCCCACCCAGGACATTGGCTGTACTGGCTCTGATTTTCCCGTTGCTGAGTGATACGGTTTTCTCATATTGGAGACTGATGTGACAAAACTCAGCTTGAGATCTTTTTGAGGAGGGGGATTTTTATTTTGTTTAGCTTTTCTAAGTTGACTCTGCATAGTCTCACTCTCACACCCACACTCACAGGCACCAAGACATGTCTCTCAAGGTGGTCTGGACAGGATCACTCGTCCTGAGCTGGAGGACAAGTGACACTATTATGTCCTCACTGTGTCTCTCTTTTCTCCTTGGTGGGCAACAGTGAACTAAATTTTGGGCAGTTCTTTCACACCCTTTAAGAGTAAACAGTTATTGAGCTGACTCCACTCTCCATATATCCCAGTCAAAGTTGCTGCCCTTTATTTGCGCTTCCTCATTTTGGGTATCTTATAGCAGCCATCTGTCTTCCAGCCAGCATAACAGGAAGAGGAAAGGTATATGTGATGTGTGGTACCTTGTTGCCATCCTCCTGTTGTTGGAGTGCATGTGATCTGCTGAACTCATCTGCATCTTGTTTTGATACAAATGACACTTTTCCCAGTGCAAACCAATTTGATCGCGTGGTTATCAGTACGCTTAGCCCTTGCCTTGGTTTTCTTCTGGTGCTTTCACACACAGACATTCCCATTAATTCAGATCAAGCCAAATATTTCTGTTACAAATCTCTAAACCAGAATATACTTCATAGCTGCCCAGACCCAACTTTTTCATTGTCTTGCTAGTCTATTTATACTTCACTCATCACCAAAGGGCAAAAGCCTCTTAGCCAGGTTGGAAAGAGCCGAGATCCACTACTGGTGTTGCCAGTAGGTCTTCAGAGGAGTTTTGCTATTTGATTCAAAGCAGCCTTTACCCTTTGTGTCAGCATCTGTCATGTGTCTTTAATAGATGAAGACAGATGACTTTCAAGCACTTGGTCCTGGAGCGACTATTTGTACATTCCAGCAAGTTTTGCTTTCCTGTAAGTGAAAAGCAAGACTGTTGTCTGTCTGCTGTGCTCCCTTGTCACTTCTCTTTACAGCTTCCTCTTTTAAAGCTTCAGCATGTAGCCTGTGTTTTATAGCTCAAAAAATAAAAAGTGAGTCAAGGTAATCCCACCCTGATTCTCATTCCCTTCATTGACCACGTAGGAAACACATGGAGAGCACTTTCAGATCTGAGTTAAAACCACTGTGAAGTACGAGCACTACCCTGCTGTGCCTAGCTTTGCAGTTTCCCTCAGCGGGAACCTGGGGACTTTTCTTGACATTAAAATGTTGCTCTGGGGACAACCGAGTTGGTGTCAGTGATTTCCTCAGCAAAGAAAATAACAAAACCATCATTGGTGCTGGAAAAGCAGTAAAGGAAAGGCTTTTCAAGGCATGTTCCTATAGTTCTGTTATTTTAAATGGTTGCAATACGTATTGCCTCGGCTGTAACTCAGCAGTTGGTGTGCAGTGGAGGAAAGTTGTGGAAAGGCAGACAGAGCGGGTAGCCTTCACTCAGCCTACAGCACGTGTTCAGCATACCTGAACACCAAGCAGAGATGGAGGCACTGGTAGGGCATACTATCTGTAGCTGTTGTTGAGCTGTTGGCATTTACGCTATTGATGCTTAGGGCATCTACAGATTTGAAGCCTGTTTGCACACAGTGGTGGCTGGAGACACAACACGATTAGTATGCCACACTGCCTGCCTTCAGGGGAGCCCAAAGGGTTGCAGACTAATCAGCAAAGCCCAGCTGGTTTCAGCAGTCCTGCAGAGCTGCCAGTTAGTAAAACTGCTAGGGCAACTCTGTAAGACTAGAAATATGTTTTCTTGGCATAGTAAGGTAAAAGAGCTGAAGAAGGCAGAAGCAGAAGAGGATCATATGAAAAGAAGAACTGGATGGAGGGAATAATTGCAGATTGTAGGATCCTTGAGTGCTTCTACCCAGAACAGCTCAGGGAGCTGTTATCAGCTAACTCTGATGGGTTTTCTTTGGACCTGGCTGGAGACTGACCTGCCCCCCGAACCTGGTGAAACTCTGTTGTTGTTATTCTGGGGATGACATCCAAGCTGCCGCCAAAGGCGGGAATTGGTGCCACCTTCCTTTGCAAAGCACTGTTCATCTGATACACAGGGCTCTCTGAAAACCAAGGTTATTTGCAAAACTGATGTCCTGCTTAGCCACTCACTGCCTCCATCAGAAAATAGCCGTATTCCTTCCTGGTAGCACAGACACCCTCCTACTTCTCTTTGCATGCAAATCTTCCCATTCACATCCTCACTAAGTCAATATATTGCACTGGACTCTCAGAAAATAGGATGCTAGGAAGCCTGATGGTGTCCTTGGTGGACCTGTTCTTTTCTTCCTTGGGACTTTACAACCATATTCAGAGGAGTTCTCAAATGGCTTCAACAGGTGACATAATGGATTTTCTAGGGAAAGATTTCTCATCTGGAGCATTTTGATAATAGTAGTTACAGTTAAATACATACTTTTAAATTTAGGCTGAAGATTGTAGAGTCAAAAATCACTGATTTTGGCTTGGATATGTGAAAGTCTTCCTCTGTCATTTGAGTGAGTGGCCACATAGATGAATTGGCCTCTGAGGAGGTCCCAACTGGAAAAAGTCCCAAGCAAACTGTTACAACTGGTCCCTTTCAGCTTTTTCCAGCCTCTATTATCCCATGATACCATGATCCATTAAACAATCCTTTACAGTTTGTGGAATAAACTGACAGACATTTTTGCTAGCATTTCAAATGCAATCCTGAATTTTCAGCAGCCAAGTACTCATTAAAGCCAGCTCAATGAGTGCTTTTGGTGGGTATCCACATCAGCAAAACAGGAACATTGAAACCTTGCAAGGAGAAAATGGAAAAGGACACATAATGCAAAACATGAGTGCTCAACTGAGAATGTACTGTTTTCATATAAAGTAGCACTCAGAACTGGTCTTATACAGCATTTTCCACCCAAATGAACCAGTGGTACCCACTCAGCATTTCTGGAGCTCTTATTGCTCATCCTTGAAGCACTCTTCAAGGCAGTCCTGTCCCTTGGACTAAGGTTGTGATGTGATGCTTCAGACAGGCCAGCTAAACCTCGTGCCACCACCCAAGATGCTGCCTCTCTCTTTGCATCGACACAGGTATCGGTCTGCTCCTGCCATGAGACAAGGCAGGAGCCCAACTTGCAGAAAATGGTTCAGTCTTCTGGATAGGCTTACATCTCTGCCAGTTCAGCTGCCTGCCCTGCCTCCCTAGGGATCAGAAGAGCAGCTGTGCTGAGGGGGAAGCAGGAAGGAGGGGGAATAGCATACCTCCGCTCAGGGACACCCTCTCTGTAGCCTTCAGGCATGCCTGGAGTGATGCAGCTGCTGGAACAGCTGGAACATTTCCTGACATTATAAGTTTAAGAGCGTGTCCAAAGTCCCATGTAGGCTGCAGGGAGAGGAGGTCCGTACTTCTCACTGGGAGTTTGAGAGGTGAATAACATCCTGAATCCAGAACCCCAGTGCTTCTAAGCCTCAGCCTGTTCTTCAGTCAAATGTTCCCACAAAAACTGCATTGCTAATTATTTCCTCCTGAAATGCTACACTACTAATAACAGGTATTGTCAGGAAAAGCAGAAACCAATTGAACCAAATATTGGCAGATGATGGGGAGAAAGTGAGCTCTGCTGCCCCAGATGTACTGCTGGTGTGAGAGAGGGGAGCGTGCCACTGTGCGGGCCACTGTCTGACCAGTACCTGAGTCACATTAGGAGACTGTCTTGATTAGCACTGAAGTTGTTGTCACTTGTCAGAAGAAGAGGACAGAGCGTGGAAATGCTGTTCTTACCATTAATTAATATGACTCCTAGTGTCATTGTCCCTGATGAATTGTCAATAATTAGTGCATGTCCTAATGCCATCATCCCTGATGACATGAGGTGTTCAAATGCATTTTTTGCTGTGGCTTTCCTTGTCTCATCAAGCAGCTAAATTTGACCTGAGGGCATGTGCGACAGTCTTCCACAGCTTGCTGCTCAGTCCTGCTGCATTTCAGCTGGCAGAGCATGCTGACCTGAAGTGCATGTCAGCATTACAACACAGAGGAGTGCATACGTGCAGCACGGGACACCCAGTACAGTACGGTTCTGGGTGACAAAGTAAGCATGCTTCCGACTTTGATCTGGCTTCCTCAACACTGGGGTGAGCGTTCGATGGTCAGGACATGTGCCATTACGGTTGCATGGTGGCTGACCATTCTATGTTCAACATAGGGAGCCTGCCGAAGTAAAGGAAAGACACTTGGCACAAGCTGCACTGCTTAATTTACATGTCTGCTTTGATGGAAAGGCATAAATCACTCAGGTCCCTTGATAAATCCCTCACTCAGGTCACGAGTAGGAGCACAAGGCCTCCAAGACCCATTCAGTCTTCACTCAGTTGACTTGCCCAGCCAGCTTTGTGGCCCATAGTCCTGGCTTGCCTCTTACATCATTCTTATTACATTATTCCTGGCTTGAAAGGGTAAATTTAATAATCTTCCCAAGCATGTAAAAAAATTCAGAAGTTACCCTGCTACTGCTTGGGCCTCTTCCCCAGCAGTATCTTGTCATAGGTCCCATAAAATTTATGTTGGGAGAAAGGAAGGGCTCACAAACAAGGTGAGAAAACTTGCTGGTGATGCAAAGTAACTGATAGTAATCCCAGGGAGGCATGCTGAGAAACACTGCCAGAGCACATCACAACATAGAGTGACAGGTGATGAAAACAGCAGTTGATTTTAATTGGCTGTGGATGCAGAAGTGATAATTCTGAAGATCTGCAATGGAGAGAAATTGTCTACTCACATGTAGTTTGTGGGGGCAGTTTTCTGCAAAAAGGAGCTTTGTGCGCAGCTATAGCTCTAAATCAAATTATGGAATTGCTAGTAGAAGAACAGAGAACAAAACACAAGTGATGACACATGTGTCACCACCTCTTCTGTGCACACACCTTTGATGCTGGATGGAGTTCTGGTACTCCTATTTCAAATGGGTACCAGGTCTTCGAAAGGAAGGACAAAAGATCAGATAGGGAGTAGTTTTGCAGTGAGAGGAGACTAAACAGACTAGGAGCCATCAGGTTGGAAGAATGAGTAGAAGACCACGAATGCAAAGAAGACAACAGGGACACAATTACTTACCTTCTCACAATTCAAAGACTAGAGGCCTTCCAGTAAAGTTACTCGGTAATGGGCTTAAAACCAGAAACGGGGGACACTTTGTCAATTTAGTTGTAAAACTTACCGCCCCAGAAGAAAATGTTAAATTTCAAGGGAAAAAATTTCCATTAGCTGTAAATAAATTCTGTAGCTGAATTTGGTCCCTTGTTCAGGGTGTTCTCAAAGCACTGACTGCCAGAAGCTTGGAAACGGTATATGGGATGAGATTACTCTCTCCGTACCATGTTTCCTGTACTGTTCCCCCAAATAAATGATGCTTGACTTTGCCAAAGAGCTTATTAGCTAGTGGTCCTTAATGCCACTTTCATCTTCTTGCATGCAGCCTCTTGCTGGTTTAGGCCTCTCTGGGCACTAAAATAACCCTTGACTCCTTCCTGGACTGGAAGAAAGGTTGTGTGGAAGCCAGTTTGGGTGCTTCTGTGCATCCCGAACAGCAAGGAGGCAGTAACTCTCATATGCCAAAGCAGATGGCATCCTTAACCTTCCAAGGCTGCTTTCCTCCCTCAGGATAAGATGGAGATACGAACTCTCCCCCTTGCAAGGAAATACTTCTGACCTGTTCAATAAAGCAACCCAGGCAGACAAAAAAGGAGTGATGGAGAAAGGTCTTTTGCTGGTGAAGGACTCAGAGGCAGATCCCAGTGAAGAGCCTTGAGCTTACATTCAGGGTGCTGCACAGACCCACGAGCTGACAAATCCAGACAAATTACAGCCTGCGGACAGCCAAAGGACATCCCAGTAGGAAAAGCTGAAAATAAGCAGAATCTGGTTGGTACTTACCCTGTGGGCCTCATGTCTATTTGCCCACGCTGGGTCACAAATCACGGTCCAGGTCTGGCAAGAAAGAGAAAATTAATTCATGGTTAAATGTGATTCCAGTCCACAGGGCTCTGAGAAACCCCCTGTACAAGGAGGCTGTCTGGACAGCAGGGTTAGAAACCTCCTCTCCAGAGACTTTCTTGCACTGAAAGCTGGTGAACAACTCCACACTAACTATGGGTCCTCAACCATGCTTGGTTTTTCCTTTGATCATGTCTGTTCAGGAGAGAGCCGATCAAGCTGAGACAACAGGACATTTGCTGACTTTGCTGCCAAGTGAAAAAAAATTATCACCAATTTTTTCTAGTCTTGAAGTCTGTGAATTACAGAGACCTTGATTAGAGTTAGCTCTTAGGGCTCAGTCTCTCAAGGTGGGTTTTTTGAGAAATGCATGATTGATTTTCCATGTCCTGCTGTGCTGTATAAGGGGAAGAGCGAGGTATTGGCTGAAGGCTGGGAAATGCTAGAAAGGTGACTATAACAGGGCAGTCTTGGCACGTCACTTCAAGCTGTTCTAAAGACAAACTATCTAACTATCAGCTAGTCATAATGCATTATCTTCTTCCAGTCTGGCAGCAGAACAAGTACTTATATTGTACAAAATGAACAGGCAGCATCACAGAGAGTGCATTAGGAGCAGATACTGGAGGTTTTTAATTCATCTGACAGCATCACCAGCACAGGTTCTTACCTTTTTTTATGGAGCCAAGGCTTTTGGCTGAAACACTGGGCACTTCTCTCTCCTTAAAATCCATCTTGCTGGCAATCTGTAAGCAAACAGGATTCAATAAACTTATATCTGATTCTTCTGCATATAGGAATGGAATAGTCTCTTCCCTCCACAGGAAATGAAAGAGAACATTTTGAGACAGGAAGATGAAGGCCAGACCATGAGCGAGATCGAAGACGAGATGAAACCATGAATGTCCTGTGCAGCAGTGCCAGCGGGAAGAACAACGTCGTGCAGCAATTAGGAAATAGCAGCCACTGCTTAGTTCCTCCTGTGCTTCAAAAGAGCCATCACAGCCCTGGGAATAATGGTGCCGTGGATCACAGTTCTTCTTTTGGGTACGTCAGATGTGTAAGCAGAGAAAGGCTGAGCTACCTTACCTAAAGGACAAAGATGACTCAAAACTTATGGGTTTGAGCTCATGGGTTTAAGCTCAAAACTTATGTGTTTGTAGCTCATAAATAGATTTACACTAGAAATCAAACGTGCCCTGCCATGAGATTAGTGAATGCCCAGAACCGGCTCACCGCAGGGTGGACAGGAATAAACAGCACAGCTGGATCAAGGGTTTGATGAAGAGAAGGATGCGACACTGTCATTCATCTGTGAGCTCTGGAACTGAATGGTTGATCCTGGAGATCCCTTTCAACACCACGTCTTTTGATGAGAAGCGTGACAGACCAGATTTGAAAACTGCCCTCAAAAGATCCATCCCAACACCACCAGCAGCGGTCACTGCTTTGGAAATTACTTTTGGGTCCTATTTCCTCTGTATTGTCCTAGATACCACCCCCAGTCCAGTGAATAACACTTGACAAAAGGGTCTGGATGGATGGGCAGAATCCCTATGTTTCAATGACTAGAAGTGAGCAACAGTTTCATATGTTCAAATTGAGTTAAAAATATTTGAGAAGACTGATAGGCAATTTTTCCAGTAGCCCTACTAAAGCCCTGATTTCTTTTACTGTAGTTGTAGTATATTTAAGCATTACCCTTTTCTCCTACATCTCTAGGTTGATGCAAATCATTTTAACTGCAGGAAAAAAACTGATTTTCCCTACCTGAGCACCCAGCACCCAATGTTAACCCATGCCCAGTGATGGGCAGCTTTAGCCACCTGTAGGACCTGCAGATCAAAAAATGACCCAAAACTTCTATTCAACTTCTTGGCTGCCTGGGGAGCCAGAATCAAATGAAGTGTTATTGCAAGGACTGGAACAAAGCATGTACAATAAAGCTTTTTTGCTTACAAAGGCTTTTTTTTGTGGTGGTATAAGGGAAGCAAGAACTCAAAGATAATCTCCAGAGTGCTGATGACTATGGGAGCCATCAGGAACTGTCTAGAGGGAAGAAAGTTCATTTGTTCACATTCAAAATACTGGGGATTTCTACTATCTCTGCAGAAAACTCGCTTAGGTGTCAAAGAGATATTCCTTCAATGTAGTTTATTTAGAACATGATTTCCTACACATTTGAAAAAAGCAACGTGAAAAAAAGAAGAAATGGTGATTTGCAAAGGTTTATCTTCTTGACACAGACACCTGCCATTTGAGCTAACAGAGTTTGGCAGCAGCGGGACTTTTCTATTTCCAACATCTGAGACAGGCACTTCACCAGATTTCATAGTTCATGGCTGCCTGCTTGCCTGCAGGTTTTGGAGAAGATGCTGCTTTCTGAGGGCCAGCGTGCCAGGAGCTGAGGGTGACCCCAGCACAGGCCATCCCCTCACTGACAGGGTGTCCTGGTTTCGGCTGGGACAGAGTTAATTTTCTTTTTAGTAGCTGCTATAGTGCTGTGTTTTGGATTTAGTGTGAGAATGATGTTGATAACACTCTGATGTTTTAGTTGTTGCTAAGTAGCACTTATCTTCAGCCAAGGACTTTCCAGTTTCCCGTGCTCTGCCAGCAAGCAGGTGTGCAAGAAGCTGGGAGGCAGCAGAGCCGGGGCAGCTGACTTGAACTAGCCAAAGGGGTATTCCATACCATGGAACGTCATGCCCAGTATATAAACAGGGGGGAGTTGGCCGAGCGGCGCGGATCGCGGCTCGGGAACTCACTGGGCATCGGTCAATGAGTGGTGAGCAATTGCATTGTGCACCACTTGCTTTGTATAGTTTAATTCTTTTAGTATTGCTGTTGTCATATTATTATTATTATCATTATCATTGTTTTTCATTCCTTTCTGTCCTATTAAACTGTCTTTATCTCAACTCACGAGTTTTTTTTTTTCCTGATTCTCTCCCCCATCCCAGGGGTGGGGGGGCAGTGAGCGAGCGGCTGCGTAGTGCTTAGCTGCCGGCTGGGGTTAAACCACGACACAGGGTGAAGTCCCATAGGGTCTGAACCCAGTGGGCAGAGCTGGCTACTGGTAACTAGGTTCTTTGTGACAGACATGGCAAGTGGTGAATGATGTCCAAGGTCCATCCCTGGAGTCCAGTCAGGAACAAAAGGAGATGGAGCCAGAGGCAGGGCTGGAAACAAGACTACAACATGGGTCCACTGTCCACCCAGGAGCTGGATGCTTCAAGTGGGGAAGAAAGCTTCAAGCTTGGAAGAAAGAGCAGGTCACTAAGGACCCGGTCAATTTTTTAAAACCTCCACTGATGGAGCTCCCACAACGCCTGTAGGCTTCTGCACTTGTGTTTGGCCACTCCGAGTAAAGTCTATTTTTGGTTCTGTCCATTCAGGCTTTCCCTTTCTGCAACTTGTGCCCATTGCCTCTTGGCTGCTATTCAGCCGGAGTAGCCAGTGTGTGAAAACACTACTTGGTGAGGCAAGGAGCTGTGGGAGGCTCAAGCAGATCAGAGAGGATGAAGGTGGCTCCCAGAGCCACCACTTAGCATGATACAAAACTTTTCCTGACTGAACTTCCTGGCTCTTCACCAAGGTGTGGGATGCCAGAGCTCTTCCAGGAAAAGACTGGGAGAACTTACTGCCAAAAAAAAATATTTTCCTATATTGCTGGAAATTGCTGTGGAATATACTCAAGCTATAGAGAACCACCTGGAATAAACAGGATTGTGCAAGGCATATAGAACAGAGAACATTTCAGAAAAGGTTCAGTGTGTAGGATTACATGAGGTATATCCAGCTTTAAAGTGGGAGAAGAAAAATAAAGTTGCCAGTGCAGGTAACTTGAATTTTCCAGCAATATTATGTTGACAGCTCAGATTTGGAAATTGAGCTTGGAAGCTTGAGTATGGATAAGAAAAGCCTTACACAACTTGTTGTTCCTGGCTTTTAGTCTTCCTTGCTACCTTTGAACAAAAATGTTAGGCCAATATGTCAAACTTGCATACCCACAGTAAAGATTCAAAGTAACTGCATGTAAGTACTTAGACGTATGACCTGATTTCCTACAGTATGGACCAGCCATAATTCCAGACCATCCATGGAAAGTGAGCTTGCTCGGTCCTACCAATAACTTCTTAGCATCCTGAAGGAACTGGCCTTCAATGTTTATGAAATACTGTGAGATCCCTGGTTGCACCACTCACTAGATCTCTTGAACTTTGCTATGAGGAGGGTCCTAAAACTTCCAGAGCAAAGGGTCCAAAAGAATTTGAAAACTGTTTTTTTCTTCCTCATGGTAGTTCATCAGATTCAGGGTGGATTTTTAGTGCTTATTGCTAAATTACTTTTAACATTTAGATGCCCTAAATCAGCACACAAACCTATAGGTTTGCATCACTCTAACCACTTATATGCCCACTGCCAGTCATACATGATTTTGTCCAGCCGCTGCAATGATGCAGATGCAGCACCTTTTTCATGTCATGGTCTTGACAGAATCCACAAATGAGACTGTGCTCCCATCTCATCTTTGGGACATGATTGGTCAGATTTTGAATTAGAAAATAAGGACTGCAAACTCCACCACGTGTGGCACACGTTTCCCCCCATTCCTGTGAGCCTACTCTCCCTGTGAAGCCTGTCCTGTGCTCTGGGAGCCCAACAGGTCAGATTTAGAGAGAATAAACACTCTGAAATGCAAGTGGGTAAAGCCGGGCATAGGGGATTTAAGCCTTTGCTCACTGCCCTGTGGGAAGCAATGGCTCGAGCATGAGGCAGAAGACAGCAGAGTAGAGCCCAGTGGAAATGGCACAACTACGCTGGCGATCTCAAACGACCTATTAAAACTTTTGATTTGCTTTTGACTACTGAATCTGCCAAGCAGAAGAAGAGCACATACTGATGGGCTCGCCATGGTGTGACCAAAGCAGCCACCCTGAGAAAAGGCCTTCCTATTTGAGAAGCTGTCATCAAACTCTGCTAAGGCGGGCCAGGAAGGAAAGCCCTGTGTGCTTTATAAGTGGCTGAGGCTTTGCATGCCTAATATAGAGTATTTTGTATTTTACAGACTGTCTAGCAACCTGTATCTCCTGCAACATGCTGATGTCATCCATAGGCACAGAACTTCAGTGTTCCCAGACAAACATGATTTATGAAGAGGGGTTACAGCAAAGCTCAGCTTGAATATGCCAGTATCAAAAAGACAGTCTACCTCTGTTCTGTGAGAAAGCAACAGGTTTTCTTATCTGCTTCCCCAAAAGGTACTTACTGAAATACACTCACAGAAGGATGCCCTGCAAGAACACCCTGATTGTAAAAGTAGCTGACCAACAAGCTCAGGAAAATTTCTGTTAGCAGACGGTAAATGGAAAATTACTGTATCAAAGAGGAATAATAAACACTATGGAAATCACTTCTGCTAGGAGATGAAGAGTGCCTCTGTCTTTTCTGAGATGGAAAAAATCGACATCCTCTCATGAAGAAATGGAGACCACAGCCTCTCCTGAAGACCTGGGCTATTATGCATTTGTAGGAACTCAGCCCATCACTGTTTTTCAGTTAGTTACAAATATGTCAAAAGCAAACACTTTATTTCAGGTCAACTAGAATATTTTTTGGACTGCCCAAAGAGTCTGTTTCACTATTCCACATTTTTATCATCATTTTAGATTAACTTCTTTGGTGACTTTCTGCCACCCCAAAGCTTCCAGCTTTGCCAAAGGAAATAAAAACAGATTAAAACATAAATCCGTTAAGCCGTAATTTCAATATAGTGATCTAAATTTGTATTTTTAAATAATTTGAAACACCAAGCAGTATTCCCAGCATAGAGTGTGTTCCTGCATTGTTTCTCCTGGCAGCGGAGACATCTCAAGGAACATTGTCCTCCTTTAGACTTTTAGGGCCTTTTTTTTGCTTGCTTTGGGAGTTCCAGTGAAGCCGATTAGCTTTTAGAGCTGCACTGATGAAAAACATTTCAAAAAAGACAGGAAAAGAAAACTGGAGCCCTCAAATGGAGCCAGTCTTACTGACTGTAAGGCTCATTCATTAAATACTAAAAACAGTGCTGTGAGTACAAGGAGTCCAAAATGCTTCGCACAGGTGGGCGAGTCTCATGATGTGCTGTGAAGAGAGCTAATCTCTTGTTCTCCCTGCTGAGAAAACAGAGAGGCATTTGGAGCCAAATCCAGAGCATACTGCGGCGCTGGTGCCAGGAGACATCTTAGATGAGTCAAGGCTCCCTTCTGGCTTTCTGAGCACTACTATGGAGTTATCAGGAATATAGTCTGGATGGCTCTGGAGATGCCACACGTGGTGGCTTGTTCTTTCTGGCCCATGCCTTTGGTTTTCAGGAGAAAGCCCAGAATGAAGGCATCTCTCTTTGCTCCTTCCCATACCAGGTCCCATCTGCTGCCATCTGCATTTGGCAGAGAGAGCATCTCAGGGAAATTAAGCTTTGGCTGAACCTGACAAATCCACTATTTGATTATATGGTAAACAGCCTCTGTATGGACTTCACTAAAATTCTTGATAAAGTAGAAAATTAATAATGAAGCTGGGAAAGGAGAAAGAGGAAACACAGAGTGGACAAGGAGCTCACCCACAGGGACTCAGTGAAGGTAGAAGTGGAGGTGACAGGCTTGAGGTACATGCCTAGAGTAGCTGTTCAATGGTCAATGTGGGGAACCATCTCCTTTGATATGCTCCTCTGAAGCATTTCCCTTCAGTGCTTGCCCGCGGAGGGGCTCTTCTGGGTGGGACCTGCCCAAGGTGGGAATGGGAAGACTTGGAAAAGAAGGAATCCAAGATCACTATGGAGGGGGCCAGCTAGGGGTACTGCCTGAGAGCCAAGGTGGGGTTCTCAAAAAACTCTGGGCTTTGATGGCCTCTGCCTTAGCTAGCTACATTTAGCCGTTGGCTTTTCAGCAGACTAGGTGCATTTGAGAAATGTCTTCCTCCTAAGTGAGATGATCTGAAATACAAGCAAAACTCTACCTTGAAAAGGCATCAGAATAGATCTTGAGTCACACAGGTCTGTATAGGGCATGTAATGGAAAATGATGCATGTTGTACTGCAGGAAAAGAATAGAGTTAAGGTATGCAGCACAGTCAGATGAGCTGGATTGCTCACTCTTCTGTTCCCGTTAGCACATACATTCTGCCCATCTGTTAACACCTTATTGTGCTGCCTCATTCCATTGCATCCTTTTCCAGCCCATACTCCTTCTGCAGTGTAGAGGATGTGTTGCCTTCAGAGAATATTAAATGCCTCTTCTAACCCTCATTTCTTTTAAAGTCAAAGGGACTGCATTATTCAAAGCCAGCACTGATGAAGAGTCATCCTTTCATCATACAGCCTTTGCAAACTGTCTCATCCACCCCAATTTGGGCACTAGATGCCACATGGGTACGTGTCTTGACTAGCCTTTTTTAGTCTTGCACTGAGTACATCTCCACAAGTCCCATTTGTATGCAAAACTATCAAGGAGGTTCATATGGCTGGGTGAATGGTCATTGCAGCCTCATCTTTGAGTGGTGCAGTTATGCATCTCACAGAGCTTCAACTCTGCCCCACAGAGGGTTAAAAACACAAAGTGTGCTTGAAAAATCTTGTTGCTCCAATTCAGGACTTCTGATCCCTGCCAAACTGAACTATGCTATGCTTCTTGCTATGCCTTGTTTTTACTCTTGCAGTTACCGCCTGCCGTCATGGCAGAATGGAATGACTGATGCCATATATATCCAAATTATTTTGGATTTAATAAAGAACCAGTCATACACCTGGATTCTCCATGCTTAAGGCATTTGGATCTCACAACAGAATCACAGAAAGACTTAGGCTGGCAGGGATCTCTGGAGGTCACCTCGTACAACCTTCTGCCCCAAGCAGGGCTAACTTCAAAGCTAAAGCAGATCTAGCAGGGTTTTCTCCAGTCAACTTTTGGAAATCTCCAAGGGTGGAGACTCTACCAGCTCTGGGCACCTCCTCCAATGGCTGATGTCCTCTTGGTTAACAATTTTTTTTCTGATGTGCAATCACAGTTCCCCTCATTGCAATCTGTGTGAGCTGCCTCTTGTCCTTTTGCTCTGCACCTGTGAGATGAGTCTGGCTCCATCTTCATTATGACCCTCCTTTCAGGTAGTTGAAGACAGAAGTTTGATCGTCCCTAACACCTTCTCTTCTCTGGGCTAAAGAAGCCCAGTTCCTTCAGCTTCTTGTACATCACGTGCCCCCATTCCCGATCATCTTACTGGCCCTCTGTTAGATTCTCCAGTTTGTCAGACCTCCCTTGCCCTGGGGAGCCCCAAGGTGGGCACAATGCTGAGATGTGTCTCAGAGATGCTGAGTCAAGAGGATTAATCACTTCCCTAGACCTCTGGCTGTTTTCTTGCTAATACAACTCAGTATGTGGCTGGCCATCTTCACCACATGGACGCACATCTGACCCCTGTTGAACTTGTTGTCCACCAGGTCTTTTTAGGGAGCTGCTCCCCAAGTAGTTGTCTCCCACTTGTCCTGGTTGCATGGGGTTATTCCATCCCAGGAGCAGGAGGAGGCATTTGCCTGTGTTGAACTCTGTAAGATCCCTGTTGACCCATTCCTACAGCTTATTGAGATATCTCTAAATGGCAGCTGTCTTGCCCAGGACTGACTGCACCACTTTTGAAACATTCCTGAACTACTGGCATGGCTTCTCAGATTTAAGTCCATGTTAACACGTGAGTTGATACTAGAAAGCAGCAACATTTGTTTAACAAATCCAGCTCATGCCCAAGTGAGGATACAGATGGACATCATCTCTAAAAACAGTGGAGTCAGTCATCTGCTGTGATGAATAAGGTCATGTCCCTAGGGTGGCTACAAGAATCAGTGCAACTGTACGAACTCAGCAGGGCTCACTGCGGCAAGGATTTCTTTTTTGACTGTGTTTTAACAACATGTGACAGTAAAGCATGGGATATTGGCAATATCTTTCTGACCAGGCTTTCAGAGAGTGACAGCAGATGGAGGAGTAGAGACAGTCTGCCCTTGAGGCATGTCTGGGATCGTCCCTTATTTGCTACTGGAAAAGTATCGAACAGTGTCCAAAGAGGACATGGTCTTCACCAAAAACTCAGAATGGACAAGAGGCCCACAGAGACAGGACTGCGCTTGCTGTAGGTAAGAAGGCACTTGCTGGATCAGAGCAAAGGCCCATCTCCCCAGGGTACCTGCCAGTGGAGACACCACAGTCAGGAAGGTGGGTCTCCCAAAATGAGGTGTGCCTTTTGTGTCTCAGATCTGCTGGCCTGGGAAATCAGAGCAATGCACTGCATCAATTGTGGCACTGAGGATGGGGTTCTGCAGAAGGCGCTGGAGTACAGATGTGGTACTGGAGGGTGCTGGGCTGTACTGGAGTACTAGGTCTGCACAGGTGATCCCCAGGCACCAGGGCCAGGTGGAAGCTGTGAACCAGAATGACACTGCAGATGGAGATGCCACCTCTATATGCTGCAAGAGGCACTCACACTACATCAGAGAGTGCCGCGTGGAGCTGGCCACAGGCACAGCAGGGACCAGCACTACATCTTCTCCCTGGTCAAGGTTGGCCAGAAGCATTTGGGATGGTGTGCTTTCGCAAGAAATTCTGGGGGGATGGGGTGGTGATGAGCCTGCTATGGGGACAGGAGGGTGCCCAACCCAATGTGGCGTACCAAGACTACACGGGGGGGAACCCATTGAACAAAAGAGCAAAAAACACACTGAAGCCCTGAGCTTCAAGGGAGCTCCCCCTTCTCCCAGCACTCCTCTCTGCTATCCCCATTCCCCTGTGTATAAATACTCTCCCTCTCAATCCATGAAAAATGAGTGTCCCAGGGCATGGTCCCAGCAGTAGGCATCCACTTTCCTCCATGAGCATCCAGTCCTTGACGGGAAGGGAACAGGCACTAGGGAGGACAACCCCCCATTCCCCGTGTCCTGGTTCAGGCAAGCACTTCAGCTTACACCTTGGTTTTGCTGGTTTTCAGAGACTTGGCAGTTGTGTGGTAAGGTAAAACAGGACTAATCTGGAGATTAACCTGGGGAAGCTGGATGCGGAGGTACTGTCAAATCCTCTGTACTTCCCTCTGGGAATTCACTTCTCTCCATTTCAGAGAGGATTTATAGGCCAAAATTAAAACCACCAGCAACTCAGTGTGGGACGCCTGCAACCTGATTGTGTAGCGCCATGTCATCATTAAAAAGTGTGGGGTTTTAATGGTATCTAGCTGGTCTGGGGGAAACTCAGTGTACTGTTACTGTGTTATAAATAGTGATAAAACTGTGTCTTGCCATATAAATCTCTATTCTAATAATATCTTTAAATACTTCACAATCATTAATGAAATGCAGAGAGGAAGAATTAAATTTGTGCTCTACTCTGTTTCTAAAGAAGGCCTGAAAGGATTAGAAAAATCAATACTTTTTCCACTTGTTCTTTCATTAGAAATTCTGGCCCTGTGTACGCAGCTTTTCTTGGAAGGTGCCAAGGTCAATTGGAGAGCTGGTTAGACTGTAATAATAGAGATTTCATGCAAATGAATCACAAAAACACCCTCTCCAGATATTTTTTATCTGTAAGTTTTAAATATAATTAATTAGATCTTGTTTTCAAATAAGGAAAATTTTCTTAAGTATTGTGCTATTACTGCTTCAGCATTGCTGCTTCTATCCATTGGTGTTGAAAAATCTATATCTAATTTTGTACATCCTGCAATTTCCCTGAGCAATCAGAGAGACCAAGGGAAACAACAAATACTTTGCAACGATGGCCAAAAGGGCACATTTTAAGTGCTCCTTTCTTAAAGTGCTGTGGTTACTGCCCAGCGACCTTGCTCGGTCCATTCAAGTGCGATTTAAGGGGAACTGCAGCACCTAAATCTAGAAAAACCACTGAGAAATTTTCTCCACACTGGTTACATCTAAGACTGGAGACACTTGCCATGGTGTGAGCCCCCTGTTCAAGCCCAAAGATTCCTACCCTGCAGAAAGAACCAAAGGATGTAAAAATAGATTTTGTCAGACTAGCTGTATTCTGTCCTGGATTTTATTGTCTGGGTGGGAGATGTAAAGTGTCTGTGCTTCAACACGTCGAAGTCAATATTACAATAGGCCTTGAGATGCCCTGTGGTGGCAGAGATGATGCAACAGTCTCGTGGGTAGCGCTGATGCTGCTGCGCGCCTCCCCAACCCGCACAGGCTGAGCTGTCCAGGGACAACCCATGCCATGGCACAGGCATCTCTCGGGGGCAAGGGGTGATAGGCTCGGTTGTGGCATTTGTCCTCTCCAGCACCAATGGCAGGAGCAGGTTAGAAGGGAGATGTCCATGAAGTCAAGACAGGTTGTTGGTGTTGGAGAGCTGGGGGAATCACACTTTGTCTCAGGCAGCAAGAAGTGAGGTGTCAGGGTGGATGCAGCCCCAGGGTGGAGAAAGGGCAGTACAAGGCAGCCTGCAGCAAGGGCGAAAGCCTCCTGCAATGCTCTGACCCTGACTGTCCCCTCACTTCGTCACTGTCCCTGCCAGAGACTCTGTGAAGCCCTGGCCAGGCTCAATGTGCCACAGGGTCAATGTGGGCAACTGCCTCCAGCTACTCTTGCACATCTCCATTGCTTGTGCTCAGCCCCCTTGATCTCCAGAGACCTGCAGGGAGTTGTGCCCTGTCATATAGCTGCCTACTGTCCCCAGCCCAGATCCTGCACTGCTTAACCTTTGTCCTCAGCCTTTTTTTTCATCCAATTTCCCAGCCCCAGGCTACCATCACTTGGCCTCCCTACTCTTGTGTACGCATCCTTTCCTTTCCTTGGCAGGGTCCTTCGGGGTTTTTTTCTATCGAAGGTGCCAACATAGTCACTGTACCTCAGAAACACTCTGGATTTCCTTCAGCCAGCTTCTAGGGGCCATGTGAGCTGCAAGTCGCAGGCTGGCCCGTCTTGTAGCTCCAGTGACCCACCCACCATGACTGTGCAACTGATTCTGCACAAAGACTGTCCTTTTGGTCTCCAAACAGCCTTTCAGAAGTACCTGATAGAACTGAACCATGTGTGCCATGAGAGCATCCCTTGACATTTGCCACTGTGCAGGCACCTACCATAACCTCCCTGCAGGTAGCTCAGGTCTTCTCCCTTCCCCTGTTGCTTTCTCTGCAGTCCTGTGGGGCTGAATGGAGTTAGCACAGCTGTAACATCCGGCATGACCATAACTGCAACAACAGGGCTGTGCACTGCGTCCGTCTTCTGCTAATGGCGAGGGCAGACGCATCTCCAGAGCTCAGCCAGGAACCTGGCCGTGGCAGCTACAGCCTCTTCCTGCATGGTTGCAGTCCAGGGCTTAACCTTTCAGAGAGAGGGGGCTGGTGCAGCAGTGTCATGAGATGCCTGCCACCTCCTGGGTGCTAGGGGCATGAATAATATGCCGAAATATTTTCTGTAACATGCAGCAAGGTCAGCATGTGGCAGGAGCCAAGCAAACCCCTGCTTGCAGGGCCCTTAGCTAGCCTTAGCAAATTAACTAGATCCTTCCTTCTACTCCAGTAAGATGCTACCATCCTTACTACCACACAATAACGTACGTTCTCATCTCAGCACATGGTGCTAGTCTCTGGCTAAAAGCAGTCCTATCCCATATACAGGGCTGATGGTTTAGGTATCTTTCCCAGTTTGCAATGCAGTATTTTTTTTGACAGAAGAGTTTCTTATGTTTTTTTTTTTCCCTGGGGTCATAACCACTGCTATGGAGGATGTCTGGAAGCATGAAAGGGCAGGCAGCGGGGGTGCATCACCTAATGGTCTTTAAGACAATTGCATCTGAAAGCTGCATGAAAACCTCCAGCCAAAGCCACCTCAAGGCTTCTCAGCAGTCCGGGCAAAATCCACGTTTGTGACTGTGGGAGAGTTGTATGGAAAGACAAGGGTGAGCAGGGGTCACACCCGGGCTGCTGATTCAAGCAAACCGTGGCAGGGGAAGGACTGTGAGAGAGCAGGGGGAGATCTGCATGGACTCAAGGAGGGGCTTCCTCCTCCATTCAGCAAGCACCCCCCCCCAGGTTCAGCTTCCTGCTCACCCCCCAGTGCCACCCCAGCTTCTGGGGATGATGAACAACAGGACCGCAAGGATCAAAGGACTTGTCCTACAACTGTGATCTCAGAATATTAGTAACCTGAACAGTCTAAGCCAAGAGAAATGATACCAGTCTACTGCTTATAATTAAAGATTAACGGAGTGTGCAGTGAATTTCTGCTTAGCAAAGAGTAGAGCAATTATCATCTATCAGACTTTTTTGCACTGTGCTTGTCATGTTCTGAAGGCCCTACGCTGTACTTTAAATGAACAAATTGCCCACCCTGGAACATGGTTTCTAGTGTAACTGCTTTGCTATTTAACTTTCCTATGCCTCCGTATTAAATTGTTCTGCACTTAAACAGACACCCACTGTGAAAGTGCGGGGGAGCAGTGCCTCCTCCCCATCAGCTGAAGGACTCTGTTAGGCTGGCACAAGTTAAGATAAGTGTATGTCAGGACTAGGACAGTATGGGGATGATAAAGGTTTAATAAGGGTGGTCGAAGCCCTGATGTAATCAGGGAGCTGTGTCATTTGCTGCAGTGCTGTGTGCACCACAGTCGGCAGTTTTCCTGAGCTGGTGCACAGTGATGCCACCGCTGAGGCTGGGGATGGCCTGGCCAGGCAGAGAGGAGCAACAGACCTCAAGGACAATTCAGCTTGACAGCCAGGAGCTCTACATGCAACACAGGGCGATGTCAAACCCTGATTCACCATGGTCCTGAGTCTTCCCTATCTGCGGAGCAATTTCACTTGGATCACAGACCTCTCCCCACTACTGCCAAATAGCCCCCACCAGTCACAATATTGGACAGAAAGCTGATTGTCCCTTTAACCAGTAAGCTATCTTCCAAATGGCCAAGCACATCTCTAATCCCAAATTCCCTGTTATCCCTCTCCATCCTAGCACTTTCCTCCACGTCTAGTTCACAGGCACTAGTCCTTTCACACTCCCATGATCAAAGGAGACTAATTTTGCTATACTAAAACCCAAGGCTAAACTGGAGGACATTCCCAGAGCTGTGCTCAGTTTCCAGGAGAAATCCCAGAAGCAGAGACCTGTACATGAGGAGCAGGAGCAACCAACACTGGTCTTCATGTGGGCTTTCATCCCACATTGGCAGCCACAAGAGTAACAGAAAAGAAGCAAGAAAGTTTGAGTTAAACCTCACTTAGGAATGGTTGCAGTGAGATTAACACCATTAATTACTATAGTTAGTGTTATCAAGAGAAAAAGGATAAATTCATAGTGTCATGAACACCACAGCCTTGCAGGGGTACCACACTTACTGGCTGCAGCTGGCCGGCGCAGCTGTGTGGAGAGGAGGACAGGGCTGATGCGGTGCCTGGAGGTGGTGGGTGCCACTGCTGGGTGCTGGGCGCTGCCTCCCTCTGGGTCTGGCAATGCTGGTCAGGGCTTCAGTGTGGACCAGCCATCTGAGTTTCCTTTTTAGCTGGTTTTTGGGAAAAAAAAAAATGTATGATTTAAATACACCTTAAGCTGCTGAGTTCAACCCAAACCTGCCAGCACTGCACCTGAGCTGAGCTGGGTTACCAAAGGAGGGAGAACAGCATCCACCCAAGGCACTTCTCCCAGGCACGTGCACCAGCTTCATCCAGTTCCCTGCCCTCTCTGCCTGCAGGATCGGACCCTCCAGGTGTGCCTCAGGCACCAGCTGTCTAAGTATTTATGTTGTGCTGCTCTTTTCTGCGTTGCCTCACTTTGCCTGTATTTGCCAGTCATCAAAAGAAGGGCTCCGTGGTTCAGCCCACAGAATTCACAAGCGATCCTGGCTGCAGCCTGCTCTAGGAGCTGCGACCCACCATCGCCCTCTCTGCTGCCCACACTTGGATCTCTCTGCTCCTTACAGCCAGTACATGCCCCCTTCAAGGACTAGACTGTGAGAGGTAGTCACCTTTTCTCCCTTTTTACTGGGGTTTTTCATTTATATATCTGCTGTCTTTACTACTCAGACTGTGTTCTTGGTTGCTCACCTTACAGCCTTCCACAGCCCAGCCCTTAGCCCAGGCCCCCATGGACCCCCCCCCAGGAGAAACAGGCATTTCTGGGCAGAGACTGCTCTGGCCTCTTCGGGATGCTGAGTCAGGAGGAGGTGGGCAGGGTCCTAGAAGCGCCTCTTTCTCTCCCATGGAGGCACCCATGTATCTCACCCCAGGGAATTTTTCACTTCACCATCTCCCTGACACACTCGCTTGTATTCTACCCTCATGGTGGTTACAGCTGCCTTGGTCACGGTTTTCTCTGGGGAGAAAGGGGGGTGAAGCACAATAATTTCTACCCTAAACAAGAGATAGGTCCTTGGACCCCAACGCTCACATATCACTTAAGTAGGAGTGGTTCAGTATTTGGTGCCTGGTCTTCTCCCCACCAGTGTCCCCTTCCTCATCCACAAACCCTTGGGCCACACAACCTCCACTAACCTTCTCCACTGCCAATCCACAGACTGTAACCTGGAGCATGTGGGGACTGAGCTATTGGTCCATGCTTTCCAGGCTTAGATTTAACTTGGGGACACCAAAGCCAGTGTTGTTTGTGAGGCAGACCCTGGGGCAAGCCCACCAACAGATCTGCAGTCTGTGGGACTCGAAGATCCCAGCACAGCCTGAGGAGTGAAGGGGACGAGGATGTGAGCACCGACAGTGCAGCGTTGCCCTTTACACTTCAGTCAGGTTTACTTTGGACAGAGCTAACCCATTCAGGGCTTTACTGAGCTCTCTTCATCACCTCTCCACCGCCTCTCCTTCATCGCCTCTCCAAGATCACCCTTTTCCATTGCAAATGCTACATTCAGGCCCCAAGTGGCAGTGTCTGTTCCTATTTCAGAAGTGGTCAGATGCCAGGCAGCGCCTGAAGAAACTGAACTCTGCAACATGAAATCGCTCAAGTGGAAAGCCAGAGTGACCTTCTTCAGCAGCCAAGCTGCTGAATGTTTTATTTGTTTCTGAGGCCCGAGGTTCCCTCTAGGGGTGCCTTGAGTACTGGGAGCACCACTGTGTGCGCGCACACGCCTGCCTGGAACAGGTGACCTTCTTATTCCCAGTTACACTTGAGCATCATCAGCGGCAAGGCTTTCCCAGACAAACAGACCCAAGAAATTAGGGACAGGATGAGAAAGACAAGGGACCTCATCCCTAGGAACAAATCCTTCCTTAATTAGTTATATGGGTCCAAAGACCTTACTGCAACAAAACACTCTTCACAGGGGTCGTGTCCACAGTTCTAATTCTGTATTTGCCTTGCTCCCTTCTCTCAGGATGTTAAACTCCTCCACCTTATGGTTGCTGTTGCTGTTGTAAAGGCTGATCTCCACCTTCACACCCCCAACCAGCTCTTCCTTGTTTCTGAATAACAGATTGAGCAGTGCATCTCCTGCTTCATTGATTATCAGCACAAAGAGGTTGTCTCCAACACACTCCAGAAGTCTCCTGGATTGCTTGCACCCAGCCCTGTTGCCCTTCTGCCCCATCGGGGTGGTTGAGGTTCCTGATGAGCACCAGGACCTGCAATCACAAGGCTTTTTCCAACCGAAAGGTTTCATTTTCTTCCTCTCCTTGATCAGGCAATGGTTATCTGTGTTGGTCCATCCTCTGAGCCTTACCAACAAGCTCTTGGCTGGCCCGTCACCTGTCCCCAGGCACGGCCTGTGCTCTCCAGCCACTGCTTTGCACAGAGCATGCACATGCTCCTCCTGTCTCTCCTGAACTGCCTGCATCCAGCCATGCGAGCTATCCCACCCACAGCACCTTTGTCTCTCCTCTAAAGTCCTTATTCCCCAGACTCAGTAAATGGATGTTAAAATAAACCGGATATTAATATTCAAATGAAACAAACTGAAGTGTTGTATGGCTTGCAAACCTCACAGAATTGATGTGAATGCACTTGAAATGGTGCTCTGCCCACAGCAAACCCTGGCCTGGTTTTAAGAGGTATTGAGATGTGCATTGAAGAGGACTTCTAAGGGAAAGATTACTTGAGTCCTTAGCCCAGGAGCTATGACCAGGATTAGTTAACTTGGTGAGGACTTGCTGGATCCAACCAACCATCCCCTCCTTTCCCCCTCACCAGCACGATCAAGGAAACACTCCCAGGCCCGCACCCCTGGCCCTCACCCCAGAGCCATGTGGTCTCCAGGCATGCCGAGGGTCTCCCCGGGCTGTGTCCTTGTGTGCGCTGGAGTTGCCTGCTCGGTGCTTCTGGATTCTCCTCCTCGTTGCAAAGGAGGATGATTTTGTGCCTGCCATTTCCACATCAGCATAACCCATCTGTTTTACCTTCACCTTGAGGTCCATAATAAATCTATGCTTTCCATCAGACTGCTCCCCAGACCGGTGTTTCCTGTTCCGTCTTCATGCATTGATTATTCCAGTGCCAGGAAGATAACATGCAGCATCTCTACTAAAGAGCATCCTATCGCTTTCAGATAGAACTCCAGTTTGTCTAGGTAAGCTTGATTTTAATCTTGTCCTTACAGTTTCTCCTAACTTAATGTCTTTTTCAAATTTCTGCCTGCTCCATATTCCATCTTCCACAATGGCATTGGCTATTAATGGGAGTGGATGAAGGATGAATCCATCCAGACCCCCCCCTTTCCATGCACCCTTCTGCTTTGACAGTGAGTGGCCACGCTCAGGGTACAGCTTTCCCACCAAGAGCCCAGCCAAGTGCTGGAACCAGATGCAGCAACTGACCCTGCTGGTGCAGGGACATGGGATGGCTGAGCTGATCAAACCACGTGCTGCTAGTTAGCTCCTCTCCTCCTGTTGCTCATTCCCAAGGTGCACCTCTTGGACCATCTTCCAACGCCTCCTCCAGAAGCTTGCAAGACCTTGGGGCTGTAACACAAACCTTCGAGGGTGGACACGTAATGGGGAGCAGAGCTGCTGGTCCGCTGAGCTGGCTGGCACTGTCCCACTTTGCACAAGCCCTCCACAGAGTGACGCTCTGCAGTGCGTTACCCTGCATGTGACAGGTCCTGGGCTCCAGGTCAGCAGTGAAAACTGTGGGTGCATGTTGAAAGCCCATATAAATCCTAAGCAATACAGACATATTTACTAGATATGTCATGGCGCTTTCTAACAGGAGTAATGTTACCTTCATCAATAATTTAACTCAATGACTGTTCCCTCATAAGAAACCAAGACACTATGTGGGCTTGGTTGAGAAATTATGGAATAATCTTATTTTTAATGCAGAAAGAAATCAACAGCAACTATTTACAGGGGAAAAAAGCATGAAAGTACCAGTATCTCTAAGAAATCCCCATAAAACAATAGCATCTGAGTAACACAGAGAGGAAGAGGGTTGGAGGATATGTCACAGATGAGAAAGCAATCAGGAACTAGTGCGTAACACAAACATTTTAAAAATTAACTTCCATACTGTCCATATGTTGCATTATTTAACATGGTGTGGTTACAATACACTTTGAGTTATCCAAGTTGTCAGCTCTGAACCAACTTCCTATGGCTCTAGAGATGTCTGGGACGGAGAAATATTTTGGAAAACATCCAGTTAAAGCTGTTGTTTGAGAGATTGAGACATGAGAGTTGGGCTGTCCTCTGGGTAAGAAGTAGGTTCACACACAAGGCATCGTCTCTGCAGTTGGGCAATAACAAGCCTTGGGTACCACTTGCAGAAGTGAGTCTGGTACTGCAAGATGCGTTCAGGGATGGTCCTACCCGCACTGGCGCACAGCTAGCAGGAAACAGCCTGAAAACACCTCACATACACTTACACCACGTGATCTCTCAGCTGCCCGAGGAGCTTCGCTAGCCTGGGGTTAGCTAAGCCCTCCATTCTCCTTCTCACCCAGCCCTCTGAGGCCATGTCTTACCCAAAGGGGCAGGTCACAGAATCACAGTGGTGCTGTAGTGGGAACCCCTGGAGGTCTCCAGTCCACCCTCCCATGTGGAGCAGGACTACCCCCAAAACCAGATCAGGTTGGCTATGGCTTTGTCTAGCCAGCTCTTGATAGAGGATGGAGATGCCCTACTTCTCTGGTGACCTGGCCCAGGGCTGCACTCTCCTGGGGAAGAAGCGTTTCTTCTTAGAGTCCTTACCGCATGTCAAGGCATCACGCCCCACCGCATGCTGGGCAGTGGCCCTCTGATCACAGAGAAGAGCATGATCCACTTGCCCTCCAAGGCAATCTTCCCCCAACGCGCAGGCTATCTTGGGAGACCTCCCTCTCAGATGCTGCCTTGACCTCCTCCATGAGCTGGAAGAGGAGGTGGCTGAGACTGGCCTCACAGCTCACGCTCCAGGTCCCTCACCTGGCCCACGGCTGCACAGGCTACTTCTTCTTCCAACACCACTGGCTATGGTGAGCTTTCACGGCACAGTGTTCTTGCAGGATGACATGTGGGTCAAAGCATCCTCTGCCTCTGTAAAGCAGCTCAGGCGGCCAGTATCGGGCATGCAGCATTTAGTGACGCTTCCCTGACAAACCCTTCCCCTCCACAATTCATCTATGGCTCAGGGCCTCCTGAGCTGGAGCCGTTGTCTTTGTAACAGTACTGCTGGAGAGGGTTTTCTTCTCAGACCACTTTCCGACAATATGTAAAACCTTAGCCTCTGTATTATCCTACATAACCATGTCTACGTGCTTCCCTATATGCCAAGGGGAGAAGGACTAGTTGTGGTTTGGTTTGCATCCACCAGTTTCTTCTGATGTCCCCAGCTCTTATTCTGAAAGAGGTAACGGGAGATCTGAGCCCTCCAATCTACCTGGGATAATCCTTAACACACTCCTCAGGTCCCTTCCTTGCAGTTTGAGCTGTCCTTATCTGTTCAGTCACTTCTCTTACACAAGTTATTCCATAACTTCTGTTATCTTTGCTGCTCTTTTCTGAACTCCTCCCTGGGCTAGTTTACCTTCTTGAAACAGACGGGCAAGCTGCAGACAGCATCACTATACAGACAGGCCAGGGATGTACACAGCATTGTAAACATGTGTCTTGTATTCTTTTTAAGTGCTTTTCTAATAGTTTCTAACATTTGACTCTAATTCAGAGTCCACTGCTGGCTGGGTAAAATCACAATCACTTTTTTTACACCGATAGCTTCTCATTTCCAGTAGCTTTCCTAGCCTGGCTAAGTAGCCATCGTGGCCTTCATAAAAAAAGATATAAGCCTCCAATATGTTATCTTCAAACAGACTTCACACCTTCTGCAAGTATTTTACCCTTTGATTTGTTCTTTTATTACATTTTTAACAAGATTTTTCATTTTGATTTTTCATCAAACACTACTGCAGATGACTGTGTTATTTTACTGCCCCCGCAGAAATATCATATTAAATACAAGTGAATCAAATCCAGTGCACTAACCAGGCCATGTCAAAAGTCACTTCTCCTCTTCTGGGTTCCCTATTCTCTGCTCCACAAAGCAGGCGTGCATGGTATCCCTAAATTTAGCTTCAGCATCACACCCAGTCTCTGCTGGGGTAATCGAAGTCTCCCTTGCTACCCCTTTTCCTGTTTTCAGCCTTTCCAATATCCCTCTGTGTCCTGAGCCAGTTCTAACACTGTTCCTTTAGCTTTTAGGCCTGTAACTTCATTTCAAAAGGGCCCTGTGTTATTTGTTGAGCCACTTATTTAACTAATGTGACTTCAATGTTTCCTTAATGCATGGCACCACTTCTACCCTGACACTGGAGATCTGTGTTATATACCGTGCATCCCGGCATCAGAGTGACTTCCTCGCACCAGGTGTCTGATGTAATGTACTTTTTAGTGTCCTCATTTAAAACTAGGCTTTCAGCTCTTTCCTTCTGGCATCTGCGAGGAAGAATGAGCCACTTGCAGGGCTACTGGACGTTAAATATGAAGCATCACAGCTCCTGTAACTTGGGATTCTAACGAAGAGCCTCACCTGACTGCCTGCATCCCACTGGCTATCACAGAGGCACCTGCTCCTAAATCAATTACGTTTTACAAAATCCCAGCAGCTGCATTTGAACTAAAACCACATAAGCTCTATCCTCAGCCTTCTGATCCCTCACACTTATCTCTGCCTAAAGCAGAGCTAACAATTTCTGCAGGATAAGCAGCAAGAGATTTCCTCTCTGCAACCATCCTTTCATTCCTCCAGTGCAGGAAATCACAGCTAATGCTACTCCATCAGTGCCTTTATCTCCCAACACCTGCCAGCTTTCTATTGCAACAATTAGCAAGAGTCAGCACAGCAACATCAAATACACCAGGGTGAGATACAAGCACCTGCCTGGGATGAGCAACAGCAGTTTGAATGCCTTGGTAATAGATGATAAAAGCCCTCCTGCTGCCCACCAAGACCGGCATAAAAAAAGTGAGTAACAAAATGTGTGTGCCGTGCAGAGGGCATGGGCTGGCAAGTCAGCCCCGTCTCCGTGTTTGTGGTTGTTAGAGGTGCACTGAAGGGCTGCGTGTGCGTTATTCACTCCAGTCCTGCACGCAGCATCCTGACCCTTCCTTGTGTCCTTATTCTGCTTGTACTTCAGTCTGGATCTAAGAGCAACTTCCAGGTAAGTCCGTCTCCCATAAGGAAGCCTCTTCCTCTGGATGCACCAGAACCCCGTGCTACGTTGATGCCTGACTTCAGGGCACCTCCCAGCTCAGCCCACCACTGGAAGGTCTCCACAGTGGAAGCTCGGTCATTCTCCTCCTATCACACCCCTGCATGCACCAGAGCTGAGATTTCCCACATCCTTGTTGGAACCACCAGGTAGCAGAGCACAGGGCTCTCCAGACCCAGCCATAACTGACCAGCTGGGACACAGCCCATGGGGACAGTTCTCTGCAGAGAGCTGTGAGCCCCACATCTCTATCCTGGCAAGAGATAGACTCTTGCTGAAAGCAGAAAGCCAGCCCAGAGTCCTCTGAACACAACAGCCAGAGCAATGACTGAGGATAAGGATTGAGCTGCACCTGGTATGGGACTAGCAGAGGTGACAGGAACACCTGAGTTGTCCCAGAAGGTCATAGCAAAGGTCTCCTTTGCCCAAGAGTGCCTGGCAGTTGCTCCCCAAGGCACACTGCAGCTACAGGACAGGGAATGATTTCTTCATGTTTTATCTGCAGCTGATTCTGCTGATTCTTGCTTTCTGCATCAATTCCCAGCCCTTTTCTTTAGCTTGCCAACTTTCATCTCAAGAGTAGCACATGGCAGTGCATGGCTGCATGGGAAAGGCTTCCTCAGCCTTTCTGTGTGTGTTGGGTTTGTGTGGCGGGGGTTTGTGTAGCGGGGGGGGCCTACAGGGGTGGCTCCTGTCAGAAGCTGCTCGAAGCTTCCCCAGCTCCAAGTCAGACCCACCTCTGGCCAAGGCCGAGCCCATCAGCAACGGTGGTAGCGCCTCTGGGATAGCATATTTAAGAAGGGGAAACAAGACTGCGGAAAAAAAGACCTGCAGTGGAGAGAGGAGCGTGATGTGAGAGAAACAGCCATGCAGACCCCGAGGTCAGTGAAGAAGGAGAGGGAGGAGATGCGGGGGAGCAGAGGTTCCCCTGCAGCCCATGGAGGACCCCACACCGGAGCAGGCGGCTGGGCCCGGAGAAGGCTGTGACTCCACGGGAAAGCCCACGCTGGGGCAGTTCATGGAGGACTGTAGCCATGGGAAGGACTCACGCTGGAGAAGTTCATGGAGGACTGTCTCCCGTGGGAGGGACCCCACGCTGGAGCAGAGGAAGAGTGTGAGGAGTCCTCCCCCTGAGGAGGAAGGAGCGGCAGAGACAACGTGTGATGAACTGACCGCAACCCCCATTCCCCGTCCCCCTGCGCCACTGGTGGGGGAGGAGGTAGAGGAATTGGGAGCAAAGCTGAGCCCGGGAAGAAGGGAGGGCTGCGGGGAAGGTGTGTTTTTAAGATATGGTTCTATTTCTCATTATCCTACTCTGATTTGATTGGTAACAAATTAAACTGATTTTTTTTTTCCCCCCAAGTCGAATCTGTTTTGCCTGTGACCATCATTGGTGAGCGATCCCTCCCTGTCCTTGTCTCAACTCCCGAGCCTTTCATTGTATTTTCTCCTCCCCATCCCACACGGGGGGGAGGAGTGAGCGAGCGGCTGCGTGGTGCTTTGTTGCTTGCTGGGCCTAAACCACGACACTGTGCAACTCAGGTACCCGCTTCGCCACGGTCCCAGTTTGCTCCCATTGCAGACACTGCTCAGGCAGAGCCTTCCTTATGCTGCTGCTGATGTAGCAACATCCACCACCCGAACCTTCCTGTGAGCTCCTCAGGAGACTTCTGAGGGTCTCTGTAAACATTAGAAACAGGCAGACATGCCTGTAAAAAGATGGCTCTAGCAGGAACCTTGTGTGCAATTGCATTTTATAATCATTTTCAGAAGTAACTCTTCGGAAGGCATCACATCCCAGACCAAGGATGGTGCAAAATCTCCCCACGAAGGGACCATCCTTTATTCTCACTCAGCACACTTGCATTTGTCCTACTTCTACTCCTGTAGACCTCAAAATCATCAAATTCCTCCTCTCTGATATGCAGTCTCCTCTGTACCACTCTCCCCAGGATGCTACACCACAGCATTTTATCAGAATATGTCAGGACTACACAGAAAATATTTTAAAAGACAGAAGATATTAAAAATGTGTTAGGAACTTCCCCCATATATCAGAACTTACTTCTGTTCTGATTTCACTTCACCCCAAACCACCTGGATGGAGCCAACAAAAGAGACAAAACATGAACATGAACAATGCCCGTATTTTATTTTACAGCTTCCCTGTATAATAAAAAAAAGAAATGAAAAAATGATACTAAAAAGCAAAAATTCAGGCTGTTGTGCCTGCAATGAACACCAACCAGCTGGTGCTGCCTACAGCCGGTGTGCCTACAGCATAGTCCAGCCATCTGCAACCAGGCAGCGGTCTGTCTCACCACAGGTCTTTATTTACCAGGAAACTTCAGAAATGCGTAACTGAGAGCAAAAAGCTACAGCCAGTTGATCTTTGTTATGCTGAAGACCACAACCTTCCCGGAGAGGAACAGGCGGGTGTAACGGCTGCCACGAGCCAGGAGGATCCAAGGGCTCTTGCAGGAAGCATCATGCATCCTGACAGCCACCAAGAGCTTCGAGGGCTGGTTGTGTCTTGTCCCCTGCCCCCAGGGCTGTGAGAGGACAGGGCTCGCGCCTTCCCCAGGACATGGCCTCCAGCCACTGCTGCTAGCTAGTGCAAGGGCAATACTGGGTCGCTTTTTGCAGGCTCCTCAGAGCAGCCACCATCCATGGTGGCAGGATGCCCAGCCCTGCAGACAGCAGCGTTTTTTCCGTATGCATTTCCTAGGGAGTTTCCAAAGTCATTCCCCTCCCTAGGAGCAATCACTGAAGATTTTTAACGAGCCAAGATTGGTGGATTTCTTTAGCCCCACTGTCTTAGGTGAATGATGTTTGTCACAGTTGGGCAACATCTACAAAATATGCTGGCTGCAACAGTCCTGAAGAGTTTTTACAGGGATAACAAGCTGTTCCAACCTGCTTTATTCATCCCCTCCTCACAGAAGTGTCTGGTGGCCTGGGGAAGCAGCACCAACCCCAGCTGCTGCCGGCTGAGCCATACCTGAGCCAGTCCCTGAGGAATGGCACCACCAGGACACGTCACCACTTCACACAAACCTCCCAAAGCAGGAGTGTGGCTTCTTCCAAGCCTGTAACCAAAAGGCTGAGGACAGCACGGGGGATGAGCTCCTCTGCCCTGGAGAGCCAGGAGAGCGGAAGCAGAGGTCCTCCACTCCCACACCAAGGAGATGCTGAAGCCACGCTTCAGTAAAACAGCATCTCTGAAGGGACACACAGATCCTGCGTTAAGCTATTCTCCTATTCAGAGGTTTCCAAATGTGCCAAGACAGTCAGATCCCATTTGAAAAATCTCCCCACTTGGTCCTCTTTGGCAGCTCTCAGCCCTGCCGGAGGACACGCAGTCGTGTCCTGCCACCAGCCATGCAGTGGAGTTGTGTGTGTACAGGTCACAGCATCTTCACTGCACGTATCTCCTTGGAAACAGCATCTTCACTGCACACATTATCTTGCAGGCAATTCTCCTGCCAGGAGCCTGCTGCTCAGGAGGCACCAGCCATCAGAGAGCAATTTCTGCAGCCCAGTCCCAGCCCCAAGCCCTCCTGGAGCCACATTTGTGCAACTGGATGCACATCCACAACGAAAAGGGGAAGAGAGCACCCTGAAAGCCTGCAGCTGGAAACAGCTGGCCCCTGCCTGGCCTTTGAGGAAGGCTGGTCCTTGGGAAAGAGGTCTGGCAGGGTCTTCACAGGCTGCGTTTGGACCAGCATCCACAGGGAGACCACCCCTGTCTTAGGCGATGACAGATGGGTCTTGTATTCACCCTGAGGGAACGCAGTATGTCTGGTGCTTCTACAAATATCAGGATATCCAGACCAGCCAGCCAGCCCACCAAGTCATGAAAAATCACCGCGGTTCAAAGGGGAGCGTATTCAGAGGGGGACCTTGCCTGCAGGGCCTGGCTTGGCCAGTTCTCCACGCACAGCCACTGGGCTGGGCTTTGCCTGGAACAGGAGACTTTCTGGGTTTAGCATGTGTGTATCATATCTAAATACGAATATAATATACTTCTCTCTGGATAGGCAGATCACACAGCAGCCACAGTGACTTTGTGACTCTCCACTCTGTCTGCTGTGACCAGGGTCCATACCTCCCAACCCCCAGGAAAACACTTTTTTTTGCTAATAAGCAATAAAGAAGAAAACCAGAGCACTGGCCCCAGCATGGGTTTACTCCTGGGCTGTTGTGGATCTCTCCAGCACTGCTCTCGAGGGAGCCCAGCTGCGAGCCCTGCGCGAGTGGCCGGGGAGCAGCCCCCCTGCACGATAACCCCATGTGGCACCGGGCACAGGCACACAGGATGCATGAAAATCATTCCCAAGTCACACAAGGAAGATGAGGGCAATTGCATATTTAAATCATGAACCCCCAAGTATTTTAATGCACTCGAGGTGCCGCAGGATTTCTAATCTGATTCGAGACACTTGCTGCACTGCAGGAGGTAGCTCCTATTTGCACGGGGGTGCAAGAAGCCAGGGAACCCCCAGACTGGAGAGGGGAAGCAAAAGGCAGGTAGAGCTGCAGGGTCCCAGCCGAGGCAGCAAAGGCACAGGAATTACAGGTTTTCACAGAATTTCAGTGTGAAGACCTTCCCCGTTGAGGGCACTGCAAGTTCTGGTGTAGGAGGGAGCTGGGCGGAAGAACTTAATGTGGGAGGCAATTATGGCAGCCGTGCCAGACACATAATAAGACAGATTATCACAGCAGACAATACTCAGGTAGAGGAGCTGTCACACAGATGCGGATGGTTTCACAAAGGGGATAATGGGAGTTCACTGAAGTTCAAGACCAGGAGGCATGCTTTGGTTTCTAACCAGGACTGGCAGACCATCACACACACGCGTGCACAAGCACACATGCACGCAGCCACCTCTCTGCACATGCATTTATTCTGCTGCCAGCATTTGGATGTTACCAATTATCAGCTTCCAGCTGAACGTGGAGGTTACTCCAACAACGAAATTTGTACGCTGGGTGCAATAAAGAGCAACGAACCTGTCTGGTGTGTAGCTAACTTGAAGCTATTTAGGAATTACAGGAAGGACGACACAGGACTAGACCTAAGCAGGTCCACAGAAGGAAAGGTACTTCATACCGTGATTGGACTATGTGCACCTCCACAATGCTATGGGCTATGCAACTCGATGCAGAGGAAAAAGAAATGGCTCATATCAGTTTAGCTTCTTTTGATGGATAAAGAAAGATTAAAAGGTTATTCCTTAATAACCCTAACCTCTTTCCTTCCCTTGGGGCCCACTGCCCAGCACCACCTACACCTAAGATGCCAAAGAATCCACCACAACCCAGGCCCAATGCTCATCCCTCTCTCCACAGTCCCCTTCATCTCTCAGGAGACATCGTGTAAGGCCAAGCACACGTGGCTGCAAGCTCTAAAAGCACAAAGCTAAGACAACCCATAGACATGAGGTGGTGATTTTGCCTGTGAACTACCTAGACTTTTAAAGCGGGCACCAGCTGAGGACGGGCAGGCACCTGGAGGATCTCCTGCCCCTGCTCTTGGCTTTTTGCAGCGGCTGTGCAGGGGGGAAGAAACACCATCTCGGAGAAGTGCAATGGCGAGCGCTCGCAGTCCCCGTGCGGGTGCATGACAGGCTGCGCAGAGCAAACTCCCAACATTTCGCTTGCAGCCCCCGTCCCTCCACATCCGCTCAAAGGCAGGATGGAGCCAGCCTATGGCTCGTAGCTGCACAGCTCAGTCCAGCAGCATGGCAGTGCTCATCTGCTGCCTGGGAGACAGACCACAGCACTCCCTGGCTGGCATGCTGCTCTGGTGGGAACCCTTCTAAGTGATTAGACTCCCAGTTTAATTAACACACATAACAAAACTTTTTGAGTCTCTTTTCCACAATTTGAAGCTCCCTCCCTGCAATCCTTCCTCATTTCCACACTTCTCCCTAATCCAGCTACATCCAACATTTTCTTACCCACAATTGAGTTGCCCAGCTAGGAAAAAAAAAACAAAAAACATCAAGAAAAAAAACCCAGAAAACATTTGAGAGAGAAAAAGCAAAAACTTATGTGCAAAACATAATTTACTGTCTTGCTACATTTTCCACGTACAACCCCGACTGCTAAGCTTCAAAATGAGGAAGGATCACAGACTGTAAGTGACAGCAAATCACAGCAGCATATTCTCCTCACATGGGAAGAGCAAGAGAGGACTGCATTTCTTACAGACTGAAAATACTAACGAACCCCTCCTTTCTCGTTCTTTGCACACTGCTGGCCCCGCTGCCCTTCTCCGGACACAGATGTTGGTGGAGAGGGGAAAAGAAAGTGTTTCGAGTTACATCTTCAAAATCCTAAAGAGGGGCAAAGCACCAAGAACAAGTGATGGATGGAAATGGGCAGAAAGAGGCAGCACTACGCAGGGTAGTGTTCAGTCCTGTAATTAGCTTCATTTAAGCTCTCTCTTCCTTTACAACAGTTCATAACACCCAACTTGTCTTTCAGCCGTTCCCGAGCACCAAGCTGCTGTCTGCACTGCATCCCCAGTCCTAGCTCTAGGGTCTCACTGCTGATCAACAATGGCCAGCACCACCACCACGGTCTTGTGCACCAAGTGAGAGCTGGGTTTCCCATGTCTGACAACTTCATCCCTGGTTTTGTTGCCCAGACCCCAAGCCCTCCAGCCTGGTTCTCATCCTCACACCGCAGTATACTCAGAAAACTTGGTCGCGTATCACCCATCCTTCTGCCAAGACTATTTCCATCCCCAGTCCTATCCTTTCAAGTGGATACAGAACTTCCTTCATGTTTTTTCTCCATTCTTCAATTTAAAAATCTCACTAATGACCTTGTTAAGCGCCAGCAGAACTCCATCCCTCCTGTACAGGCTGCCTTTATTACCAAAGTATTGCCCCTCCCTGTGGTCCAGCTCTCCTGTTCAAACCTCTCTCCCCTCCTACAGACACTGGATGCACTTGAGGAAGCTGCAGGACAGGTCTTCCATTGCCTTTGACCATTATAGTTTTTTAACCTTACATAAGCATTATCACTCCATCTCCCCACTTGCAAAACCCCGAGCAGGACTGTGCAACGCCAGTGTACAACAGCACCTTCTGCTCCTGAATTTCCATTTTCTGTCATTTGAGGTCAAACAATCAGCTTCAAATTTACATGTGGACTCCAATTCACAAGCTTTGAAACTTCCTATGAGGGCACTCTGAGAGGTTATTTCTCCAGTTTCTCCTTTCTTGTCCATCTGCAGAGTTCCCGTCCTGTATCAGGACAAGCTGAAAAGATGGGGCCTCCACTCCACTACTGCTGCAGCACCGAGCCCAGCATGTCCATTTGCATCCCCTCTGTTTAGTGTGGACCGCTGGACATCATCAGCCAGCAGCTCATGCCCATAGCCTCCTCCATCCATCAGACATGTTAATAGACTTCTATTATCTGGAGTGTCAACTCTTAGAGACACAATACTGGGCAGGACAGACTTACCTCTCTTGTTTTATTGCATTATTTGCATTTTAAGGAACAGCTTCAAAGTAGTTTATCAGTGATCAAACCCCTCCTGGACCTTCCCAGCAGGGACGCACGGAACTGGGTTACAGGAGCTGACCAGGCGACCACGTCGGTCCCACTGACCTGGCCAAGAGAGGCTGCAGAGGCCAAAGGGAAGATGAGAAGATTGTTACTTCTCTTTCCCCAAGCAGAAGGGATGGCTAATGCTGGAGCTGGGGGACATTGCCTGGACAGTGCTAGCCGGTATTTCTCAATCTTCTTTTTTCCCCTCATTGGTGCAGAGAAAAGAAAACTACTGTGGGCAGGGACATTACAACATCCTTTATAACCAAAGAGGTTAAGTTTTGGATTTTAGGGTTTGGAGATTTTTTTTTAAAGCTGTCCCCTATTCCATTTGCTGCTTATTTGCCACTTCGGGAAAGAGGTATCACACCTGCATCATTTCTCACATGTACTTTCCGATGACCTACGAGACTACAAGTTTCAAATAGAGGAAGGCTGGCTGAAGAGCATCACTCATGTAGCTCAAAGTTAAGTTTGTTATTAAAAAAAAGGGGGGGGGAAGGGTAAATAAATAATTTTTCTTCAGATGGCAGCAGGTTTTCATTCCACTCTGCAGCAGAGCCCTTTCCTGCTGGTTGGAAAGTACCTTTGCAGATCTCTCACCCAACTTCAAGCCTCAAGTAGGGCAATCCCCCACCCAAGCTCAGGACGGCAGATCTCCCCAGACAGAGATCTCCCCAGCCTGTCCCACTGTTGCACTGCTCTCCTCACAAAGATGTTGCTTATGTCCAATCTGAAGCTCCCAAGACACTGTTTGCAGGCGTTGAATCTCGCTGCCTCCCCTGCTCAGCACCATCATCTCGGTAACTGCCCTTCAAGGAGCTGTATGGTTCCTGCTGGGTCATGCCCTAGCCCCGTCAGCCAGGCTCTGATGTTTCAGGCTAACAGGTATCTCTAAATTCTGTCCTGGTAGAAGATCATAAGATTTAGATTTAGATTTAGAGGTGCTGTGTTCTTAAGTATTCATAGCACACTCTTCTGCAGGCCAGTTGGCAATTAAAGATCACCATGCTTTTGCAAAGGCCTTAAAGGTCATTGCTTACATCAGGCCAGGGCGCTTGCCTCTCTGTTGCAGGATTAAAGCTGTCCTTCCTCTGCCATGCTGCTGGCGATGCTGCAAGTCAGGAAACAGGACAGGCTGAGGCTGATACTAGATCTGAAACACACCAGCTCAGGTGCCTCAAAAACAACGTTATCTTGCAAAAGGCAGCCAAGCTCTGCTGTCTCCAGCATAGAAAGTAATTTCTGTTCTCAATTATTTTTTCTTTCTTTCAATTGATCACACCAGATGCAAAAATTAAAATGCTTCATTTGAGCACAGCATTGCCCAAATGCAACGACAGCCCCAGCAACGCTTCGTCCTTATTAACGCAAAGCCTTCCTGGGCACAGAAAGAAAAACAGCTCTGCACCGCACCCCTGAGCACGTGCCCAGAGACACTGCGCTCTTCACGGGTTCTGATAATAAGGACGTAAGTGCAGCATGACCCAAGCAATTCTCCAGGACCTCTTTTTCACATAAGGGGAAGCCCTGCAGTACGTGGTGCAGGCTTCACGCCAGAGCAGGTCAGGTCAAAGCCTGGAAAGCAGACAGGGACCCAGTTTCCACCCTGCACCAACAAGGGTGTCCTAAGCTGCCGTTAGCTTGACTTTGCCCTTTTAAGCATTTACTTTAAAAATGCACAACGTGCGCTCCAAAACTCAGAAAGCCTTCCTCATCCAGGAAAGGCAGCCCCGGAGCTCCTGTGCTGCAGCCACCCTCCCCACGCCAGGTCCTGGGGCCCAATCCTGCTGATCTGCAGGCACCCACCAGCCCTCTGACAGCTGTAATTCAGCATCTTTGCACACACAGTCCCTCAGAGACAGGCAGAGGGGATTGTGGCAGCTACAGCTAAAATCTGAAGTGTTCTGTAGCGCTGGGGAGGTCATGATCAAAGAGATTTTATTACTTTTTTTTTTTTTTTTTTGCAAGATTCTGTAGGAAATCCATTTATTTGGCTCAGGAAAGAACTTCATCACAAGGCAAAAAGAAGCTGCACAGGTAGAAAGTACAGGAAAAAGCACCAGAAATCAAGAAGTGGAAACAGTAGTCTAAAGCAGAAACCAAGCATGAATTTTTGGAGCACTGGAAGTGACCACAGGGCACACATTTAAACTAGACCATCGGGTCACAACTGATAGTTCATGATGCTATCAACAGGAAAACATCATTATCACCTACTTTCCTTTATTTTAACCTTTTTACATCAGTTCCAGGTGTTTCAGGTTCCCCCAAGCCATCCATGGCATTTAACTTTGCACTAGCTCCCCTGTAACGCCATGAGGCCACGGTGGTAGCAACAAGCTCTTTTTCAGTGATCCTGATAACAGATTGCTCTCCAAGCCCAGCTTCCACAACCATCCAAAAAATCAACAACAGCAACATTAACAGCTCCCAGCGATCCGGGCTGCTGGCAGCGCCGGTTCATGCAGAGTCTGATCAGTGGAGTTATAAGCAGCACACACCAGGAGAAAGCATTAGTAACAAATTTATACTGAAGACTTGTCCAATTCCATTGCAAAGCCCCTCCTACATGAAGGGCAGGCCCAGGAACACAGGATCTCAGAAATTATCATCAAGGCTGCTGCTAGTTTGATTGGGAACAGTTGTTTCTGGAGTTACAATGGTGCAAGAGGCAGGTCACAGCTCCCCAGCGCTGCCCCGTCTCTCTCTGTGCAGTCCCTGTTACAAACCCTGGCAGAGCAGGCTGCGTGCACCCCGTCAGCTTACAACAGTGAGATTTCCACACAATTTTTCACAGTTTAGTGTATTGTCAAATTTTTCAGCTTTCCTTCTGAAGAGAAAATTCAAATATTGGCCTTTGTGTGTTTTCTCAGTTAAAATTTATAAAGGGAATGATTCGACCTTTGCAATGTCAATGATCATTGACAATGATTCCCTTCTGGAAAGAGATCAGTGAGCCTGTGTTTCTTTAAGGACAACTCTAATGCATCTGCCCTCATCTATGTGCGTTTCAGGTACGCAAATGTGCAAGTCAAAATATGAAAAAAATCCAAATTTTAATTTGAAATCCAGCAGGTGGAAATAAAAGGACCTGTAAAGAATTGCAAGAAACAGGAGACCCAAATGTGTCAATTTTTAAAATGTGAGAGCTGCACAGCACGAAGAATTTTGGCTACGACCAATAAAGTTGAATTGTCGGGGGGGGTGGGGGAGGTGGGGGTAAAATACTGAGACCATACACCTTAAAGCCTGTCCAGTAGCAAATAAACAGGTGGGGGGTTTGCACCATATGTACCTTCCCTATATGAAGTCTAACAAATTCTTACTCCAATACGACTGGTCATTATCACTTTCAAAGCAATTTGCACACTGGGAGCAAGAAGTTCCCCAAAAAGATTAATTCTCAAGAAAGACTAATGCCTACCTTAAGGCTCTTTAAATATACCATGTTGTTTTCCTGATAAGAAAGTACTTTCAGTGTTTGGCTGATACCACTTCAGAGGGACACAGGTTAAACTAGAGCGACCCAGAGCACGTAAGGAGGATCACAGCCTGGATACGCTTTCACGGCCTGAGCTAGATTTACCCAGCTACACACACACTAAGCTGAAGAAAAGCAAGGCAAAGCTGCCTGACGTGTTTCAATATGTATCTTCAGTTTTAACGGTGCAGTGTTAATTAACTGGTAAATCCCACATTTACAGGGTGTGGGGAACAACAGCTTTGAAGATGGCAATGTTCTCCTTGCAGTATCTCGGCAATCCTTATTCTTACAGTGTAACATCTCGTTTGACTACTCACTTTACCATTTCATTCCTCAAAGCGTAGCAGAAATTGAAGTAATGCCATCAGCCCAAGGTCTGCAATGACAAGAACTGTTCCCAACTACAGCGTAGAGTTTACTGCATCAGAGCAACATCACTGTTGTTCTTCAGCCAAGAGAACCACCAGAGGACGTGCACATTGAAAGTATCCTCTCAGCCCTCTCCCTTCCCCAGAATACAACTTACACACGAGATTTATTTCCAGTTCACAGGTCCCTTTACAAACAGCAGGAATTCACACAATCAAACACAAACATAAAATATGTTTATTCATGTTCTGGTGGATTCAAAGGGCAGTGGATGGCTCCTCATCCGCAAGCAGCTAATGATTCCTCCAGGCCAGTCCTGGTTGAGAAGTGCCTCCCCTCTCGCCTCATGAAAGCAATACGCTTGGTTATTCACAGAATGCTAAACCTACAAGGTTTAACCTAAATTTTTTCTGTAATAGGAGACATTCACTGAATTTTTGACTGAATGCAACATCACACCATCCTCTTCGCAGGGAGCAAGCTGCCTGCCAGCATGCCACACCAGTTACAAACCCAGAGCTGCGTTCAGAGGACTGCACACACAGCACTAACACCGCAATGTGCCAAATCGAGGTATTCGAGAAGGTTTTGTTTGTTTGAAGAGGGTTAGAGCTGAGTCAAACCTCAAAACTTCTGGATTTTATTTTAATTTGCTGAACATGTTTGTTATAGCATTAACTCTAATCCTGCTTCCTTGGCCAAGTCTCCAAAATAATCTCATGCCAGCTCCTGAACTTCCACCTCTGTGGTAGTTTTTTTTAGGAACCGTTCATTCCTGCTGTTCAGCAAGACTAGTACAACGTTGCATGTAAAAAGGATTAAGCATGGGAAAAAAGAGTGTCTTTCTGAGTGATTCTGGTAAGGTCTGCACAGCTGAAATGAAAAACAAAGCCAAACTGAACTACATGACACGCCAGAACACTTCTATAGAAGAAAGGGATTTTTAAGTAAATATACACATGCACACACACACAAATTCTCACCTCTTGAAAACATATCTATGCAGGCACACAGGCCACCTTCCCCCTACTCCCTGGAAACAATCAAATGGAGGAATATTGCAAACACAGTGAGGTACCGCACATTAAAGACCACTGGGTGCATTCTGCTCTCTTCTCAGTCCTCCTCTGAAACAAAAACTAACAAGCCAGGACGAAGCCGAAGTCCGAGGTAACTCTTAACTTCATATGGCTGAAGTTTCCCACAAGACTTGGCCCTTCACAGGAATAAAATCACAAGATCACAACTTCCAATTTGTTTCATCATTGTTTTCCAAACAAACATTCAGAATTAATTTTGCTTCATGAGAAGTTTCTTCAAGTTTGCTTAAAATGGTTTTCTGATCTGAAGCATCAGGACGCTCCAAGGAAATACTCAAAACAGAGAAACTATTAGAAAAGGTCTTGCATTTTGACCTGGCAGCTTAAAATAAAGTTCCCACCCAAAGGAAGCAATTATGAGTTTCTTTTCTCCTCTTCCCTGCACGATCCAAAGAGAATACGTCACTGAGGACAAGCAACACATGAGAACACTCAGACCCTTGGAAAACAGCCACAAAGCAATGACTTCAAAAGATGTTTATTAGAAAAACTGGACATTACAAGAGGACCGGGTAGGAAACGATTTATACAAGGCACGTGCAGTTTCTAGTACACTGCATAGAACAAGAGAGAAGACTGCAAATACACATAACACACCCACCTGAAACTGCTAACGTGGGTAAGTCACTGCTCGGATCACTTGCCACAACAGGCAGATGCTGGGGTTCTTCTACAAGACAGCTAATCCATGGTATGTTTTACATTTACTGCAAAAGTACAGATTGTATGCATATTTTTAATGATGGTTCAAACAAGACTCATATTCAAGAATTTCTACATCATTCTTCCAAGTTGTGGCATTAAGATACTGTATCTCCTAAAATTTTGTTTATTTATTTATTTTAATTCAAGGTAATCTAGATTTCAAGTTCTTATACTCCATTTTTCTCCATGAATAATAAAACCTTGTTGTTTACACATCGTTCTACCTAGCAAAGCATACCTGAGACTATTTGCTTGGTTACCTAAGGAAGAAATCCAGAGACTTAATTATGTGTCAAAACAAAATTCACAGGCAAGTCCTTTATAATCCAAATCAGAGAATCAAGATATATATTAGCTAAAATGCCTTCATTAGGCTTCAGAACAAACGCGACCTAAACTTGACTGAAAACAGGAATTCTTGTCTTTAAAGCACAGCTAATAGCAACCAGCAGTCCCCCCATCATAGAGCAGAGAGCAACTCAGCTGAACTCATAGCAGAGAAATAAATGAGCACGAGCAACTCAACAGTTTCCAGCAACAAGCACTACACAGACACTAATTCTCAATCAGGAACATGAACAGAAAAAATTCCTCACTGAACAGATTGATGACTTTGCATCTGGGTCTGTATCTCAAAGGACAAAAAAAATACTTCAGGAGGGGTTACAAATCTAATTCTCAAATTGGTCTCTCTTCCTCCCCAATACTAAAGACATGCCCTGTTTCTTGACATTTTGTTATGGTTTCAGCAGCCATCCGATCAATCCAACATCTGTCCATAAAACTTTAAGGTTTATATCAGAAAGAAACAGAACAGTAACTATTGAGGGCCTGGTTGTCAACCCACTCCCCTCCCCCCTAAACTTACCTTCTCTGTTGCTGCGCAGCTCTTGGATATGCTATAAATAAAGACAAACATTTCTATCAACACTAAAATTAATCAATTGAGAACAGAGAAAACGATGGCCAAGAGACACACAGCACCTAAGCCTTCCCCAGATACGTCAGACCACCGGTTCTAGATACGAGTACCTGCCATCAGAGTTCACGTTGCAAGTCCATGCTTCTGTGGCCATGACAGCGTCTTTCCTTCATCATCTAAAAACAGATGAGAGTAGAAATAATTACATTTCAAACAGGAGAAAGTCATTATAACAGAGCACACGTCCTCTAGCCCTACGCCAAGGAAAAGAGGAAGCTGGCATTTAGCAAATACAAAAGTAGCAAACGAGATCTCTCTTTATTACAAATACCATGAATAAAATAGACTTCACAATCTCAGGAAAGGCTCTGCTGCCCTCTTCATTAATGTGGTAAAGAATTTCATTGAGATTGCTAGTCAGCAACACTAATATGTAAATAGCGAATCAACTGTCACATACACACGTGGTTTAAAGAAACTGCAATGAGACCAAGAAGGTGTTACATTATCCTCCTGCCTCTCTGAGAGCATAAAGCCAAAGGAAAGTGAAATGAAGCAAGTCACCTGTTTTACATGTCATCAAATATCCTGAATTACTGAGGTATACTTGGGAAGATCCTTACAAGTTTTCAAAATAAGCTATAACTCTTTGCGTCTGTACAACTGTCTATAAACTAAAACTTAGGACTGAATCTGGCAACGAGAAGGCAGGTGACGGCTACCTGAGTTACTGCTTCAGCTCACTAAAAGAAATGTGACATACTGCCAGAGCTGATTTAAGCTATTCTTACACTTTCAGTCTTTGAACACCAGTTTGTCTGAGGCTTGGTTCAGGATAAGTAATAAATATCCATAGTCCTCAACTTTAGTGGTAAGGCTTTCTTCTTTTTAACTGTTTCTCCTACTGTATGTTGGAAGCTTCTTTTAAGCATGCAGAATTAAAAAAATCCTAAATACAGTGGAACAGATAATTATTTCTTCCAAAATGCTCATTAAGGAGAGAGAAACTGTTCAGTCAAAGATGGATCAACCTGAATATCCTGCAGATGAAATAAAATGCAACACTCACTTCACCAATGTCTACACAGGCATTTCATAAAGTTGTGCAGCTGTGACATTAACTGGCATTTACTTACTCTTTTTTTAAGACAAATCCACTAGGAACAGGCAAGGATTTAAAATCCTAAATGAGTCTGATGTACTCACATGAATGACCAACCACCAGGCTGCAAGATTTCTTGTTGCCTATACGAGTCGAAGTGATGATACCTGTCAAGGTATCATCAACAAGGCGTTATCACAGGAGGCAGTGCACTACCACACTCCCCCGAGCGCATCTTCTAAGCCTAATGGCCAAAAGCAGCGAATACAGAATCACCACCAGTTTTGGAGAAACTACGAATTTTAAGATTCAAGAGCTACCTGACAGCTGTGACCACAACATGCTATTTCCCTAAAAAAGGAATGAAAACAAAGAAATCTTCATTTCTGGAACCCTAAAGAGATCAAGAGGCATTCATAAAGCCAGGCTGATGATCCAGCACAGGCCAGGGACCAGACATCAAGGGATCTAGAAGATAAACGCTCACCTGAAATGGATCTGACCAACAAATGAACTGTTCCAAGAAACAACGTTTGATGGGTTTCTGCCATCAGTGTGTAAGTATAAAGCTCTAAAGCTCACTCAAACCAAGCTGAACTCTGGACTTAACTAAACTCTTGGGTCACAAGAAGTGTAATTTGCATCAAAAAGCAGGTTACCATACCTAGGGCTCACACAATAGAGCAAAACCCAGAGCCAATAAAGGCTTGATTTCATCCTTTCTGCTACCTCTTGTACTGTTCTGGAAGATGGAAATTTTTCTGAGTTGGCACTCAGCAACGCTAGGGTAACAGCACTGCAGAGGTGGGAAGACCTCAACAGAATGGGAAGGTATTTAGAGTCAACGAAGCAGCATCACCTCAAACGTTACCTACTGCTGCCACACCTCGGCATTAACCAAGGCTCTAAGTGATGTCAGGAGGCTCTACCACTATCCATTGACAAAACCCACCACAGGTAACAAGAGGACTGAAAAGGTTTTACTTCTTGTAAACATAACATGGGTAGGAGGCTGGAAGACCAAGTTCTGAGAAGTCATCATGAAAAGGGGAAAGGGTCCTAGCCCAAAGAGGAAAGGGTCACACACAAAGAGGAAGCACAGAGAGACAAGCACAGACCTCTGTGGCAAAACATATCAAGAGCTGAAAAGCTGCAAGCAAAGCTACACTTTTTTTTTGTTTGGGTTTTGGCAAGATCAGGAACTTGCCTCTCACCAGGCTCTTGCGAGAAACTGGAAAGGACGGACGTGCACAGGGCCTGACGCATTTGTGAACAAAGCAGGAGAAGCTGCAGGCAGAGGTTGAGCCACCTCGGGTCCAGGCTTCTGCAATCAAGCACAAGATGAATATGACCACGCTGCTTTCAAAGTTACATCCACTCTGCAAACACCTTGGACACATTTGTGAACGTCCCGACGTAATACTGCTCTATCAGACCTGAAACATGATGATCCAGCACAGCCACCTCAGTTCAGGAGGACCTCAATGGCTCCATGCAGGCCCCCCCAGCGATCCCTGCCCCAGCTCCCTGTGACATCCACAGCAAGAGCTTTATTGAAGAAATTCCATCTTCTCATAAACTTCTAGATATTGGGGGGTCTTGGTGGAGTTTTTGTTGTTGTTAAGAACATGCTAATATCTCCCATCTGTAATACTGGCAAAACATCAGAAGGAAAAACAAGCTAGAAAAGCAAAACTTTTAACATTGCAAGGGGCGCTAAGGCCAGCAAAGAAAAGTTGCACCAGTGTCTTACCAGTCTTCAGCTCCCAAAGGTCTGCCCTTCTCTATCCAGAAGATGCAGTGCTGTGCAGTTCTTCACGAGATGATCAATGAACAAAATACCAGAACTATTCTTTTCAATCCTCAAATCACATGCTAAAAAAGCTGGCACTGAACTCATTTCTGAGAATACAATTGATTTTCATCCTGCTCTGCCCTTCTTGTCGCGTGGTATTACTAAGTCTTACAAATATTCCGTGTGAGCCTTGCAAAGCAGCAGGTATCTCAGAAGGCACTGAGATGAGTCAGGTGACACCCAAAAAGGTGTTTTCACGCAAATATAATGGGCAGTTACACAAATGCTTCTCTCTCTCACCTCCACTAAAAGCTAATTAAGACCCAGCTTCCTAAACACTTCAATTTAAAAGTACAGAAACCCAGGAAAAAGTGAATATCACTCAGTTCCTTTTTTTTTTTTTTTTTTTTTAAATGTTTGCAAGGAGAATCAGTTCTAAACTGTAAGGTAAATATGAGTCAAGCCTTCTGACAGAGTGCTGACTGGAGTGTACGATGAACCACACGAGGTTGGGAGGGACAGAGCCTAAGTCCAGGAAGCCTAGAAAACACCTAGAAAAGGAAAAATATTGAAAAAATACAACAATAAATATTGAAAAGGAACTAGAGTCCTGTAATCTGCTGTCCCATTTCTCTATCTGTCAGTTTCTTTTTTTTTTTTTTTGTTTTCCCCAATGTGGGTTGCACCAGGGACACTGAAGAGCCATCTACTGGAATGCTAAAATTTCTTAAATCAGGATACGACTGAAGTTTGTGTGCAAAACTGTAAGAAGCAATTATAAGTATTTCAAAACAAAGGTTTGCCCGAGCCATTTCAATTCAAAAAGCACTGGGCTAAAATTAAGCTTGATTTAAGTAGTGAAGCATAGTTTGATTATACCAGGCATTATTCTAACAAGTTTAAGAACATGGTACTCAGCACAAGAAACCATGATGTGACTGATATTTGTGCTCTAGTAACCCCTTTCCCCTGTTTACTGTTCAGATGCATCAGTCAGAAGGTGAAGAGCAGCTCTTCCCTGCAGGCCACGACCCACAGCAGTGCCGCAGGCTGGGATTCACCCACAGGTAAGTGTTTATTTTGCAAGTTTATCTTTTAAAAGCATATCCAGGATCCAATGCACTTGATACTGTGACACAATTTTAGGATACAGTACGTCCGCAGAGGCTGTAACACCAGACTGGACATAAATGAAGTGCTAGGAATGAAATATTTTCAGAAAAGCCTGCAATCAAACTTCTCCAGAGGTATAAAGACAGATAACTTACCAGCCAGCTCAATTCACATGGCATCATGAATATTCTTCAGGGATTATGAGAGACGAGATGAGAATGGAAGCTAAAACATTATTAGTAGATAAAAGGGACCAGGCACTTGCATACTGAAGACATCAAATAAAAACATGAGTTTTAACTTTTTTGGAGCCTCATTTCTGATTGCTGTTCAATCAACTATCATTTCTAAAATATCTTATTTTATTTAGACAACTAATTGACAAAAAAAAAAAAAATTTTTTTTTACACAGCCATAGGCTTTTGCTTCTCCTTTCATTCTGCCATCAGACATCATCTTCCAGACAGCAGTAACAGCCAGTAACACCTGCACTGGCTGAATTGTTATAATGACAGGACTGAACCACGAGTATAACAAGCAAATGTATGTTTAATCACACATTACATCTCAATTTTCATCAAGCAATCCTACCTCTATAAGTAACCGCAATCATTCCCAGTCTTGTGGTATTAGAGTCTGATTGTGGGGTTTTTTTCTCACCAAAGATTTTGTGGTCTCAATTTGGAACAGAGAAGAATTTACTGCTAACACAAGCAAAGGCTCTGTGCACCAAAAAGAAGTCTGTCTTTGCTTGAGATCAACGTGGCTTTGCCAGTCCCACGTTTCCTCCTGGAGGTCCTCTTACATATTTATATATTGCAGTCCCTCAGTGCACAGGGAATTCATAAATTCAGGCATCATCATCTAATTTTCACCTACCAACACAGTAACTGCCAAGAGAGAATCAATGTGAATTATGTAGCCCCCATATTCTTGTTATATCAGGAGCAAAGCTCACAGTCTCTACTGCCAGATCCAGCTCAGTATCTGAAAGACAGGCATTTTTATACAGAAAAAAAGTTACATGAAACATCCTTGTCGTCTGCCCTGCATTAATTTACTCGTTATTGGAAGCACTGTAAGAAATACATGATGGTTAAAAAGATGTGAAACACACAACTTCTTTGCATTTCAAGCCTCATAGAATCATAGAATAGTTTGGGTTGGAAGGGACCTTTAAAGGTCAGCTAGTCCAACCCCCCTGCAATGAGCAGGGACATCTTCAACTCGATCAGGTTGCTCAGAGCCCCGTCCAACCTGACCTTGAGTGTTTCCAGGGATGGGGCATCCACCACCTCTGGGCAACCTGTGCCAATGTTTCACCACCCTCATTGTAAAAAATGTCTTCCTTACATCTAGTCTGAATCTACCCTCTTTAGTTTAAAACCATTACCCCTTGTCCTACTGCTACAGGGTCTATTAAAAAGTCTGTCCCCATCTTTCTTATAAGCCCCCTTTAAGTATTGAAAGGCTGCAAGAAGGTCTCCCTGGAACCTTCTCTTCTCCAGGCTGAACAATATCCCAACTGTCTCAGCCTCTACTCACAGGAGAGGTGTTCCAGCCCTCTGATCATTTTTGTGGCCCTCCTCTGGACCCGCTCCCACAGGTCCATGTCTTTCCTGTACTGAGGACTCCAGAGCTGGATGCAGTACTGCAGGTGGGGTCCCACCAGAGCAGAGTAGAGGGGCAGAATCACCTCCCTCGACCTGCTGGCCACACTTCTTGTGATGCAGCCCAGGATACGGTTGGCTTTCTGGGCTGCGAGCGCACATTGCCGGGTCACGTCCAGCTTTTCATCCACCAGTACCCCCAAGTCCTTCTCTGCAGGGCTGCTCTCAATCCCTAGGACCTCAACCTGAAACATACACAGCTACAGAAGACAGCATAGATATAATTTAGTGTTATTACTTGCTACTCCTCTGCTGGTTACCGAGCCTACAAGCAACTTGTTACTTTTGAAAGTTCAGATTTCACACTCGGAAAAAGCTGTTCCACGACTGTCATGATTTTTACCATGCACTTGTAAAGTAGTTAACCTGTATCCTTATCCAGAAAGGGTGCCCTCCTCTTAGTGGGACTAATCAAACTGCAGAGGAAGAGATTAAAATGGAAAGATACAGTCCACTACAAGCATTCTCTTAAAAAAAAAAAAAAAAAGCAGATGTTACTTTCATAATAAAAAAAAACACAAGCAGCTTTGTCAGGCTTTCTTCTCCCTACCCAAATACTGCTGCTGCTTAGTCCCCAGTTATCACATTTAGAAAAATCTAAGACCTAAGAACACAGAAGACCAAGACTACATCATCTGACTACATCAGATTTCTTTTAATGCAACTTTGATGTTACTGCATGTGGTCCTTCAACTGCCCACGCAAAATTCTTTTGGAAACTTTTACTGCAATTAAGGATTTTCAGAGACTTCACATGCATTTTTGCTTCAAAAAATCTGAGATGACTTTACTTGCCTGACTTACACATCTCAAAGGTGGAAACACTTTAATAAGGTCTACTGTTTTTGCGATGGGCACACTGTTGGGAAAGCACGGTGACTCATTCCAGGAGCACACAGTCCAAACATGTCCTTCAGATACATTATAGGGAGATTCAAGTCAAACAGCAAGATCCTCCAGTGTGCTGACTACCAGCTGATTTCATAGCACAGTTAGACAGAACGCAGTCCTTCAAAAAGATCCTGTAATGCACAAGAGATGCCACATCTTGACATCTTTCCAGTCTTTGGGTGGAATTCCCCCGCTCACCCACACAGATCTGTATCACTCGCTTTACTCCCCATCCTCAGCTGGCAGAAACAGCAGCCATTATTTGCTGGATATGCATCCCACTCTATCACTCATTTTTCCTAGCCTTGTACATGGGCATTACCACCAGACTATTTTATTTTTTAACACAAAGGAGTACCACAAAGAAAGAACTTGCCAGCTGTTGTCCTCCGCTTGGGAACCGTCCATCATTACCTTCCTGCACTTTAAGCTGGACACCTGAAATCATTTCACCTATTTCGCTGTCTTAGCCTTCCTGCTCAATTCCTTGCAACTTCTTTATGGCACCCTTAACTACTCATTCGGGAAGGAATGCCTGCCTGCCTAACACCAAAACATGGCCACATGCAACACCAAGAAGGTGTAACCAACATGCTCCCAGTTTGTAAAATCAGACTAACAGAATTATTTCCCATTCAGAAAGTCACATGGTGATTGATGGGATCCACCATGCCAAACCTTTTATAGTTAGTGAGAATGACTCGTACAACCGATTTCTTCTCCTACAGCATCTACTTGAGACCACAGTTCTAGAGGTGTACACCAAAAGCAGTATTCTGGCCGCTCCACAGCTATCATTCTCAACCCTGCACAAAACCTGCGCTAAAGCCAAACCAGAAAATAGAAGTGTTAGTGTTATCTTAGATGAGTTCCCCAATGCAGACTATGGCACTAGCAGAAGAAATACCTGCATTCGAAAGTACTGCTTCTTGCATGGACAGTGCACTGACAAACTCAAACATCTGTCAAACTGCATCATTAGATACTGATCTATATGAGATGACAGGAATCAGTTTGGAAGAACTTCCTTCTCACTCTGATTGCTGCTCAAATGGAGAGTTCTGGATGAGAAAATAGAGGTAAAAGTGAAAAAACAAGACCATTTCCTAACCTTAGTAAAAACTCCAATACCTGGCTGTTGAAATATCTTCAGATAAACGGGTCTCTGACTACATCAAGTCTGGATGAACCTCCTCAGTCTGACCAGCAGGAAGGAAGGACTTGTACGACTACATGGAATGATCCAGAATTGATATATTGTACTAAACAAGGGATATTAGGAAAATATGGTTCTTTTATCATCTTTAGTAAGCCTGTTCTTGTACTTTACACCTTTTTAGGCACACTATCTTCAATTTCTTTTCCTGGTACACTGGATACAGCAAATGTGCAGTACTCTGAGCTGTATCACTTAATACTGGTTAATCAACACGTGTGGTGTTAGGAAGGGCAGGACATATATCAACTGTAGAGGTTTTATTCCAGTAGTTAATCTATACATCTATGATGTGCACCTTAAAAACTAAAATGCAAAGGCACAGAAGCAGGGAAAAAACAAATCTATTCATGTAAGATAATGGCTGGCTGTATGAGATTAGGAAACAATGCTGCTCACTGCAATCTCTTTGAAAGGAAACAGGTGGTTAAAGAGATGAACAACGTGGTTTTCCAGAAATATTCCTGTGAAGTACGGTTCTACTCACTTTTGAAACTACGGTTGTGTCTGTATTTTAATAGACAGGGATTCTTAAAAGACTCTACACATTGCACGGTTCAATGCATGCTGCTTTCACAGTGGTCCCTTCCAGTGACAACATCAAAACGCAGTGCAAACAGACTTGCCATATGCTTGAATTAACCATATTCCTACCTTGGCTGATGAGGGAAGGGTTTATTCACAAACTGAGTTTCTTGAGAGTTACTCAAAGTCCACTTCATGCCAGACAGAAGTGCGGCAGGAGGAAGAAAGTGTCACAACAGGAGTGGCAGGATCCCCAAGGCAACTGTCGCTGTCCTGCCCCGGGAGGCCTCCCGGAGCTCCCCACCCGTGGCTCTCCGGAGCATGCTGTACGCACCTTGCAACTCCGCACAACATGGAGCTGGAGTCCATGGACAACAAGCCAGAAGGGCTGGACACTATCCTCATTACTTTGTATATTTAAGGATTAGTGCCACTTTCTAAGTTCTGGGAAGAGTCTCCCACTGCTAGTGAGAAATGAGTGAACTCAGTTTTGTTCCCGAGAAGGACCTGTGTGCGCTCGAACACAAAACATTTGTTCTGGCCAGCTCGAGCAAGTTACATACCTCTGAGACAAACTACATCCTTCACTGCTACGAGACCTTCAGAAGGGAAAACAAACTCCATTAATGAAGGAGATGACTGGTTATACTGGTCTAATGTACAACTTTCCTTTTTTCCCCTGTTTTACTAAAGGGTAGTCTTTCTGTAGAAGTATTGAGTAGAAAACTTTCCCAGCTAATTCACCTCAACTCTTCTCTCTCTTACAAACAGCACTGAAAGAAGCCTAACTCAGTAGAAAATCTTTATGCTCAAAAGATCACATTTGCAGACACATGCTTTCAGTTATACCTGCCAGTTCAAACAAGACAAGCCTACCAAAAAATAAGCAATTTTCTTCAGTCTGTCAGAAATCTCTACCTTGCAGGAAAAGTCCTCATGGAAAGCTAGGTTATCATACCTCAATCCCAAAGCCCTCAAATTCATGGCTTTTATATAATTAGAGAACAGAAAATGCTGAATTAATGTAAAAAGTACAAGTAAGTGAAAATTAGTAAAGTTAAAGGAATAAACATTCTAAGTGTTGCCTCTGAGAAGAAGGATGGCAATTCCCACCATAGAACTGGACTCTGAACCCTCCATGCTAGCCTCTAAACTTTGTGCTATAACAGAAGTGCACCGACTTTTAATTTATTTTTTTACATTCAAATTTAATTTAAAAATCCATTATTACTGTTTCTTGGTTGAGGGAGCGGTGGAGCTAATCACAGCAACTAGGAGCTGGACAACTGCATTGTCTTTCTTCCGTGTGTACAAACACACTGCCCTTCCCACACTACACAGATCTTATAACACACTCGAAAAATCACTTTGAGCTACTCAAGTACTTGCATGTTTATATCTCATTTCAGCAACTTCTACTGATACAGCCAGACATTTGACGTTCTTTAGCTGCTTCTATTTTAAATCTCAGCTCAGTTGCTAAAAGGATTTTTGAAGCTATTTCCAATGAAAGAGGAAAGACCACCTACATTCGTGTAACTGCCTCTCACATCTGAACAGCCTCTTGCAATGGGGAAGATGCAGTCTTCACTGCACGCGTCCCACTCTGGCCCAGTGAAATAGATTTAATTTATGACCTTCAGATTTCACATGCTGCACTGCACACCTTTTGGAACACACTCGTAAGGCACGCAGTTGAAGACATCTATTTGACATGAGAGAAAAGGCTAAAAACTGTACAGCCAAGAGTCAGTCAAGCAACAAATAAAAGGGGAGGAAAAAAGCACATTTATTTTCTATGGACCGCCATTATAGAAATTACACAGGAGGAAACATGTTGTGAAATATTTAATGTTTACAAGGAACATTAAAGAAAATGTATGTTTTAATGCTTTGCAGACATGAGGAATAATGAATGTTTACTTGCATAAAATGGGCAAATTAAATGCAAAATTAGCTAATAAGTGCATGTCTACATTCCTGTGCAACATGGATTGTCTAGAAATGCTGACAAAATTAGTAACTCAAGATCTCATACTTCATGTAGGTAAGGTAATAACATCAAAGAAATTCAAAGAAAAGAATCCTGCAGTATTTTGATCTTCACATACCACATCAAAAACTCATTTGAAAATAACAAAGCCCGTTAAAAAAAACCCTCAAACCTTGCAACTGGACTTTGCATCTGTAGCTTGCTGGCTATACAGATCCAAGATACTGCAGGTAACACTTCTCTCTGCAAAGACGGACAAGCAGAGGTGTACATCCAATCTAAGAAGGGACAGTAATGAAAGAGCAGAAGAGAGTAGATACAAATACTACAATTAAGGCTTTAAGCATCCTCATTTCTCAGGAACCTTAAATTCAATGTCTCTACTAGTATCGATTTATACAGTATCAGAGTAGCAAGAACTGCAAGCAGCGAGTATACTTCATTTTAACAAGAGGTAACAGCACTGATGGTCAAATACAGCTTTGAATCTGAATGAGAAGTAGCTGAGAAATTTTGCTAGCAAGCACCTTCACTGTGAAACACTGCTAAGGACTCCCTCTTCAACCTGAAGTTTATTTTTTCCTCTGACCTATGTGTTCAGTTCTACAACACTCTACCAAAAAACCCACAGACTGCTTTCTTAGAAGTATGTAATATATTAGCATCCTGTAAAGGTACAGCAATTCAAAAAAATCAAAGCTACAGAAATCAGACACAAAATGTACGGCATAAAGACTGACTAGCTATTAATTAGTAGGATTTTTGTAGTAAACCCCTAAACAATATCTGAAAGAAAATGGGTGGGGCAGAAAAACAAGTATTTGACAGAAATGCTTACGATTAAGAGTCTTCTTTAAAGTTGTGTCCAGCAAAAACTTTACGTTGAATCCAGAACTGCTGGAAAACAGAAGGCGAATAAAGGTGGTTGCTCAACTTTCTGGAGTAAGCATGATGGAGTAAGCATGATAGTGCTTACTTATGAGGTTACTGCTCAGCTATCTGGAGTAAGTATGATAGTGCTTACATTATCTGAGGACCCTTTTATGATGTATACTACTCCAGTTTTTGACCCTCTTGAAAATTACTTGCAATCCTAAGGGATGCCAGTTAGCTATCACCTTCCTGGCTTCATTTTTAGCACTGTACGAGATCTTTGGATTCCCAGCATTAGAGTTCCACGAACACCTTACCAAAGACCTTCCACAACTTTGATCTTCCTGAAACAGCCTGAAGTACACTTCAGATGTGGTAACAGAACCCCCACTGCAGCACAAACAGACTTATCAACTACCCGAAAAATGACCATGCTTGCAAAAATAGAAAGCAAAAAGAATTCATAGTTCTCTTACTCTTCCTGGAGAGGCATACAGCAAGCTTTGCATACAAGAGCCCACAAACTTCACGTCCAACCAGAGCCATCCTTGCCAATAACTAACTGGCATTGAAAAGCGATCAGCTGGATGTTCGTTCGTGAACGGCTGCACGAGTGGAGTGTTCCACAAATCTGACCAGCTGACATCTACTGGTAGGACCACTACTGCAAATCACTCTGCCCTTCGCAGATACAGAAGGCAGAGACACCCAATATGAAGTGTGCGGTGGGCACGGCCATGTTGGCTTTCCTTGTTTGGCATTTTCTGTTGTTGAGGGGGTTTGTTGGTTGGTTTTTTTGGTTTTGTTTGGGTTTTGGTTTTTTTGGTGGTGTTTTTTTTTTTTTTTTTTAAAAGACCTGCAAGCACTAAATGTTAATTTAATTAACTGGCAAAATAATGAACAAATAATCCACTGACTGTTCCAGGTCTGAGGCCATCAAGTATCTATTTAAGAAATCTGACCCAAATTCACAAGCTGTTTCAACTGAGACAAGGTAGTTCTAACTTTTTGTAAACTGCTACATTTTGAAACCAGAAAAACCCTGAAAAAGGGTTGGACTGGAAGCAGCCTTTTACATACTATCCAGCACTGGTAAAACCGAGGGCCTGATTCTTCCCAACAGTCTACTCTCTTCTCTCTCTCACCCCAAGCAAGTCCTCCACAACCCCTTTTTATAAGTTGGAAGAATTTTGGTTCACCCAGTCCTCTTTCTGAAGGCACTAAAATTCCCAGTAGCCAGTTTTGGGTACTGATCATATTACTGGAAAAATAGGTTTCTGCACAGAAACTGTACAAATTAACTAAACTGGATTATATTCCTTTAGTTTTTAATGCAAGTACTTAAAGCAAAGCTTATTTGGAGGAGAAAAAGCCTTTTGCCCCACCCATATAATTTTTTTATAACAAAGTATTTTTAAAGACACTGTTATTACAGCTCTGCCAACAAACTTAAGCAACTGGTTACCCAGTGCTTTAAGGAAATCATTTCTATAAGCAAGAATAGAAATTATTTAAGTGGTTCTAAAAACATAGCTAAATAATTTGCCTCTTGCCTATCTGGAGATTCCCCCAGCTAGTTTAACCTAACTTTTCTAGGTAGCTCCTTGGTATCAAAAATGTCCATACACCCCAGCATACCAAGCCACTGCTCTTTTTTGCTCCAACACTTTCAAAATTATTCCTCATGGAAGCTCAGAAGCTTTTCAGAAGTTGATAGCCAAGAACTAATCCTATCTTCTCTATCACACAGGTAGAACATAACTAGCAGCCAGAGAACAGGCTAACTTGTCTGTGCGCAAGATGCTCAGTACACAGCTTTGATCTCCTCAACACAGCATTCACAACAAAGCAGAAAGATAAGCTGCAAGCAAGCATAGGGGGATAAAAACTAGCTTCAAGACTAAAAATTAGGACTACTTTAGTTCAATGCAATTCACCACAGATGTGATGTGAGTCAGAACGTGTACATCCCTATAAAGAAATGGGAGCTGAATTGTCTACACACTAACACCTGACCGTAGCCAACAGCTCTCTGTTTTGTCAAAAAAACCCCACAAGAGACTCCTTACATTTCCAAAGGAAAAACTAATCTTGTTGAGGCATCACATGCAAAAGTTAATCCATACGTTTATCTATGGATTAGCATATTACAAAGATGCTAAAGCCTCTCCTGTACAACTGATCCACTAACATGGAACACTTAGATCAGACAATTTAGTCGAGCTTTGGAAGGAAATGTGTGTGCAATTGCCTAGAAGGCTTAGCAGCTGGTTCACAGACATCTCACAAGGTTGTTCTTATTCGATGCACAATACCTAGAACCTGCCTAAGGACATCCGCAGGAAGAGTTTGTTCTGCATTTAACAATGTAGTTTTATTTATTTAATTTAACAGAGTAATTCATTGCTTTGCACTGAAAAAATAATCTGCCTTAAGTGCATCCCAGCCTTCAGAGCGGCAGAGTTTCCAGCATACTTCCCATTCGGAGCAAGCTCACAGAAGAGCTCTGCAACAAAGACCTGGTGAGAAGTACCAGATCAGCGCAAGCTCTTCAATACGAACTTTATCAGAAGAGAAGGCAGACAAGAGGAAATTTTTCTTATAACTAAAAGCAGGACCCCCCACAGCTGCTGATTATGGGCTGCAGGCGTAGACTTCCTCAGCTACATGGCTTTTCTACCTCTCCTCTTTCCAATACTTTCAAGAGAAAAAATAAGCAGAACTTATTTGCTCCTACTCCTCCAACTGGAAACAACCTAAATACCTGAGAGCACAGTAACAGCCAGCAAACCAGCAGAAACAAAGAAAACAGGGAACATGGGGAAGACTGGAATGCATATTTCATACCTTAAGAACGGCTAATACTGCTGGTTGTTCCAGGGGGAAGTAAAGTGATAAATAAAATATTAACTAACAGGCTTGACCTGCTGCCTTATAGGAAGAATCATTTATGTTCAGTTCTGGGCTTTACTGGGTAAGTGAAGGCATCAATGACTCATAACTGAATTAACAGCAACACCAATATACTTTGTCAAGCTGGTCATCAACAGCTTATGAGGTTGTCTTCAGCTGGTTGCAACCTCTTCCTGCTGTTCCAAGCGGAATGCTCCATGCTGAATATCTGACCTCAGCCAGAAGCTCTGGGAAAAATCGTATTAAGTGAGATGGTCTCGATGTTGAGATCAGTAGCATTTCAACATAACTGCATATTAAAAATTCTTGCAGATAAGTTGCATACTGGCTCCAGTATTTGCATTTTACAGAGCAGAAGTCACTCTCAGTAAAGCTTTGCATGAAAATAAAGCTCATTGCAATGGTTCTTCCAAGCCGCTACAATCTCACGGATGCACGACACTAAGAGTAGGAAGAATTCCTCTCCTGTGATCTCAGTGCTGCTACTGCCAGCACTGAGCAGAACAAAAAGGAAGAAAGAGCTCGCCCAAAACAATGGGGAGAAAAATCTGTAATTGCAATTGATTTTGACTGAAAATGCACAAGGATGAGTTCAAGATCTCTGGTCTTGATAAAACAGACATGAAACTTAAACCAAGGTGTTCTTATTCTTTTTGGTGTTTGTTCTATAGGTACTACCAGCAAAAAGTTACACTAATTCTCTACCTCACTAGTTCAATATATTGGATTTTAAACCCCGATTACTTAAAGTAGGGTTCAACATCGCACCTTAGAATGTGCTTCAAAGAATTCTTTCAGAAAGTAGTCTGCATCCAGGAACTGGTTAAGAAGTGAGCCTAAGAAACATCAAAATTACTGCCTGTGCAACACGTATTCAGTTCTCCTGAGTACATGCATTACGATACTATCTTCAATTATGCACTTGAACTATTTTTAATCACAGGACTTTTAGCCCGTGCAGCGTTTCACTTCCCCCTTTTCTGTAGAAGTTAAAACAGCACAGCAGGGAATTTAAAAAGAGAAAAGACCATCCGCTGCTAAGACAGCTGAACGCTCTCCAGAATTAGATTTCCTTTCCTATCACAAAATTAATGCTTACACCACATCCCCTCTTCAATTCAAGTTGGGTATGCATTTTCTGCACACCAAATTTGAAATGTCTGAAGGTACGTCAGAATAATGGGGAAACGTGGAAACAGGTACTGATGCAACGGATACTCATTCCTTGAAATTAAAATGGAAATACAACCACAGAGGCTGCTTGAAGATTTTAAAAAAGAGAAGTAATTGCGTATCCTACACTTGCACAAGCTCTGCAGAAAGTTCAACAGGAAAATTAATAAGCAAGACTGCACGCTCACTGGTGCTAAGGAAGGAAAAAAAATGAAGCTGTACTGGAAGCAAGGAGGGCAGAACTAAAGTTTGGTCTGCTCTTCATTCTTTCTTTTTTTTTTTTTGCATTTAATGCAATTTGGCAGATTATACTCACAGAAACACAGTTGAAGTTGTAGTTTAAATTCATAAACCTCACTGATAAGAGGCTGATGTTTCTGTTTGATGAAAGGAGTATGGCCCATTGTGTGTTCCTACAGTTATCTCCCAATTCCACATGTGCAAAAGCTAATCCACTCAGGTTTTTTTTCCCTGTAACAACCTGGCCATCTGCTGCGTTTCCAAGAGACAGGCCACCTCAGCATATTCAACAAGTCCTACTACATTTCTTATTATCAGTAACTCCATGTGACCATGCAGACTGGAGAATCCAGAGTTAAAAGAGATCCTCTTATTTCTGTTTAAGATCTTTCAAGTGAAACAGCATTGATGACTTTGTGTGATCAAAACCATTCCCAAATCGAGGTATGCCAAACAAAGTTTATCTGGAATTAAACAAATACTTCATATCTGAAAAATCCTTACAAAATACCTCTACTCACCAGTTACACTTCTTCTGCAGTTGGCGTCAGAACTGGCATGCTATTCAGTTCCACAATAAAGAATGACTGAACCTGGAACGCTCCTATAGCCTAGTAAGCTCTTTCCGACTTCTCTGCTCCTTTCAAAGTACTGCATAAATGTACAATCAGGAAAAGAAAGGTCTTGACACTTCTGGCTGAGGAAACGTGCAAGATGAGCAGGTGCCATGAAGGATTCAACATGTCCAAGTATTTCAAGTTTGATTTGCAAATCTGTTCTTCAGCTTTTGCTATTTGTCTGTCTAGAATCGACATATCGCCCTCCACAAAAAAAGATGATTACTGAAATCCAGTGGTTTTATAATGGGATCAACTACAACTGTCCCTTGGTTTAATGGCAATTGTCTCTCAATTAATGCCTTCTAAGCATTATCATGTTCAATAGATAAATGATCCAAACTCATGACATGCCAGTTTCATTATTATTTTCAAGATAAAATTTTATTATTTTACAGAGATCTACTTGGACACATTTCTTAACAGCATTCTTAGAGTTTGAAGAAGCGTGCTGTAAGTTCTTTGCTTTTTCATGGTGGGGGGGGAAAAAAAATCCCCATACCTGGATTTAATTAGAGGAAAAATTCAAGTGTTCAAAATCTTTCATGCTTCCAGCATCCCTAAAATAGCATCCAGTTTTCTTTTGAAGCGCACGTCATCTTTATTTTCAAATTGATTTCAGCTGTAAGAACCTATGCCATGCTCCTCTTGGACATGGACGAATTTAAATTCAGCCTTTTCCTTCAGTGCTTGGAATCTCTCCATGGTCATGGCAGATTTTCAACAATATTCCAGTGATCAGGTCTGTGGAGCTCATCTCCTCCCTCCTCCCAGCCCAGCCCTTTAATCTTACTGAAGGAAATTAGAAAGAAAGTTGTCTTACCGATAACTCCAAGGTTAATGTCCCTTGCGAACCCCACCTAGCAAGTCGACATCATGACATGTCAGGTCAGCCTCAACCACGCTTCCCTGATAGTCAGGTAAAAGGAAGGAGTTAAAATACAAAATTGACACTTGCAGATTTCTGGACATCAGAAAATGTGATGCAATATATTCTGAACTGTCTTTCAGAGCTTCTGGTAACCTCCAAGTTGTTAAAACATTTCTTCAGAGGGATTCTCCTGTTCTAAAATTTCCAAAGTTCCTGATCAATAACCAAATATTGCAGATCCACCTTGACTATTTTGTTTGAGTGAGAACAAGAGCTTAAGATTTCCCTTTAACACAAATGATTCCCCCCCCGGCCCCTACACATTTTATCAACTAATACACGCTCAACTTAGCCACTCTGGGTTTCAAAAGACATTTTAAGCCAATAGACTACAACAGCTTCATTCAAATTCTAAGTTAACAGAAGCTCTAACTTTTTTTTCCTTTTTTTATTTAGAAAAAACAGGAAACACAACTTGGTACACTCTTTCTATAAGGCTCTGATCTACTTAAGTAGTTCATGTGAATGACAGAATTCAATCTGGCAAACCTTCATTGTACAAGCAATCCTTAATCACACAAGTGCTCCAACTCAAGTCATGCACGATCAAAGATTATTCGTGACAGATTTGTAGGCTAGGGTCCTTGCTGTTCTACATATGGGCCACCATCATTTTTGGATAACAATTAAGTCCTGCTGAAAATACATACATCTGCATTAGGGCCTACAGGTCTAGGTGCCAAACATATTTTACTAAGAGGTTTAAGACTTTTTGCTCAATATTTCACATTTATTTTTCTGCTAGCCTTATAATAAGAGTGCCTTCTGTATTTTTTTTCCTGTGTAGTTCAAAATACAGAAATGGGCTTCATGTCCAAATGCAGAGGGGACAAAAAGTGGTCAGGTTTTTATACAGAGTCACCAAAATCATGCGGTGATCTTCTACTTAAGAGTTTATTTTGAAAAGGTTTAAGCAATGCAGTTGTCATTTTTTAATAATTAGACTACAGAAGCTGAGTCCTGAAAATAAACAATTGCTACAAAAAAATTAAACCCTTAACACTTTGAAAAAATGCAGACTATGTTTAATGAATTAGTAAAATTAAAAGCTGAGTTTAGTAAACTGATTTTGTTAATAACGTGAAAGTAAGTCTATAATAACACAATAGCTGTAAAAATCTTTTGCTCAAGTTTTGGAATTGCTAGGAATCTGGCAACCTACTTCTTATTTTTAAGTGAAACACCTTATCAATACAGACATTTAAGCAACTGCTATAAATGAGTGATCAAATGATTATTAAAATCCCATTTCATGGCTCCTCCTCCAACGCCAGCAGGACACTTGTAAAAGTTTAATATTGGTTTGCAAGTTGAAATCCATTTCCAACATATTCTAGAAGAGGATTTTTGCTAAGTTATACTGAAGAAATGATCAAAACAGATGCATGAGAGTAAATTTAAATTTATTTTTTGTTTTGACTATATATGAAAATTGTGCTGAGAAGATTGTGCAAAATTCTTCCCTTGAGTATCTGTCATCAGGCATAGTAGATTTTTCCACTGTGCTACAGTATCTTTGTTCAATAATTTTTTTAAATAATTTTGGTACGTTCTTCAAGTTCAGTATACACCACTACTCAAGTTGTAGTACACATTATCTTTAAGGATTCAGTAAAGCACTGCTGCAAATTAAATGGTGAATTTGACTATCCATAAATCATGTAAATTGAAGAAATTGGTATATCTTGTAAATATAAAACTTTTACTGATTTTAATTTTAAATTATAAAAATGTATAGCTCACTTCTCATTCAATAAAAATATTAGGATAAATGGTGATTTGGGCAGAAATAAATACAAGATGCAGCTTTACAGTTCTCGAGGAAGACAATTTTAACATTTTTGTTCCTTAGTTGTTTTGTGAACATTATAATTGAAGTGTTTCACTTCCTCCCCGCACCCCCCATAAGCATGCACTAGCACTTCACCTCTCCTGGGCTAATACGTGAAACATGCAGTACGTGAACATTATCTTTCTTCCAGGACGGAGAGTACTTTAAATTTGATTCCAATTAAGCTCCCTTGTACCAGATCCCCTTTACAACGATTACTGAAAAGCAAATACTTATTGGGACTACAGGGTTCTGCTCAACACCACAAAAGCTATATAATTACTATAAAGTCATACTGATAGGACAGCAAATCCTTCTGTCAGAACAAAATTACAAGCCAGACCCTTACCACAAATAAAAGCCTGAAACGTATACCCAGGCAATACCCCTCTGACTTCACTGCTCAAGTAAGGAACAGAGAAGACAGGATTTGGCCCCATTAACTTTATGAAGTAAAAAAAATAAAAAAATTTTTTTTAAAAGGGCTCTAACATACTAAATACTAATTTTGAAAAGCACTTTAAATTATTTATGACCAATTCTATCAATTTGAAAGGAAGAGCCTGACACGGGGGCAAACCCATTTTTGAGAACCAGATATACATCCTCACTTCAATTCAGGTCAAGACTCAAACCATGCAATCATATACCAGACCCACAACAGTAAAGCGTGGGAAGGCTCATCTGTCTGTTTACATTCTGATATAATACACTTGAGAGACACCAGACAGGAATAGAAGACAAAGGGAGGAGTATGACCACTGAAGTTTAACTTCCTCAATAGTCTGTGTTTAGAATGCTGTAAATCAAGTACGAGCAATGTATCTGATTTGGATATTTAGAGGTCCGGCAATAGTTTTCTTTAGAGAAAGTTTAAATCCGTTTGTTTCTCTCTTTTCTTGAGAAGCAAATGTTCTTCATTGGGGTACAGAATGGCTCAGATGCAACAGAAGAGTAATGTCATGACTTGCCAGTTAAAATTGACATCTGGGAATGTCCAAGACAAGGGTCAAAGCAACACATAATACCCCAATAATGTAGCTAGTAATGCCCCCAAAAGATACTACTTTTTTTTTTTTTTAAACAGCCTTTATTACAAGGCATGAGAATTCTAAGGCAAATTGTTCATCATGGCAGAACATCAAATTAAAATGTCAAGACAGAAATAAGCAGAATATGGAGAGTATGTTTGTGTTATCTGTAGCAAGAAGTTAGTTTACTGTGCCACAGCACCTAACTTATAATTCTCATTCCTAGTCAAATATTAACTTAAATTAGACTAAGATGCTCGAGATCAAAACCATTTCCCTATGTGTTTGTACGCTGAATAATACAATACAGCTGGATCCTAACAGAATAGCCTCTAGAGGGACTCCACAGTACATAATAAAAAGGAACAAAATTAACACCATTGTAGGCTCTGCTTCCTTCTCCACATTACATTAGAAGATTAAATTAGATCTCTGTGAATGTTTGGATACATTTCAACACTTTTTAAAAGAAAAAAAAGTTTCAAAATTAGATGCTGGTAAGTTACTGAACAGCAATTAAACAAAGAGTGCCCTTTGGGCTATCTGTAATTTCTCCTAGTTTTCAGTCTGATGTCCACAGTGCTACATGTTGGAAAGCACAAGAAATTTTGCATGAATTTGATCACTCACATAGGCAGTTATACTTTGAAAACAATGTTTTTCGCAAGAATTACCAATGAAATAATGTTTTAGGACACAATTGAATTTGAAATAGGTAATGTTTTGAATAGATTTTTGAGTTTTATTGAAATCTTACATGAACAAGAAATTGGAAATACAATCACATCAAGGAACAAATTGCCACGGCTTTGACGTTTTAAGCCAAACAAATTTTGTAGGGCAGATTTTCAAAAAGGTGTGAAGTTATAACAATTTAAAAACACAGTTAACCTACTTCTAGGAATGCAAAACATACAATCATGTTATTTTCAATACAAGAAAACTTAATTTGTTGTAATTTCTTAAAACTACTAAGACAAAGCACTAGCTTTTACTTTTATGTACAGCATACTCCTATGTAGTCTATCCCAAATCCAAAAAAAAAAAAAAAAAAAAAAAAAAAGGAAACTGTCCAAAACCAGAGGTTCTGCAAAATCATGATTGAACAGTGTGCCATTCCTGCTTTTAAACTGCTAAAATGAAGCCTAAAATGATAAAAGCATTGAAACCCCATATGGAGTTCAGGAATTCTGCAAGCCCAGTAATGTCCAAGTGCGTTTATGAAAAAAGAAAACTAAGAGACTCGAGTATATACACAATAGAGTGATTCTTCAGCCCAATACAAATGGCAGCCAATCGCTACTGAAGGATGAAACATTAAGCCAATTTTGTTTTGAAGGATGTAGAGCTATAGCCAATTCTATGTTTCCAATATTCTCAATCCCTCCTCACTTGTCTACTTCCACTGTTGCCCATAAGTATCCTGATAAAATTCCTGGTTGTCATTATTGTAACCATAGTTACCGGCATAGTCACCACCTTGCTGGAGCGGCTGTTGAGCGATGGGTTGGGAGCCCCAGTTCTGCTGGTTGTTGGTCTGACGGCGCTTGGAATCAGGCTGGTTGTACCCATCTGCCTTTCTCTTGCCTCCTACGTTGCCCCCACGGTTGCCCCTGGCTCCACGAGCACCACGTCCTCTCTGCTGCTGTGCAGGACCCCCTCTCCCACCCCTGGCTCCTCTTGGCGGTCCCATGGGTGCCCCCCTCTGTGAATAGCCAGCTCTACCTCTTGGTGGTGGTGCTCCCCGCCCCCTAGGTGGTGGAGGGGCACCTCTCCCACCCCTTCCTCCTCCTCCTCTTCCTCTTATAGCATAGCCATCATCATAGCCGTAATAGGGATCTTCATAGCCACCACGGTAGTCATGATAGTCATAACCATAATAATCATCATAATAATCTTCATAGCCATAGTAATCTGGGGGATAGCCATATCCACCTCTCCCTCCACGGCCTCTGCCTCTAATAGGAGGTGGCATGCGAGGTGGAGGGTAGTAATAATAGTCTTCATACCTATTAAGAAAAAGAAACATGCAATTATTTCTCTTCAAAAGTCTCCCAAAATAAAGTATAAATTTCTCCTTGTTGATTAACAACACACAACATGGAGAAAAGAAAAATCATTCAGGTTCTTCTAAACTAGCTCGTATTTCACAGCAGAACTTCACTCTGCAGTATTACAGTAGTGCAAGAATGAACACTCACGCAGTACTTCTGGAGGCCTGTCTGGCAGCCTGACGTTCTTTCCTTTTCTTATCCGGTGGCTTTGCTAACACTATTTCAATTTCTTCCCCTTCTATCTCTTTCCCATTCATTTCATTCATAGCCTGTACAAAAATTAGAAGAGAAACATCTAAAAATTTGTTTCCATTCAGAAGGAAACTAAAACTTACTGAAAGAAACCAGATGGTTGGGCTGCTCCAGGCTGAACTATGCCATGTGCTTCATTTCTGCGCTACTTAAACAGAATGTTACATATTATTCTTTCAAGTCCCACTTTATTCACCAGTTACAGCGAAGCAGCATTTTAAAAAAAAATATTCTCTTTATATCATAAGGTAAAAGAATGGGATTAAAAAATATTGAGCATTATTTTTTTTAAAAAAATCAGACAAGACACCATCACTTTTTATGTTCCTATATCCCCTAGAAATGTTTCAGAAATACATTGACAGACGTTCTCACTACTCACACTGACACGAACACTCACTGCACTTGTAAGCCAGGTAGAGCGCACCCACACAAGAGAAAGTATTTTCATATTTGGGCTTCCTAGCTAGTTGAATGTGCTACATGAGTGCCTCTGAGAAAATCAAGTATTTCTGAGGACACATACTTAAGGGGAAAAAAATTACTGAAACTTGGTGATCTCATCAAGTTACGCAAGAATCCTCCAGAAAAGTAACGTGCAATTTGTAATTATCAAATGCATGCACAAAGGGAACTTAATATACATACACAAAGCATGCTTAAGACTAACACCCCCCCCCCCCCCCCCCCGCAATTCTTTACCTGGAGTTATCTGCTTTGCATTTAACATTTCTGGGTATTAATATTTGCATTAACAAAGACTTTACATGTCTGTACAGCTACATGCCTCAAAAACTTTACAGATCATGGCGATCTATTTCAAAGAAGGTATGAAAATAAGTAGACACTGGAATCAATGAGCCAATTCCATGCATTCCACCCGTTAATACCATAATGCTTTCATTAAAAAACAAACAACACACCCATACACAAAAATATCTCACAAAATTCATAAACCAATTTAGCGGCCATAAATCAGTCACATGGGGCAGATGTAGTAGTATTCCAGCTTGTTTCAGAGAAGATGAGCATTAGAGATGCTCTGCTGTACTACATTTGATCTATCTTTTCTCATCTGCTACAAGTTTTCAGTTGCTCAAATCTAACAGAGCATTCAGAATTAAGGTCTACTGGGAAGGGACTGAAGAGTGTTTAAAGACATACTACAATAAAACATGTCAGGAGGTGTTGCTGACTTACCCTCTCTTGGACATGGTCTAAACCTATCCAAACTGACTTCAACTTCATTAAATATGAGTGACATTCATCCTAAAGCCAAACTCAAGAGTATTCTAAACCCTATTTTGGTGGGTACGAAAACTGTAAGCAATTAAATGGTTATAAAATTATTAATAAGATTGAGTAAAGAGCCTTTGAACTGTTTATGTAGCCACATATACCACATACAATATACTTGCTCAAGACTCCCAGGTGCAACACACTTCCTTCCCTCCTCCTTCCCCCCGTAATCTATGGATTTAAAAAACAAATGGAGTGATTTCTATAGAATTCAGTCCACTGAAGTACAAACAACAGAGATTAACAACCTTCTCAACTGCTCTTAGATACAAAGGAAGACACCTTTGAAGCTTACAATAATGTCCTCCAATGGTTAAGAAGTCATTTAGAAGAAACCTGCTAGGGAGCATGTAGAGTTAAAAATAGGTAATGCATTAATGGATTTGCTAGTGCCATTCTTCTCCCCTTCACAAGGCATTTTTTTAATTACCTTGCAATTTCTATTCAATACTTTTGTCACTCCAAAACTACATACAGCCTTTAAATAGGGGTCTTTGAGAGACAACTGATACCTTCTGCCAGTGTTTCCTCAGAAAAATTGTCTATGTTGATCTTTTTTTTTCCTCTTCTCTAGACTCTCCTGCATTGGTCTATACCTCTTTTCCAGTCTACTTGTTAACTTGCTACAGTTTTGTCCTTTGCAAGTTTCACATCCTCCTAGCTACTGAAATCATAGGAACAAAATTATTAGTGTTAAAATTCTCACAATGGGAACCTTATTAAATGGGCTCTACAAATTGTCTTATCTAGATATTTACTGTAAAGAAATTTCTTAAAATTTGTACAAAATAAACTGCTCACATCAATTTAGCTAGGAAAGAATAATCGACCTACCTTCACTGCTGCACCTCTGTCCTCAAAATGAACAAAAGCATAATCCTTCAACTTCTTTACTCTTTCCAGCTTTCCAAATTCAGAAAAGGATTTCTCAAGAATTTCTTCTGTCACAGTAGTGGCCAAGTTTCTTACAAATAAAACTTTCACCTGGTAAAAAAATGAAAATGAAAGCTGTAATCTTTGAAACTCAAACCTCAAAGGAAACTAACATAAACTAGTAAGATGTTATTCCCTTCTTCTCTGCATTAAGAAATTTTGGGTAACTTTATAAATTCTGTGCCTGTTTCAAACAACCAAAACAAAACAAAAAAAAGCCTTGTAGTTACCTGTATGAAGTTTCTACAACTTCTCTCCTTCCACAGTTCCCTTCCACGATCAGAAGAATATCCAACTTTGATTTTCTGCTTCTGGGATGCTACAAATCCCAGTAAAATTTTAGTAATAGACCTCAAGAGCAGCAAAGAGTTATCCCAAAACACAGGGATAAAAAGCGCATTATTCTCTACGCTGAACTTCACCTTCATCTCACTCTGGTATTTTACAAAATACCCACCTAGTACTCATTATCAGCAGAAGCAGATAAAGAACAGACTGATGTGCCAATCCAGTAGGATAACCCCGTACACTGCTAGTTGAAATGTGAACAGTAGGTTACAACAGCATGTTCCCAACCTCCTAAAATGGCAACTAATTTGCAGTGCTCAGACCATGCCAGTTTGCATGGCTTACTACAAAAAGGCCGTGCTTTTTGTGCCTCAAAACCGGCATCGCTTAGCTGGAACAAATCTTTGTCACTATGGCATAAAGAAATTCCTCCCAAAGCACAAGAGCATCCAGTTAAGTTTTTAATTACCTTTGCCATGACTTCTGGATCAGGTTCCTCTACTGGATCAGCCCATTCCACTGTCACAACGTTTCCCCAGACTTTTACTTTCCCACTCATCAGGCGGCGGCGAGCTTGTGCTGCTGACTTGTGATCCTCATATTCCAAGAAGCAGAATCCTCGATTCTTCTTTTTATCATCAGGTTGATGATACAAGATTACATCCACCAAACCCTCTGAAAAACAGGTCTTTAGTATTAAGCTTCAAAAGGAACGAAAAAATAATAATAATCTAGAGTCTACTCTAAAATGCCTTCACTTGTTTTTTGTAATACACAGCCTTTGAATTTAACACCTGAAAGGAGGAGGGAGCACAAGAAAAGCAAAACAAATAATAGATACCCATGCAAATTACCCAGAAACAGGTCACCTAGCACGTGAAATTCTCTGGAACAAACTTACCTCACAATTAGGCCCTGCAAAACATCAACCTGAACAGTTCACACAGTGTTAAGTTTTCTGTATTTTGTTTTACCATTTTTACATTTTTGAAAAGCAGTCAGCATTTATACGTGGGATCTCCCCTGCCTCCAGGGGAAGCTGGAAAGAATTTCTTCCACATCTCTCCAACAAGAGGAGAGATAACTAAATGAATATTCACCTTCTGTTGTCAC